>NC_143518.1:10826681-11175862 GCF_031878675.1 Megascapheus bottae
AAACACTAGGGTACTTAGGCATGGGTCAACCCTTCCAAGATAAAGATCCAGAATCACATCAAATCAAAGAAAGATTGGATAAAGTGGATTTCATCAAACTGAGGAGTTTCTGCTTGGCAAAGGACATGGATAGCAAGGTAAATAGAAAGCCTACAAAATGGGAGAAGATTTTTACAATCAGACAAGGGTTTCATATCTAAAATATACTTAGATCTCAAAAATATTACCCACCCAATAAGCCCTCAAAGAAACAACTCTCAAATTAACAAATGGGCTGAAACTTAAAGACTTCTCAGAAGTAAGAAGTAATAGACATATGAAGATAAGTTCAACATCTCTGGCACTGAAAGAAATGCAAATCAAAACAACACAGAGATTCCACCCATCCTATTAGAATGGCCATTACCAACAAAATTAACAACCACAGATATTGTAGGGAATATGGCCAAAAGGGAATTCTATTATACTGATGGTGGGAATGTAAACTTATTCAACCACTCTGCAAAGCAGTATGAAGGTTCCTCAAAAGACAGATGTTTGCATTTTATTTAGAACTCTTTTGTTTGTGAAGTCTTCTGGATAGTCAAGGGTACTGCAGAAAAAAAAAAAAAAACAATAACAAACTTTTATGGCCTTTATCTATCTCTTAGTCTCTCTTTCTTATAAAAGATAAGGTGGTGTTTCCTGTTCTTTAGTCACTGCTTCCTGTGTTCTTGTTCATCCCCTCCCAACACTAAAAATGATGAATGGGGTTTCTTTTAATTATCCTGTGGTCTAATCTGCTTATATTGTCCTTCTATTACGCAGTTGCTAATTGGCAATCACATATTCTAAAGTAAGCCACCCCAGATGTCACCTTAAATGCTTTACTTTCCCTTTTTAGTTTACTCGGAAGATGAAATCATGGTCAACAAATGCTCTGGAAATGCTTTTCTTGCAGAATTCAACCACAGGGAAAAGAATGTATCTGCATGCTATGTCTCTACCCAGCATGCATCCATGCATCCAAAATGAAGAAAAGATTTAAGTGAGAATCAGAAAGTGGGAACGGCTTTTAGCAGTCAGTCGCCGGATGAAGGTTGGCAGCTGGAGAAATCCACTCCAAATGGATAGGTGCTGAGATCAACAGCTGGTGTAGCCTTCTATACACCAAATTCTCCCTTCTTTTTGCCTTTATTTTTGTCAACTGTGGCAGCATTGTTGAACTCCTCGGATATACTTTGTTTTCCTGTCCCAAGTTTGCAAAACATTTCTTATTGTCAGAGTTGTATTAAAAACAACTTGACATTTGGACCAAAGTAGTGTTTGCTAGGAAAGCTGGGGAGCGGTGGTCATCGCTGAAGTGAGTCTGAGTTCATCTGACTTGCTTCTGTGATCTGGTAGAGAGGGGTAGGAAGCCTTCTCCTACAGGATCAGTTAGCTGTGCAGGTAGGCACCGGGGAGAGTCAATGCCTCAGTTCCAGGTGTTATTCCTGAGAGTGGTGTTCCCATGACCTCAGTTCATTACATACTACTGGTTTCTGGTACTAAAATGTAATGCTGAGGGTGTTAAGTCAGAGTATGCATGAGCCTCAGAGAGGTGCATATAAACAAATCCTCCTTTGTTCCTATAAACTAGAGGATCAACCAGTTCCTGCTGTTGTTCCGTTCTGCAGTTTCTTCAACTGCCTTACACGTGTATGATGTTTAGGATAAGATGACTCACACACCCTAATCAGACACATGGGAAAGTGAGGCACAGACTTGCCTTCAACATTGTGGATCCGCATGGCAGCAAAAGGAGTCACTCATAAAGTCTGAGGTTTAGAATTATATCCATTGACTCTTGATCAACATTGCATATCATTCTGTACGAGCTATTTCTATTCTTTAACCTTCAGGCCCATTTTTCTTTTCCAGGGGGGAAAAAATGTGCAACTTAGATTTCTCTTGAATCAAGATTTAGCCTCCATAAAACTCCTACCAAGCAATGCCAAAAGACATCTCTGGAATACAGTTGTACCTTGTGCAAACAGGTAGTTGTTCTAAACCTGCCATTGTCATTTACACTTTTGTTTGAAGTTTTTTAATTGTTCTTATACAGATTTGATATGATCTGCCCTCAGGACTTAAGCAGAGTTCCACACTCAAATGTGTGGGTGAAAAACAAGTTCCTGTGAGGATTTCTTGACTCCTTCAGGAGTGATTGAATTGTCTTTCATGTAAAATTAAATATGTTGGTATTAGAATCAGCTGCCTGTGATTCTTCCAAAGATGTGTTTTGAGAAGAAAACTAAATAGAATAAGGAGAAAAAGTTAGGATGCTTAGGGATTCTAAATAGTGGTGAAGAAGTCATTTTATTTTTAAGCCACAAAATACTCCAAAGATCTCCAAGTAAATTTAAGAGAGGATCTACTGGATTTGGGCTAAGTGCTGGAAAAAAAGTTTCCTTAATTCCCTATCCAAACAATTCAGTTTAAATTTATTGGTAGCTATTTCAGAGGAAGATGGGGACCCTACATTGTTTAGTTTGTTATAAAGAAGATGTTTTTGTCTTCAAATGTTTAAGGGAAGGATTAAAGACAATTTATAGGTTTGTTAGAAAGTGGTAACAATGGGGCGTCATCGTTTTCATCATCATTTTCAGGAATTACTAACAATATCAACATAACAGAAATTTTACCTCTAAAAGGAATGAATTTCCTTTGTACTGCTTTGGGAAAAAAATGTGACATCCACATTGAGATGCTAACCCAGACACTATTTTTCTGTTATTGAAGATGATTCTGTCAGTTGTGCAGGAGATAGATTCTCTCATTTGATCATTTTTCATAGAACTCAAAAAATGTATTTGTAATTAATTTCATTCAGGAGATGTTTTATGAAGATCTAGAAGATCTTCATAAAAATGTACTTTCTTAAGACCAAGCTACAGTCTAATGCTCTAGAAATGTTTTACTTTCAATTCAGGAAGAGAAGACATAAATTAGTAAATTATTTTCTTTCATTTTGTACATCTTTTATTAAGGGTCTCAGGTTGTAGATATTTTTTTTTTTTAATCTGTCTTTAAGGAAATCAGGTTTTGAGAATGTTTTCTTTCAGCTTTTAACCAAGTCTCAACTGTGAAGATTACAATGCTTGGTACTTAAAGTGTAAACATTCATATGGCTTTATGTATTCTTCTACAATCAAGAGGCCATTTTTCCTTTCTTTGTTACTCATAAGTCCTGATCCAAGATAGCATTTGGACCCAGACTGTCTGTGATGTGGGATTCCCTGCAGAGGAAGCACAATGAGAAATGTCATGAACTGAGTTATAATTTGTGCATGATACTCAGACCTCCACCTGTAACCTCATGGCTCTAACCGAGTTACTGCCTAACCCTGTTGGCCCACTGATTGGTTTGAAGAGGCAGACCATGTTTCCTCCTTGTTGCCCTTAAAAAAGAATACCAAGCTGTACACTCTGGGAGAAAAGGACTTGGTTGAAATGATAGTTTGCAGTAGCTCACACCTATAATTCCAGCTTCCCATGAGTCAGAGAGTAGGAAGATTGTGCTTACAAAAACCAATATTAAGGAGCAAAAAGTTAGCAAGAATCGATGTCACCAAAAGCTACCATATGTGATATGTGTCTGTGTTCCCAGCTATGTGCCAGGTGTGAGTAGGAAGATCATAGTACAAGTTAAGCCCCAAGAAACAATGAGAGACCATACTTGAAAAACAATGGCCCAAACAATATTGGGCCATGACAGGAGTAGTAAAGCACTGGCTTCATGAGCTCTGAGGCTCTGCAACCCAGCTTCAGTGCTGGAATAAATAATAGATAAATAAGTAAATAAATGTTATTTTTCTTTCAATTTTCTAAAGTTAATCTTTTCTAATGCAAAACTTATTTTGGAATATTTTCTGTTTCAAGTTAAGTCTTAAAACTGTATTGAGAGGCAGGAGCATAACCCAGTGGTAGAGTGCTCACCTAGCATGTACAAAGCTCTGGATTCAATTCCTCAGTACCACACACACAGAAAAAGCTGAAAGTGGTACTGTGGCTCAAGTGGCAAATCACTAGCCTAGAGAAAAGTGTATCCAAGGACAGTGCACAGGCCCCAAGATTAAGCCCCAGGACTGGCAAAAATACAAACAAACAAAAATCCTATTCAATAAGGAAAATAATTCTTTAGTAGCTTATCTCACTCATGGTGCTATCAGAACAAAAGATAATGAGGGTTCATTAGCCCTGGAATGTAGTGAACAGTTCAATTCTGATACTTATGTAGTAGCATTGGAGATCTAGAATATGAAGGTGTGTTAGCACTCTCTCATATCAGCTAAAATGTATTTGTTGTTGTTGTGTGCTTTTACAGAGGTCTTGAACTAGAAGACTAGAGCTTCTATATCTTTCCCTCTGTCTCTCTCTCTTCTCTCTCTGTGCCTCTCTCTCTGTCTCTCTGTCTCTGTCTCTCTCTGTCTCTCTCTCTCTGTCTCTCTCTCTGCCTCTCTCTCTGTCTCTCTGCTCTCTCTCTCTCTCTCTGTCTCTCTCTCTCTGTCTCTCTCTCTCTGTCTCTCTCTCTCTCTCTGTCTCTCTCTCTCTGTCTCTCTCTCTCTGTCTCTCTCTCTCTGTCTCTCTGCTCTCTCTCTCTTTCTCTCTCTCTCTCTCTGTCTCTTTGTCTCTCTGCTTTCTGTTTATGGCTTGTGCCCTAGCAGTTGAGCAATGCCTCTGTCACAGCTATTTTACCCATTAATTGGAGATGAATTATCATAGACTTTTCTCTCCTGTCTTTTAAACAGTGATCTTTAGATTTCAGCCTTCTGAGTAGGTAGGATTATAGGCATGAATCACTGATGATTTGTTTTGGTGAAAAAATTTTAAATACAAAACAGACTCTGTGTGTGTGTGTGTGTGTGTGTGTGTGTGTGTGCCTTTGCATATGCACTAGTGCTTATGTTTCATTTATGGACTGATTCATCTTTCACTGTTTCTGGAACTCTGAGGAATGTAAACACAAGCAGAAAGGGTCTTATCTGGATTGCTCTAAACGCCTTCCCTTCAAATTCCTACCTTTTATCTTTTCTATTTGTTTTCAGAAAACAAAGATAAGCATGGAACTTGAACTTTGACATCAGAAGGAAAAGTCACCACAACCACTTCCACAAAATTTATCTGACCTGAGGATGGGAAGGAAAGGACACCATTCTGATCATATTTCTGCTTAATTTTCTGAATAATCTTTCTAAGAAAGTTCATAAATCATTGAATTTTACTGCCTGTTCATTTTTAAATGTAAAAACTGTAGACCAATGGAAAGTGAAAAGTTTGACTTCGTTTTGTTAGAGTTCATAGTCTCACATTAAAGACCCAAACAGCCTGTTTGAGAGGCAATGTCGGCAATTCATTTTGGGTATTCCAGGCCTTAGCTTGTGGGACATCTCCTTTCACAGCAAAAACACTGTTTTTTACTGGAAACCAGGCCTTCCATGAATGGATTTAGGTAATTGATACTGATAAAGGTTATTTCTGGTGAATTGTTCATATCAGTTAGACATTTTCTATTTTAGAATTCAAGTACCAATTATGTATCAGAATCATGGCTTGTCCTTCATAACTGATCCTGTGACATCCTTTTGGAAGTATGAATACAGCTTGGTAAATTACACCAGCTCTATGCCTCTGATAGCCACATTTGTATACACACAAAATCTCAAGCAGTGTTTAGATAGGGTTTGTTAATATTTTTAGATCTGTAAATTTTTATTGTAAAGGTGATGTAGGGGGTTTACGGTCACATAAGTCAGGTAATGAATGCATTTCCTTTTGAAGAATGTTACCCTTTCCCTCATTATCCAGTTTTTCCCCTCCCAAGTTCTTCTCCCCAAGTTGTATAGTTCATTTCCCACAAAGTGTCTAGTGGGTTATACTGCTGAATTGGTTTACCCTTTGTCCCACCAATTCTGTGCTTCCCATACCCAGACCAGATAAATTTATATATGAAACAAAGTGTACAGAAATCAAGAACAGTGACAAAAAGGGAAAAAAGCAGAGGAAAAAAAGAGAGAGAACCATAAATGGTATAATAAAAGGCCTCTTGCTCCATTGCTTTGAGTTCAATAACCGCTTTATATGATCATATGCACATAGCCATTGAGCCCTTGTAATCTTCTAAGAATATCTTCCTTTGTTCTCACTGTGTGTATGTTTAGACTGCTGCTTACCTGTGTCCAGGTGTAATTATTTTTCTTTTATTATCCATTAGATTTACTTGTAGATTTATAAGCACATTCTCATTACTACATATGAGGGAAAATATGGAAACTGTTTCATGAGGTCTGGCTTATTTTGCTTAGTAAAATTTTTTTCTAAGTCTTTCCATTTGCAATATCATTCTTTCTGATGGAAGCATAGAATCCAATTGTGTATATATACAACATTTTCTTGATTCACTCACTTAAGGGTATATGAGCTGATTCCATATCTTATATGGTAGATAATACATGGTCATGCTGGTTGTTGGTTTTAGTGAAGCCTGGTTTGTGATCAATTGGATAAATGCCCAGAAGTAGCATTTCTGAGCCATAGGGAAGCTTTATGCTTAGGATTTTGAGGAACCTCCATACAGTTTTCCAGAGTTGTTGGAGTGTACATTTCCATTAACAGTGTAGCAGTGTTCTTGTAGATTTCCCATTTCACCACACCCCCACCAACATTTATTTTAGTTTTCTGGATAATGGCCATTGTAACTGGCAGGAGGTACATTTCTTTTTATGTCCAAAGATGTTGGACATGTATTCATATCTACTGGCCACTTTTCTTCTTTTGAGAAGTCTCTTCTTTAAATCATTCATCTGTTTATTAATTGGGTTGCTGTTTCTTTGAGGATTTATTTTGGGGAAGTTTAATGTTTTGAGCTCTGAGTGTATTTTAGATATGAGGCCCTTGTCAGATGCATAGCTAGCAAAAATGCTCTCCCATTCTGGGGGCTTTCTATTAATCTTACTAGCTATGTCCTTTGCCATGTATGTTATGAGAACTTATTAACAACAGGTAGGATTTAAATAAACAATCCTCATGACATTGCCACCATGACTAATTTTCATTAGCAGAATAGTACAGAGAATGTTTTGTATAGATTGGAGCTACTTAGATCTGGACCCTGTTACATAAACCTGTCTGCCTAAGAATGCTGACAGAATTGAAGTTGGCATTCCATGTTGTGATGAGTGATTAGAGTTGCAAACTGAGGACATTGCTATTTATTATGTAAATGAAGCTCCAGTATGAAACAAAAAATAAGAAAAACTCTCACTTTTTCTAGAGTGTTTTAAAATCATCTCATGATGCATCCTGGTGTCTGCGTCTAACATCCTTAGTTGTTTTGTTGTTGTTGTTGTTGTTTTTAATGTTGGACTCTTGGTAATGGTTGAGAGTTAGGGGTGTTAAAAAGTGGCTATGTCCTGGTACAAGTGATTCCTAAATTTGGAAATAATTATAAGTGAAATAGATAAATTGAATAAACCCAAATTTCAAGCCCCAGGACTACCACTCACATCACACACACACACACACACACACACACACACACACACACACACACACACACGCACACATATCCTGATAAAAATACCAGTTCCTTTATGCTCAAACTAAGAGTTCTTTTCATTCAGTTTCCACTGAATGTCTCTCACATTTTAAAATATTCTGAATGAAACATTTTGCCCCTTAAACTTTCTTACCCTTGCCCCCCTCCCGCCCTCCCAGCCCATTAAGAGCACCCATTTAGAAACATGAATCACTCCCAATGTCTTATTCCCTACAAACATCCATGTGTAGGATAAGTCTTATTGCTTTTACATGGTAACTGTCTGGAATATATCTATTGTCCTCTATCTTTTTTCTTTAAGTTCTAGTCCAGAACTCCCCTGAACATGCTTAATCGAGTATGAGTTGTTTTCATTCCAAGATTTGTTTTGCATCGGTTTTTGCTATGCAGTGAATGCACGTTTTTTTTCTCTGAAATGCAAATCTGCTAATCTGAATTTCCCATTGTTTACCATTTTTGGCAACATATAATAAAATATTTGATCTCTGAACTTCTACAAATTCTCTACTACAGCTAATAAAGTGAACTTGAGCCACATTACCATCCCAAACCACTTGACTGACTCAACCTGTTTGAATTCCAGCCTTCATCTAGACTCTAATACTTTAAAACTTTTTTTGCCATGTTTTCTGTTACTGCCATGATCTGAATGTAACCCAAATGTCCAACTTGAAGTATTGGAAATTGAATCTTCATTGTAACACTGCTGGGAGGTGGGACTTAAAGAGGAAATGCTTGGGTCATGAGGAAAATCATGTCATTGCAGAAAGAGTGGGTCTGTTATGATAGCTCCCTTTGTTGTATGTGACTCTGCATGTGACCTCCCTAACATATTAAGAAACACCAGAGAAGCCCTCACCCATTGTGGCCTATTGCTCTTTCAATTCCCAGTCACCAGAAATATGAGCCAAAAAATTTCTGTTTTATAAATTATCCATAATAGGGTTGCGATATAGCTCAGAGGCAAAGCACTTGCCTACAAGTGCCATGTCCTAGTCCAAAAAAGAAAAAGACAAAAAAGTAATATAATTTAAAAAAATCCCAAACAAAAAAACAAAAACCCCCAAACAAAAAAAAATAATCCTTTTGCTGGGTGTTAGGAACTCATGCCTATTATTCTAGCTACTCAAGAAGCTGAGATCTAAGGATCATGATTTGAAGCCAGCTAGGAAGTAAAAGTCTGGAAGACTCTTATCTCTAGTAATCCCCCAATTATCCCCCCCCAAAAAAGAAATAAAAAAGAAGTAGAGATGTAGTTCAAGTGGGAAAGCACTAGTCTGAGAAAAGGACTCAGGGACAGTTCCCAAGCCTCAAATTCAAGCCCCAGTATTGGTGCCTGTATGCCTTCCCCACATTACCCATAAATACTATAATTATAAATGATGACATCTGAACAGAAAAATGTGAGCTAAGATGTAAACTCTTGGACTTTATCCATGCTTTCTACATCAGCTTCATTTGTTTTTATTCTATTTATCGATCTAATTAATAATTGTTTTCAAATTTAGAAGTCACTCGCACATCTCTTGACACTGGTCTCTCTGGCTTGTACTACATAATGAACATATAATCCATATTTATTGTTTAAGGTGAAATGAAGTGACAGCTATGCCAAATACTTCAGAATTATAATCAAGTTGAGGACTGAAAGAAGTTATTGTTGAAAAGGGTAACGGTAAAAACTGAGGGCCATATTAAAGATGAAGATAGGAGAGTGTCCATGTAGATTTATTTAAGTCAGTTAAATCGTTATTAGTGCAGACTCTCTTGTAGTTTGAGAAACATAGCCGTGGTCATTGAAAGCCTGATTTTTTTCTCTTTCTAAATATAAATCAAGCGAAAATACATTCTCAAAAGCATAGGTATTGGTGGTGGGGGTGCTCAGTATCTGAGTAAGAGGTTTGTCTCTACAGGATAAGAAGGAATAATGGCTATTCATAGAGAGAAAGCAAGTCAGGGTTGTTATCAGATACAAGACTAGGGAGTTGTTCCTACTTCTGAGAGTCCATTGAAAATAATTTCACATGCTGTATGATCCCTACCAAAGGCTAAGGTAGGAGGAAAGTAGTATATATCTAGTGGGAGGAGAAACAGACCAAACAAAATGGGCAATGTCTCCAGCACAGAATTTCCAAAGTCATGAGGACTCAGAAACAAGGAAGAGACAATTACTGTGAAGACAGCACTGACCAGTGCTACCATAAAAGGCTGGTAAGAAGTGTGAGTGAGTGGATATGATACCAAATGACTACTCACAGAAAGGGAAGAGGGAGAAGAGACTTCATAGGCTCTCCAGACAAGTCTGCAAAGATCTTCAAGAAAATTATCAACACAGAAGAATAAATCCACTCAATAAATGGAGCATTTGTCAGTCCAATGTTCCACTGGGTTGAATTCCTAAATACCAATAGGGTAAAGTTTAAATAAGAATAATTATCATGTCTAGGATTGGCAGGGGAAAAAAGTAGTAACTATGCATGCTGATAAGCAATTCACTGACATTAAACCTAGAGAGATCAAGCACTTCCAAATAAGTCAGAAAAGGAAAACTAATAGTTGAAGCAGACTGAGACTCCCACTTAGGAAGAATCTCACAGGAAGAAGCTAAAGGAAATGTCAAATAAGCCAGATAATAGGATGAAAAAAGCAATGATTTAGAATTTTCTAGACTCAGAGAAAAAAAATCAGCTTGAAATGATATCAAGAATATGCCTCAGAGTGTAGGCTCTGTCCCTGACCTCCTGTTTGCTCCAAGCTAGCACACTACCACTTGAGGTATAGAGCCACTTCCAGATTTTTCTGATTAGGTTTTGTTGAAGATAAGAGGCTCTCCTACCCAGGTTGGCTTTTAAATGTGCTCCTCAGACATCAGCCTCCTGAGTAGCTAGGATTACAGGTATGAGCCACTGGTATCCAGGATGATTCCAATACATTTGCACTAGAAAGTCAAAATTTAATTTAATTTAATTTTAATCTGGTATTTAAATTTTAATCTGGAATTTTAATCTGATAAAGGTACCGTTTAAACATCTCTTGGAAAACATTCCCTCCATTGAGGTAAAATTTGTTCTGAAACAGCTCTGTCCTCAGCCATAATGGATGTTAGAAAATAGTAAACACAGTGTTCAAGTTGTGGAAAGAAAATGGTAAGTCAGAATTACCACAACCAGCCGAAATATCATTCCAATGGAAGGGGAGACACATACTTTCAAACACTTAAAAACCAGAAGAAGTTATTATCCAAAAACCTCACTGAAATATTCTCTGGTAAAGAGCATATTTTCACAATGAAGACAGATTATTTTTAAGTGAAAAATGTAAGAATAGGAATATAAGAAGACACAGAGCCCCAGACATAGTGGAGCAAAACAACTCCAGATTGCAAATGATAATAACTGAAACGACACCAAACTTTTAATGCCTGTGGAAAAGTGCAGGGAAAAATTCAAACCTTCTAGTGGTCTTGCTGTATTTGATTAAGTTATTTAATTCAATAAATGTGCAGTGGTTAATATTGACCAGGAAGTGACATAAGAATTGTGAGTAACAAATGCAGAAAAATGTCCTGTTCTCATGAAACTTACATTCTAAAGAAGGAGACAAACACAAAAATGCAAAATAATGCCAGATGCTATAATATTTAGGTGTGTTATGAGTAACGTATTTTTCACATACCAGAACCCCTTTGAGAGTGTAAATGGTTGCTACCTTATCTGGAATCCCCATAAACCAATACCGCTCACCCCATCCCCTACATCCATGAGCTGTGTGAGATTTAAATGCTAGGAAGGAAAAATAAGAGCAATTAGACTTTGTTGTAAAATATGTTCATTACAAAAATTAAAATCCTTAAAGAAAAAAACACTTATTAATCTAATGTAAAACCAGAAAAGTAAGAAAACATAGCAAAATAAAGAATAGTAAAAATCAGTGTTTGTTACAATAGACCAGAGAGCCTTGGGTAGAAGGGAGTTGTTACAAACTGTAAACATTTTTTGCTACCATGCCTAGAGTTACAAGAGCTTGTCATGAGCTTTTCTACTCCCTAGGCAATTAGTCGACTCTGACTGTGGGAGGTTGGAGCTTCAATGTTTTGTTTATCATGAAACACATCTGCAGTAATACATTGCAATCAAAAGCAGTAGTAGGACCAGGTTTCATGTTTTCCCAAGCTATGGACAAACTCCTCCCAAAGATTTGCAGCAAGGAGCAAAAATGAAAACTCCATCTTTAGTTAAAATTAAAAATATCAAGAACTCAAAAGACAAAAGAGCTTCCTGGTGTACGGGTTTGGGAGGAAGCAGAGAAAGAGCACCTATGGAGGAGCACTGTGGGATCAGTAGGTCCCATCCCTGCTGATCTAAAAGGTCCTGTGTTTGTGTACCGGGACACAACAGTGGGTAACAAACACTAACGTTGAATATAGAGACCTCCCCAATGTGAAGTATCACCTGTTAAAGCAGGAAGGAGGCCTATGGAAGAAATCAGATTAGTCAAATTTATGAAAAGATAGACTAGATATTTATGGAGTAGCATTATTGATATTTGGGAAAAGGCAGAGAAGAGAAAGAGAAACTTTCAGCATGATTCTGTTGATTTTTTCACAAAAACAAGTCAATATAACAATATTGCATAATTAAGTTTCTGTAATGTACCTCATTTTTACTGTTGAAAAACACCCACCAAGTCAATTATATTAAGCCAAGAGTAGATACCATGTTCAGTGGTTTAAGGCAGTCTTGAGTTGGGAGGGGTGGGTGAAAATGTTGCAACTTCTTTGTACAATTACTTAAAGGTAATAAAAATAATTTTTGAAAGGCAGTCTGAATGACCACAGCTCTATCAGATGCTCTTCTCCAGAACAAGAGAAATCTCCTGCCAACTCACTCCATAGACTTTTTTAAGAGTGTGGTAAGCCAACCCTATTTTTCTGCTACAGGAATGAAAAACTAAATAAATCAAGCCAGAGTGATATATGAGTATTTATCCCCTGGTGGTCTGATTGCTACAATAACTTTCCTAAGGCTTATTTACTTCCAAACAGGCCCATTTTGGTTTACCTTCTGAAAAAAAAACAATAAAACAAAAAGCCACTCATCTTAATTTTGGAATTTCTTCAGCTGTATTCATGAACTTTGCATCAGCGTCAGGCACATCACTGCACTCCAGTTATATACCTGTCATACACTTTCAAGTTTTCCAGAGGTTCAACCACACTTACTAATTTATCTCAGGGATCCTGAAGATACTGCTCACAAGATAATCAGTAGTGAGAACTATCTGCTGGATAGGGGTTTGGGAGTCATCAATTCATAATAAACATGTTTAAAATCATCCTAGCCAGGCTCTGTCCCAAGGGTGCTTCGTTTCAGTTGGACCCCAGAAGACTTGTGATTTCAGGTCATTTGACTTTCTTTATAAAGACTGTTTTTTATTTGTCACACATCCTTAGCTTATGGAGTTCTTTTTTTTTTCTTAGTAAAAAAGTGAGAATCAGAAATTCCAGTGTTTAGCTTACAGAGTCTTAGAGACATCCAGAAATAAACCTTGTCCATAGTTTGCTTTCCAGCTCATGGACAAGCAGAAGTTGGATGCCTATGGTAATAAGCTATTTATTCTAAGGCTCTTCAAATTAAATATATATGTATATATATAATATCACATATTGTATAGAAACAAAATAAATATATATGTATATAATGACACAAAGGAAAACACAAGAAAGGCTCTATACAAGCTCATAATCATTTTCTAAACTTTCGTACATAAAATCTAGAATTTCCAACCTTGATTAGGAACATAATTCATAACTGAATATTTAGTACCTTCCCACAAAATAGCAGCTATGTCCTTTTGAATTGCTATGGTCTTGTTAGATTAAAAATAAATGTCCTGACTGTAGAGGATTTCATAAAAAGACAATCATTAGGAAGAATTTACCTGTACTTAGTTTACTTTATTTTTCTTTCTTCCTTTCTTTCTTTTCTTTCTTTCTTTCTTTCTTTCTTTCTTTCTTTCTTTCTTTCTTTCTTTCTTTTTTTCTGGTACATTCAGGCTGTGAACGGCTTTGAATACAGGGACTTAAATGTTTGCTGAGCTGGCATTCTAATTCGAAATGAGGATTCCAGCCTCATTTTAAAATGGATTTCTTTTAGGACAGGGCTTGTGTTCTGGCTGAGGACTGCAGCTGAATCATATCTTCAAGCTTTCCATATCTCTGGGACCACAGGCAGGTGGCATCACATCCAGCTTCCTTACATGGAGATGAGACTCTGGGACTTACCTGCCTGAGCTGGGTAGGAACCTTGATCTCACATAGGTTAAGATGACAGGTGTGCACCATTGTGCTTAGTTATACACTGAGATGAACTCCTTTGAATTTCTTTGCTCAGACTGGTCTTGAACTATGAACCTCCTAATCTCAGTCTCCCCAGTACCTAGGGAAGCACACATGAAGCACTGGTGCTTGATCTTTTGGTTTATGTAAGGCAGGATCTCTCTGTATTGCTCCTTGATGGAGTGGATAGTCCTGCCTCAGCCTCCTTAGTAGCTGGGCCCACATGTGCATGCCTCCACACCTATGTGCCTATTCATGAAACACCCTTCTTTCTTTAGGAACTTGAATCAAGAATGGAATTCAAAGCCCGTCTGTTCATCTGGAAAAGTAATGCTGCTCAAAGAGCAGAGGGAGAAGGGGAGAATGAAATTATTACTGAGGTGAAGAGGAGCATGAATTCTCCATAGCAACAGAGACACACACAGAAGAAAGGGACAGTGTCAGAACACTGCGTGAACCATGGAATAGATGGTCAATGCTTATATTAAGAAGTAAACCAAAGGCACATAGGCTCAATGGTTTCCCTTATTTCTAATAATTAATACACATCTAGGACTCTCCTAGAAGAGGATTACAATAGCTCAAAACCTAGGTACATATAAGATGAGACTAAATGAAATGATCTCTAGGATATGGAAACAAGAGGTTTATCTTGTATGATTGTTGTTCTTAATATACTGTTATTTATCTTCTTTTTTGCCCTTATGGTTAATATCATATTGTTACTGTATCTGACTTTGTTACCTGGTATATTGTATATATGTTTATTTGTTTATTTGAAATAGGAAAGGGAAGGGGCAAAACAAGATGATTGGGAGTGGGTTGGGGAAGGGAAATGGGAAAAAAAAACATGAGAAGGGGTATGAATGTGTGAGAAATAATGCACCTACTATCTGGCCAATATAACGGTAACCCCTCTATACATTACCCTGATAACAAAATATTTTAAAAAAATCACTCATTATATGGCTTTTGTTTCTATATCCTGGAGGTCCTTTCATTTAGCGTCATACTATATGGCCTTATGTATCTACGTTTTGTTCTATTGTAAATCTCTACTAGGAGAGCCCAAGGTTTCTACTGACTATGACAAATGAGGGAAACCATTGAGCCTATGTTCCTTTGAGTCTGGCTTACTTAGATTTTTTCTAAATCTTTCCATTTCCTTACAAATGGGGAGATGTTGTTCTTTCTGACAGCAGCATAGAATTCCATCGTGTATAGATAACACATCTTGTTGATCCACTCATCAACTGAGGGACATCTGAGTTGATTTCATATCTTTGCTATGGTAAATACTGCTGCAATGAACATCATTGTGCTAGTGAATTTAGTATGTCCTTGTTTCTGGATGATTGGGTAAATGCCTGTCCCTTGGTTATCTCATATTGTTACAGTATTTCACCTTGTTATCTGATATATTGTATATATACATATTTAGTTATTTGAAATAGGATAGGGAAGGGGGGAAAACAAGATGAGGGATGGAGTGGGGGAAGGGAAATGGAGACCAAGACATGAGAAAGGGTATCAATGTTTGTGAAGTAATGCACCTTTTATCTGGTGAATATAATGTAGCCATTCTATTAATTACAATAAAAATATATGGAAAAAATTTTTAAAGAAGTAAATAGCCCAGGCTTGAGGAATATTGGTTATGTTATCTGATGTTGCTTTTGCTGACTTGGTTTTTTGCCAATTTGGGGGCTTGAACTCAGGCCCTGGGCATCCTCCTTTTTCTCAAGACTAGAGCTCTACCATGTGAGCAGCAGTGCCACATCTGGCTTTTTATATGTATGTGGTACTGAGGACTTGAACCCAGATCTTTGTGTATGCTAGAAAGCACCCTACCAATAGGCTAAACTCTCAGCATGCTTTTGCTGACTCTTAAGCATTTTCAAAGGTTACTTTGTGTACCTTCTCCCTATGACTTCTCTCTATTAGAAGTCTAATCTTTGTGGATTTAGTTGGGACTGTTTTGCCTCCATATTCTAAACTCAAGTTCCAGTCCCATGGCTTCAAGTGGAGGAAAGTTTTATTCAGGTTATTTCATGCTTACTGCAGACCCATTATCTTCTAGCTTCAGGTCTTCACTAATCTTGGGCTCACAGCTCTCATACAAATACTTTGAGCCTGGTGTGGTGGTTTTGAACCTGGTGTGGCCACTCAGGAGGCTGAGATCTGAGGATTGGGGTTCAGAGCCAGCCCAGGAAATGAAGAATGTAAGACTCTTATCTCCAATTAACAACCAGAAAACGGGAAATGGTGCTGCAGCTCAAGGGGTAGAGCAATAGCCTTGAGCTGAAGAGCTCAGGGACAAAACCCAGGCCCAGAGTTCAAGCCCCTTGATAGACCAAAAAAACAAAAATCTATTCCAATTTGGTCATCATTTTCGGTGGGTATTTTCTACATCGTCTCTTCTTTTCTGATTCAGTTCATTAACTAGGTTTAACCCTAGTCATCACACTCTATGTTCTTTCAAGAGCCAATGAGTTGGCCTATCAAGATTTGGATTCTGTTCCTTCAACTACCTTGTATATGGTGAACAAGGTAACCCTTGGTCAAATCTATCAGTCACTTTTAACTGCCTGTGAGCTCATGGGGATTTTCTGCTATCTTTTTTTCCAAAGTCATCCATATTATTTTTCTCTATTTCCTCTCTCCTCCCATGCCCTACCCTAGCAGACATCCAACACCACCATTGTAGCTCTCTCTGTCTGGATATTTTCTTCAGGGTTGATAGGCCCATCTCACCTCACCTCACCCCTTCACTTCTACTGCAAACTTCAGTGTCCCATGGTTCACAGCTGAGCCCTCACCAGAATTGCCCTTAGTGGTGAGAAAGGAAAACCCCTTTTAGTCATACCCCTTGCAGGCTGTGATTGGCTACTGCAGGTGACAAAGACCTACCTTCCCCCTTCCATTTAAGACAACTTTAGCATGCCATTTTGAAGTTCCCCCTAGGATCAGACATGTCCTCACTTTAAACCAGATTGCTTTTCTCATGGCTCAGTCGGATTTTCTTCATTCACTTCAAAACCATGTTCTGAGAGCATCTCTAAGAAATATGCTCAGTACTCTGTGGTAAGAGCTTGGGAAACCAATCTAAGATAAATAGTGACACAGGTAGGTGGCGCTAGGGAGCGTACTTTAACTAGAATTTGGATACTTGCTGGAGAATTCCAAAGGCTAAGCTGGTGTGGGCTGCTGTAAGATATAGATGCACAACAACTTTGGTGGGATGAAGTGACTGGGATGCTGGCATTGGTACCGATTGCTAAGTGACATTGACGTGTTGAATAGATAATGCAAATATGTGTTACTAATCACCAGTTTAGGCTGGCTGTGTAAGCTACAGATAGGGTCTCTTTGGTAGCATTTCATTAAGCACTGGTTTCCTGCAGTGACAAGGGGACTCGGTTTTTAAGTACACAATTTCCAAGAAGTTTGAATTCTCCATTCATGCAGGTTTCCTTTATTATACTTAAGATTTTCATGGGGAAAAGGTGGAGTCTTTTGTGAAACTGAGAGGCTATACTTACACCTAAGGCAATCCAGTGGAGAAACTTTAAGTTCTCCTCAAACTGCCAGACCTTCTGTTTTACTCCTATTCCTATTGAAAAAGAGTGGGCTGGCTAAATGATGGCAGGGATATTAAGAGAGGTCACTCAAGGAACCAGAAAGAGAATCCTGGGAATATGTGCTAAGGTTGCTGGATCAGACAGGGAGGGGCAGAACTCTAAGCTGGTATGGGATATTTCTCACATATTGAGGACAATGTGTCTGGGTACTGGATTTGGATCTGTGACAATTGCTGCAGGGATGGCGATAATATGTTTCTAAGATTGGATGACTCCTAGAAGATCATGAAGAGTGTGATTCTCATCAATAATATAGAAACATGGGGACTTCCACTGTGCCTGGTAGAGAAAAAGACTCAAAAGCTCAAAAAAAAAAGAATACCAGAGTTGATTTGTTCTGTTCGAGTGGTCTAATATTGGAGATAGTGAAAAGAATATTGTATTTCTGGAGGCAAGAGAGGTAGGCTGAATATTCCTTAATTTGCACAGTCAAAAGAAATAAATGATAGATGACTGGAGGCAGAGGGCAATGTTTCCATAAAAGCTGCCATCTTTTACCCAGTTTCCAAATCAGATGTGGACTACATTAGCTAAACACTCTCCTGTAGGCACTCTCCTGTCCTGGAAACAATCCAGTCCTGGGTGAACGTCTCACTCTTTTACCTAGGGTCTTTTGATTGCTTGCACAGGTAAATCTGCTTTCGAGTAAAGGAATATACTCAGCACTTTTGAGGATTACTGAACACAGTCTAGATATCACTGATACCTAGAGGCCAAATGAGCCATCATGGCTGACTACCACAGGGACATGTAGGGGCAACTGGAGTTGGAGCAAAAATCTGGCTCTCAGTAGTCCCACCGCTTTACAGATGAACCTATGGCTCCTTTCTCCCCTGTCTGCATAGATAAATGGCAGGGACAGTCAAAGTAGGATGATTCTGTGATCATTTCTGAAATAGTACAATGGCGAGGGGCAAGTAAAAGCTCTAAACCTGCTCCTGACCCCAGCAAAAAGGGGGCATGAAAACCAAGCTGAATTTTAAAAGGAATGTGAAAAGCCAACAAAAGTCTCACACTTTAGTGTTGTAGTAGCCTCCATAAGATTTCAGAAATGTGGTAGCCCCAGTGACCACTACCACAATCAGGGTTACTTTCTTTGCTAGAGCACATTTAACCTGGAAAATGGAGTTTCCTCCATTTGTATCAGAAAGGAGAATCTGGTTGCAATCTGCCTTTTCATTAGATGCACACCTATTTGTGCTCATAATAACTATTTACAATTTCATTCCCTTTGGCAATATATATTCAGGAAGTATCTGGATTTTATATGCATTCTACCTATACAACAGTACAGAGTCAGTGAATGATTGAAATCATGTGGTAATACCAGATGAGAGATAAGAGCAAGCATGTATGCGCTCTTGATAAGGCTTTACACAATGTACCAAGGGAATGAGTGGCTATCTTTATAAAAATTCAGAAGACTTCTGATACCAGACCAAATGGAATAGGATTGTTTTCTATTTCTCCTACAAAACTATGCACACATACATATATACACACATATGTCTGTATGTGTGTGCATATGATTATAGATGTTATAAACAAGCATAAGAGTAATGGTAGAGGAGAGAAGTTAGACCATGCTGGTGTCTCAGGATGCAAAGCATAATATGTAATAAGTCCTAGTTTGTTCCTTCAACTGCATATTCTACATTGAATACTAGAGAAGCCAGGAACCTCAGAACATCCATAGATATGAGCAACAACAGAAACTGATTTGTAAGATTCCCTTTGATAAGCTGCTTCCTGGCTTAAGAAGCAGAGGCATAAAATTTGGTGAAGAAGTGAATAAAGTTAAGGAGCCAAGGAGGATTCAGAAGATGACTTGATGACTGACAACCTTTAATTACATTATAATCTTATTGTTATCTCTGATTTAGGCATTAATAATTGGTGACAGTTTGTCAATTGTTAAATAAGCTTACTAAGAATACATACATCCTAAGATTCTTATTCAATTCATTCTCATTGACCTTGCAACATAAAAATCTGTAGCCAATTTCAGAAATAATTAAACTGAAATACTTGCAGACAAAATGGATTTTTCCATCCTGTTTTCTAAGCTAAGATCAATTATTTATTAAGCAACTTGAATTTAAATCCTTTGATGTCCAGACAGCAAATTAACTGTGTGCAATTTTATTAGCTATTTTTTATCTTTTATTGATCATTGAGTTTCTATTTCAGGCAAACTGTTTAAATAGCAGAAAAATGGAAACACTGTGAGGACGGGATTTGTTTAAGTTAAGAAATGCCAAAAGCTATGAATGGTAAATGTGAAAGTTGAATAAAACCCAGGGAAATTTTTGTATTGTTTAAGAGACCAGTGTGACATACTGGCTATGAAAAGGAAAGTGGAACTGACCATGACTCTCTATGGGAAGTAGGTTTCCTCATTCATCTACCCATCCATCCATCTATCCATCCATATATTCATTCATTTTGACTCAGAGAACACAATGAAAATATCCAGTGGAGTTGGAGGACTAGAACAGGCAAAAAGCTTGCAAGACCAGGATTGAGGGCCACAGCTAGCATCTCTGCCCCTTGCATGCCTTGTTCTGATTCTCCTTCAAGATGCCAGATCCTCACAGACATCACATGGCGTGAACAGCCAGGGGAAAATCTCATGTAGCTAGATTAACACACTCTGCATACTAGGCTTCTTTACTGGTCATCCACATAAACCCAGAATCCCACATACATGGCACATCACACCAGGATCACATATAATCCTAGAGTATCTTTATTTTTCTATAATTTAATAGTATACCTATAAAATAATTATATTATACTTAGAACTTTTCTTCATTTATAAACAGAACAACAAATTAAATACAATTTGAGCCATTCGAAGGTAAACTTTATACATAGGATTCCCCCAGAGGGAGCCTCAGACTGCAGCATATCACATTGCTTTCATTGCCACATCTATGATTAGGTTCCAAGAGTGTGCTCAGGCCTATAATCTCATGGGTTCTGGCTGAATCCTTCCCTATTTATGTCGGTTCTGCATTAATGAAAGGATAAGATTCATCTTGCCACTGGGTTGGAGACTCCTCTCCTCTCCCTCCACATGATACTTCATCAGATGCACTGGGACCAATGTGATTTTCCTTCCTTCCCAGCTTTTCAACTACATGTTCTGCACTGAGTCTGTCTTGAAGTTCTCTGCTAAAACCCACAACTCTGATATTAGATACCTCCTTTTCTTTTGTCTCCATCCCCAGACTCTAGGACACAATAGTTTATCTTCATTTCTGTTTTCCGATTCTAGGCTGCATATACCTATCTCTGAAGTCAAGACCCCCCCCCCCATTTTACACAGCTGAGTCTGCACTTGGGTTTTGTAGTGTTTCAGAAATGAGAAAAACACAAAACTTACAATGCAGTAAAACAGGCAATAGATCCACCTGTATATGCCATCACAGATGTGCTTGTTCTTCATGTGACAAATGTAGATCCATTGTTACTACCTAATGTCAGGAAGCCTCAATTCCAGAGCAGCATGAAGAGGGTCTCTCTCACATCTCAGGAAAACCAACCCTGGGCAAGGGCACTGGCTTGGAAATTACCAGTGCAAGGTATTTAGAGTATGCTGATTCCTCCCTATGGCATCTCATTCACATTTGTCAGATTCCATAAACCTCACTCACAGAGAAAGAGGCCTTTCTGGAGCAAAGGAGCAAAGGGACTTAAAGTGAGTATATTTGAAAGAAAATGAACTATTTCAACTCTCTTCTATTAAGAGACCACAACAGGAGAACTTTGATAACTCATTGGAAAAAATGAAAGATGGCTTAACATTTGCTTAGGCCCTTTAAATCTTTTTCTTTTCTGGAAAATGAGCTAGTTATTTTAGGAAGGACTTTTGATCTAGATTACTATAATCTATATGTTCAATTCTTTTACTTCCTCAGACACCCACAATGGAACCCAACTTGTCACATTCTCCAATATGCTTAAGCAAGAAGTATGTTGCATATAGTGTCATGGCAGCAACAATAGTATGTTGTCTCAACCACTTACAGATAATAAATATTGTAAGAGCTTTGGGTTAGTGACTTCCCAGTGACTTCCTACCAAACATCCATCCATCCCAATCCAACTTCTACAACAGTGCTGCTGATGCACATGCAATGACTTCATCGCCCAAGCCACACCACGACTCTGCCCATCTCCCTGCCCAGTCTAAATTGTGTGTGCAGACTGTCAGCTGCAGGTCAGGCCGTTCAGAAAACACCTTGTCTCTTGTCAGCAGGTCATTACCTGCTCTCCTCCCTATTCAGAACCGTGCTACAAAGCCAGAGGCAAGACATGTGAAGCGATACATGGAGAGGGCTATACCACTTTTAACAGCTCATTACAATCTAGGTCCATTATAAAACCAGCGTTGATACAGAGGCCTTGTGTATGATCATTGTCTAACTGCAGCGGTAATGCATGCACGCCCGAGTTCATCTTGAGTGCACAAATGGGAACTGGGGTAGTAAGGAAGAAGAGGGGGTGACGCTGGCAGAAGAAGGCGGGCTTGAGTTGCTGTGAGTAAGGTTCCCCAGTGCAATCCCCTTCCTGATCCCCTTGGCTCATCAGATCTTCTAGGCATCAGGCTAGTTAGAACTGCCCTGTCCATGGGTATCTCCTTCTGGAACTCTCTACAGAGGCATCACAGGAGCTGTCAAGGGCACCCTCGAAATCGCAAGAAGGAACACCCACCCCAACAGTTCCACGGGCCCTCCCCTCTCTCCCTCTCCAGAAGACAGCTGAGTCAGAGGAACACGCCTTCCTCCAGGCGGGAAGAAGGGTACACTGGTGAGAAGAGTGAGACCAAGGCAAGGCTGACATTTCCCCTTGGTGGCAGCATGGATGCCAGATTGGATTGGTGGTGCATCGCAGTCCTCTCCAGCTCCTGGCCATGGTCTCCCGCCTCATCCATCCCGCCTGATGTATAGGCTGGTTTTGGAGACATGAGTGGGGACCGGATTGTGCCAGGAACACATCAGCAAAGCTCCACTTGGTCTTTGTGACCAGGACACCTTCAGCCCGGAGAGAAGCGCAGTGCCGTCGGAGCAGGGGAGAGACTGGAGATCAGAGAGGGTGTGGGTGAGCTCCAGGGCAGGGGCAGAGGAGGCCACAGCGGCCCGCCCCACACCCAGTGACCAGGGCGCGGTGCTGAGCTGCAACCCGCCCGGGTGCGCGGTGCTCACTGCTTATCCGAGTCATTCAGGTTCACGGACATGCACCTGCACTGTTTCACCTTCTGGATTTTTTTGATTCGGAAGGGGGGATCCTGGCCAGGGCAGTCAAGCTCCACGATGACGGAGGTGAGGCGATGGGGCTTGCAGAAGGCGCAGGACTGGAAGGACTCCTCCTCTTTCTTCACGTGCCTGGGGATGTAGAACGAGTTGCACTGGCCATAGCAGAAGCGGTTGAGGATGGTGCGGCTGCGACAGCCCTCTTCGCTCACTGTCTGCCGCAGTGACTGCGTCTTGCACCAGTCACTCTTGAGGTACTTGCGCTCGGTGACCACCAGGGCCTCCTGGCTGGATGCCAGTACTTCCTTGATCTGGTGCTGCCATCTCTCTGAGTTGTTGGTGCTGCCGTCCTTGTAAGGGGAGGGGATGGCGCCCGCAGGTCGGTTTTTGCGGGTTTCTGTTACCTTCACCAACAGGGCCACCAGGAACAGGGACAGGGACAGCTTCCACAACATCCTGCGACAAGAAGAGTTAGATGGTTAGAAAGAGCAGACTAAGGCTTCCAGTGGTTTCCTCTGAGTGGTGGTGGCTGGGTGGCTACAGAGGGCGTTGGAAGTGGAAGTGACAAAATAGCACACGTTGGAAGAAGCTAGGACACTCCCCTAAGGAGAGCATGCTGACCAGGTGTTAGGGAAAATCATTCATGAAGCAATTTGAATACATATCTAAGTTGAACAATTACAGAGAAATGAAAGCAAATGTCCCTAGGAGGTGACAGATCTAGGGCTGGAGGCATAAATCAAGTGGGAGAGGGCCAATCTATCAGTCACAGGACCTGGGTTTAAACTCAGTACTCCCTATCTGCCCCACACCTCCCAGAGAGTTTTACATATCTAGCAGACACTGATGGCCCCTGTCTTTAATCCCATTCAAAAGAGAGATCTGAGGAACAAGGTCAAAAGCACTTGCTGGCTGGCTTGATTCTCATCTCCCATTAACTAGTAAAATGCCAGAAGTGGAAAAGTGGCTGAGATGGTAGATCTCCAGTGTTGCGTGGGAAAAAAATAAACAGCAGTGCAAGGACCTAAGTTCAAGACTTCAGTAGCAACAGTAAAAAGAAAAGCAAAAACAAGAACAAGACAAAACAGAGAAGGAAATGATTTTCTTTTTTCTTTTACTTTGGTAAAAAAATAAAAGAATATCAGCACAATTATTGGCACGTTGAGATTAAGTTTTAGAAGGTCTTTTCTTATATTGCTTTGGTTCTACATATGAAGTGTATGAAAATGACAATACAGGTTCCAGGAGTTTGGCCTAGTTGTAGAGTGCTTACCTAGCATGCAAGAAGACCCAAGTTTGGTTCCTCGGTACCACATACATAGAAAAAAGCTGTGTGTGGTGCTGAGGCTCAAGTGGTAGAGCTCTAGCCTTGAGAATGTCCAAGGAGGGAGTTCAGCCCTGAACTCAAGCCCAGAACTGGCACCAAAAAAAAAAAAAAAAAAGAGAAAATGACAATACACCAAGCACAGCCACAAAGCATGAGTTATTGGACCAGATCTGAAATTTGCAAAATGATTGTGATATTAATATTCTCTTTAATAGAGATTAATTTGATTTCATTGTAAGCTACAAGTTTGCGAGAATCATTCAGGAAAGGGTGTGGCCCTCAATCCCTCCTTCCAATTGTTGATAGTCTCAGAATTGCACATTTACCTCCAATGGCTTATAATTGTTTTCAGAGAAAAGAGAGCTCAAACACAGATGCACTGGCAGCCAAACCATTTCATGTCAACATTAATAGAGCTGGTAGTTACATATATTAACTGAAACATGAGTTCCACCTAGTAAGTTCCACATAATGTAATTCCTTAGGGAAAAAAAAAATCAAAGCCCAACAAAACATGCACCAGGAAATGGGTACTTGTACTTGTAAGAGGGGGTTGGGTCCAAAGGAATAAAGGAAAGAGGGGGGAATGCAGTCAAGAATTCATTGTACATACAACAAAGTTTTTTTGTTTTTTTGTTTTGTTTTGTTTTTTTGCCAATCCCAGGGCTTGAACTCAGGGGGGCTTTTTTCCTCAAGGCTAGCACTTTGCCACTTGAGCCACAGCACCATTTCTGGCTTTTCTATGTATGTGGTACCAAGGAATTGAACCCGGGTCTTCATGAATGCTAGGCAAGCACTCTACCACTAGGCCAAACTTCTGCCCTACAACAAAGTTTTAAAAAGTAAACAAAGTCAGATGGAAGGGACAACACTGTTCTATATGCATTTTATTCAACTACTTTGTTAAATTGAAATTCCTGTGTACAACTAAAGATAATGCAAAAGTGGGGAAATTATAAAGAAAAGATGAAGAAACATGCAGTCTTTGAACAGTTTAAACTAGTTATAAAACACCATGAATCCACTCCTAGAACTTAGATCTCACAAGAACCTAAAGAAAAAAGTAAAACTCCAGTTTTCACAAAGGACAAGACGACTGCTGAAATCTAGTTGAGAAGAATCAACTGAGGTTCTTCGTTTTTCTTTCTTGCTCTTTATTTCTTTTCTCCCTCCTATGTGGGGACATCACAGAGTGAGGGAACAGGTAAGTGGGTAAGAGTTATCTTAATTGCCATGGTGACTTAGCATATCCTCCATCTTCCAGAGGCACTGGAGCAATTCAGATAATACACCTACTCCACTGACCCTTTTTCATGCTGGGTTCATGGGAAGAGAGCATATGTTTGTTTCTGCCTTCAGTTTACCACCTATCACATATATGTTTCAGTGGGCCCAGAACCTGAATTCAGACCTTCAGAGATTTTTCTAAGTCCTGAACGCCTTTGCTAGCTAGAGAAATGGCTGGCACAAAATTAACCTCTCAGGAATGTTGCTAAGACTGCCAGTCATGTCAGCACTAGGATCCTGCATTTTGCTCTCACATTTTGTATTTGGCTTGTATCAGAAGAAAGTCAAATTAAAGCTGCTGGTTTTATTAATCATCCTTCTGGTCTAAAAATCTTGTCAATTTGCAAGCAGTGCCAGGCCTATAAATGCTGATGGCCTAAGCAGAATGAGTTGGCCAAAGTTAGTTTTGCAAAAAGAGAAGTACTAGTGAAAGTATTTTTCTCTAAGTAAATGTTCTGGATCTGGCCTCTAAAGAATTCTCAGCCACCTTAGAAATATAGAAGGGAAGCATTCAGGGCTGAACATCCATCCCTAAGCATATCTGGGATAAAATTGCTGCTACCACCCAAGTTTGTTTGTTTGTTTGTTTTTAAAACAAAACAAAACAAAACAAAACTGAAAGCAAACAAAGTTTGAAACCCAAAGTCCTAACAATGTTAATCACCAGAGATTACTTTTGGAGTTTTAAACAGCATCAGCCTCATCCACTAAAGGTTCTTCACTTGACATTTTGATTCCTAAAGCTGTGAACATAGTGGTTTAGCACCCTTATGAGAGGAGAGGAGAGGAGAGTACAGGAGAGGAGAGGAGAGGAGAGGAGAAGAGAGGAGGGGAGAGGAGAGGAGAAGAGAGGAGGGGAGAGAGAGAGAGACACACAGAGAGAGAGAGAGAGAGAGAGAGAGAGAGAGAGAGAGAGAGAGAGAGAGAGAGAGAGAGAGAGAGAGAGAGAGAGAGAAGGTTTCTCTGGTTACAAGACTATCCTCCAGTCCTAAGATGGTTGCTGCTGAAGCAATTTACCTCCATGGTAACTGTAAATCACAAGCACAACAAGCTGTGTTACAGGAGACAAGCCCACCCTGAGGTCTGGTTTCACTGATAAAGTTGTACAGGTACATGCTCAAATCCATCAAATTACATTTTTTTTTCTGGTTGCCTTTGTACTGTGAGGCATAATGAGTAGTGGAAGGACCATAACTCCACAAGGTAAAAAAAATAATAAATATGTACTATTTTACAGAATGACCAGATTTGCTCCAACATTTTTCTAATTTAATTCTTGCCTTTTAGCTAGTAGGCTCTTTTTTTGGCCACAAAAAAGTAGTTTGCTTTCTTTCTAAGTAAAAATCATGAACTCTTTAGCATTTCAAAAGTAGAACAAGATAGAAAATGAAATAATACTTTGCATACCCATCAAGAGGATAAAAGCAAAATTGCTATATATAGTTTCTTTTCATTTTGGAAAGCAAACAACAACAAATATGTATGATTATCTTTAGACTAAGTTTCAGTCTCCTTCTTCCATCCTTTCATATCCACACTGAGATGGCCTTCATGCTGTCATTGACAACTAATTTTCAGTGCTTCTGCCTTGTGGATATATATGTTTGTCCTAATGCAAATAATAGCACACTCTCCTATTACAACTTTTTTCCAAAAATATATGTTTGTGATTTTATTCATGTGGATATTTGCATTACCACTGTTCGAGCAAGCACAGTTTATTCATTCATCTTTCTGAGCACAGGAGCAGTTCTGTTTTCCTTGCTTTTTTATTTGCCAAGAAAGCTGCATTAAAGTTTTTATATGTGTTTATTTATGCCCATCTGTGGAAGTTTTTCTAGAAGAGACACTGAGTATTATACAGTGCATGTGAAATATAAGCCTGACAATGTTTTTCCAAGTTTCTTTCCAAGGACTTGCTCCCATCTTTTCTCCCTTGAGTGTGATTTCAGTCTGGCTGCTGAACACACTGTCTTATACTCAGTGTTACCTGATTTATTATCTTTTGCCCATCTGAAAAATTTTAAATGGCATCTTAAGCTTAATTTGCATCCATCTGATTAGGAGGGGTTGCACAGCAAGATCAAATGCAGTGGTCCTAAGACTTCAATTTTAGGAATGGTTAGGAGAGAGGGCAATTTATTAAGTGTGAGAAATGCCAATTATTAAGGAGAAATATCAGATGTTCTGACTATGAATCTTCTGAAATGTCACAAAGAGAATAAGAAGCGGCTAAGAAACTCAAAGCAGAAAGAGCAGGGCATCAGGCATTACTCAGAGATCTGAAATCCACAGGGACCCATTTCCTTTTCCAAGTGGTATGACCTGAATAGAATATTGAACATCATTTGTTTCCAGAAAAACTCCATTTCATCTGAAAAAAAATTGTTTTCAAAGAGGACTTTGAACCAAAGGAGAAATGATACTTTAATTATACAGTTTATGTTCTGGATAGCAAAGATATCCAGTGGGAATGCATAATCAATATTCTTAGTCTCTGAGAGCATTGCTGAGATAACTTCAGGATGGGAAAGGTGAAGTGGAGCCAAGATGGCAGCAGAGTGCGATGCCATAATCATAGGGAAATCAATGGAAAGTTCTTTGGAAAGAAAGCTCATTTTTACCAGATATTATTTCTGTCTGTGCCACATCTCCTTGGGAAAATGATTTCTGGGCTGTGACCTTCCCTGGCTTGCTTTCAGGCCTCTGTGTCTTTCTCTCTGTTAAATGGTAGAAGTGACACTTCTCATACCCTATACCATGGTGCTGTGCATTGGACTATGGATCAGAAATTGTCATAATCTAAGAACTCTCAGAGCAAAATGAACCATAAGATTTACTTCGAAGTGTATAATTTTAAAAGATTCATTAAGAATTACATAGTCAGTTACATGCTTATGTGTGGTCACTAATGTGTGATCACTTTTTTTTCCAAAAGAGATATGAGACTACTGCCTGGAGACCAGTTATGTGTGCAGCATGGATGCCATGCTGTGCCATCCTCTTCTATCACCACCAAACAGAGTGATATTGTGTTTCTCACAGGATCCAAAGAATGCAATTATCCTGTGTACACAGTGTAGATATTTTATCTTTGTATATGTAAAAAAAAATAGAGAGGCCTGGCTAAAATGGTTTGAACAAAATCAAAATTTCCTATTCCATATGGTCTATCAACAGTGACACTGACAGATTTTTAGATTTCATATGCATGTAAAAAAAACATGTGGTGAAGTGTGAGAAAACTGTGGATTCCCTGGTTTTCTTTCTGAAATTCCTGATAACACAGTGTTCCTCTTTCTCTTTCTACTTCCTCTTACTATCCCCCCACCTTCTTTTTTGCCTTGTCTTACTTTCTTCTGAAAGGTTAGTTTCCCATGAATTCCCCCCCCCCCAAATCCTGTCTTCCTAACTATCATACTCCTAAGAATTTCATTCATAATTACAACCACTAACTCTGTCCTGGACTCTGACCCTATCTTCATTTGCTAAACTAATGTTCCCTGAATGACACATATAGCAGCCCAGATTCTACATGTGCACCCTCACCTTCTCCTCCTCTGACAGATTTTGTTGAATTATCTGCACAACTTCTACCCTTTCGGATAGAAATCTGAAAGAGCAAACCCTACTCACATACTGCCTGCAAGCCAATGTCCTTATTCTCACTCCAGTTTTGCTCATCTATTGGATTCTAAATTTGCCATACATCTTCCACATAACACAGTGGAGAAAGTTGACCATCTAAACTAACTGGTTATCCCATTATCCTTTGATATGATATATAGACCTGGGCAGCAATGGAATGATGATGAAAAAGATTTAAGATGTAACTTCCAGGAAAGAATGTTATTCCCAGATAAAAAGAGGCATGCCAGGGGCAATTACTACTCCGTGGTATGTTTATGGGCTATGCAAGGATTTTGTATTAGAGACTGTGGCAGCCTTCATGAGGTAAAAATAAGAGGTGGAATTCTGCTTGTAGTATAATATAATTTGTTTTTCCCTATCAGTATTATTACGGGAGCATAAACTCTGGGCCTTGCATTCTCACTTGGTTCTAAATGCTGTACTACTTTAGCTATAACTGTTTCTGACTTTTGGCTTGCTAATCAGAGATAAAAGTCCTTGGATTTGTCTGCCTGGATTGACTCCAAATCTTGATTCTCAGATCTCAGTTCCTGAGTTGCTAGAATTATAGGATTGAGTGACAAATGCTTGGTTGTTTTTGTTTTAGTATCTTAAAACTATAGACTTCTAGAGTGAATCATGTTGAGTGAAACAAGTCAAGAACAAAGGAACAAAAGGTGCATGGTATCGTTAATATGTGGCTATTAGATCCAAACAGTACAAGAGAGAGGAATCAAAATTTGCATACCCAATGCTATGGACATGGTATTAGAAATATAAACATAACTTAAATAGACATAAAACCTATGACTTTATAGACATAATATTTTATTTCATAAA
The DNA here is from genome assembly GCF_031878675.1 of Megascapheus bottae. Classification (NCBI taxonomy): domain Eukaryota; kingdom Metazoa; phylum Chordata; class Mammalia; order Rodentia; family Geomyidae; genus Megascapheus; species Megascapheus bottae. The sequence goes on from NC_143518.1 coordinate 10,856,578, forward strand.
TTAATATGTATCTATGATATACAAACCCTTAGCCTAATTTTGATTATGTCCTAAAAACTAAGTGCCAGTGATTGTATATAGAGATTCCCTTCTTGAACACTTGTTTGTTAAACATGTCATTTGAAATAAGATGTAAACATCAATGTTAATAAATTCTTTAATAAAAAAATAGGGAAAAACTATAGGCAAGCTTGAGACTGGGTTAAAATTTTAATCATAATTTCTTTTTTTTTTCCAGTCTTGGGGCTTTGAACTCAAGGGCCTGGGCACTGTCCTTGGACACATTTTGCTCAAGGCTAACACTCTGCCACTTGAGCCACAGATCCACATATGGCTTTTTCTGTGTATATGGTTCCTGGGAATTTGAACCCAGGGCTTTGAGCATGCTAGGCGAGCACACTACCACTAGACCATGCTCCCAGCCCTTAATCATAATATTTTAATAATACATATAATACCTAGCCATCAAAATCAGAATCCAAACTCTTCAAAATGGGACAGTTATAAAAGAAACTTAAATAATTTCCTGTGATTCACTAGGAATTCTTTTGCCAACCATGATTTCAAAGCATTGTTCCTTCATTTTTGGTCCATGGAATGCTAACCTAGTATTTGGTGTTACCTTTTGCCTTAATTGTAACATCTTTGCTTGGAACATAGTCTTTACACAGGAGTTTCTCCAGTCCTTGAGGTAATAAGACTTTACAAAGGGTAAGTGTTCAAGGATACTTTTAGAGCAATCAGAACCCTCAGCCTGCATTTGCTCTTTCTTTTGTAAGAGATCTTCATTCCTATTATTTACCAAGGTCTAAGAAAGTATATGGAACATATGCAATAATGAATGAATCTACTAATGCACATGATGAAGTTCCGCTTACTATGTGCTTGTAAATGGAATGGATTTAGGGTAATCATATACATTTTTCATATACTTTTACCACTATAGCACCTGTGCTAATTCCTCTTCCTAGACAGAAAGAAAATCTGTTCCTCCAAACATGCATTATAGAAAATCTCTTCACTGAGGCCATCTTTTTGAGGTAAGCCAGTCATTGAAATCTCAGTGTTAAATAACTCTCCACTAAGTTAAATATATATTTATGTTATTTCAATCAGTGCTAATAAAGAAGCCATAAAATTGAATCAAATTTAAGTTTCAAGGCTATAAAATAAAAAAAAAATAGTATTTCGGTGTACATTTTCTATCACAGAAAAAATGCCAGAATAAATATAAGATAATTTTAAATATAAAACCTACAGGAAAACTAAAATTGTTTTATAGGACTGTTTCCACATGAGTTTAATATATTTAGATGCCCATTAAAAAGCATGCCAGAGTTTAGATAGATGTGGAATAAAGTTATTGGACTGCAGTACAAAAAGGCATATTGACACACATTATTAAACTATTTTATAATGAGAATTGCATTAATAAAACTGGGTAAGACCATCCTTGACCTCCTTGAGACGTTAAAAAAGTATGACCTCTTGTAATTTTTTTGAGGAAAGATCTGAGGCGTCATTCTGCTCTGTTTCACTCATATGTCTCAAATTCTGAAGCCTCTCTTTTTGTGTGTGCTTTTTTAAATGGTGTTTTCAATGGAGAAAAACATCATCTGTTTACAAAATAGCTCTTGAAAAAATACAAGGAGTACAGATACTATAAAACAAAGCAAACTTTAGTCATGAGACGCTGCATACATCATGTGAAAGCAACAGTCTGATCTCCAAGTTATGAAAACTAGTAGTAAAAAGTCACTACTGAGAAAAAGTTCCAAGTTTTCCAGTCTGGCAAAACTTGGATGCAATTACATGAAACACTTAATAAACTGAATTTTTTTCTCCCCAGTGTGTAAACAAAATGACAAGACTAAATCTGTGTCTGACGATGTCAATCTAACTCTGAAGCTACACAAACAGACTCCTTTACATTTTGCCTGTTAACTGACCATCTTTTCTCTTAGTTCAAGAAAGTAAAGGAAAGGTGACTGTTCAGAGCAAAGATGTGAGAATTAGAAATACTGCATACTGGACCTTACAGAGTCATGGTGAAAAGAAAGTCTCAATTAAAAGCCTAAGGGGGAAAGGACTGCATTCCAACTCTGGAAATTAATTTAGAATAGGGGAAGTGATTAAGCAATTGCAAGTGAACATGAAAAATGCACATGTAAGAGAATGGAGCACAATGGAGGATATATAAAACATGCTCACCAGAAAACTCTGATAGGTTTGCTAAAGCCTATCTTTACTGAAAGTTTTTCAAAATACTTTTCGTTAATGAGTACAGAGAGGACTGGAAAATACCATATTAAGTAATATAATTGAAACAAGAAGTCTGGTTTGGTTGGTGTTAATTCTTAGGCACCCTGCCTCTTTCAAGTTAGTTCCTATTAACAACTGATGCTGGATTTAGACAAATTTGAGGGCAAATTCAGGGTTCTCAACCAAAGAAAACAAACAATCAGACACAAACAGGACACTAATAACATGCCAATGGCTATGGAGTTATGGAAAAAGTGGAGAAAATAGTGATAAAAGTATATGAAAAATGTATATGAATACACTAAATCCTCTCCATTTATAAGCACATACTAAGCGGAACTTCATCATGTGCATAAGTAGATTCATTCATTATTGCATATGCTCCATATACTTTCTTAGGCCTTGGTTCATAATAGGAAATAAGACATGAACTTCATACTTGGAATCAGACATATACACACATAAATAACCTTGGAAAAAGAAAATATATAATCAGCTATTTGACTAAGAGCATAGGGAATAGAAAACCTGGAAAGATTTTTAGGTATTTAGGCCTTAGTTTACTGGCAATATGAAAGGGAAATAAGAATGAAGGAGAGAACAAATCTAGGTATTTAATTTGCCAGTTGGATGACTGAGCTGTGTTTGGAGCTGATGTTTACCAAGATAAAAATCAGAAGAAGAGCTGGAGACAGAAGGTCTTTAAAGCCAGGAAAGGATGACATATGACCCCCTGCGTGGAGCTACCTAGTCACCTCAGAAGCAGTGGTAAAATTTGCTCATGAGTAAGGAAAAATTGACTGAGGATGAACTCTGTGAAATGCCAGTTTTACCATCAGAAAAGGAAAGAAAACTCACCAGGGTGTCCAAGCAGAAGCTGGAAGAGCGAAGCATTCTAGAAATCAGGTGAGGGAAAGTCTGAAGTCTGCAGTGTATGGATAAGGATGGAGAATGGTTTAGGGATAAAGGAGTTTCAGAGATACTGAATACAGAAAAGAAGTAAAGATGACAATGTGGAATAAATCCTTTTATTAGGATTTGCATAATAAGCCATAATCCACCTAGCATTGATATATTTAACAGTCTACTCTGAGTGATCTGAGAGCAATAATGGGTGAAAATCTAAATATCTTTCTTTTCTTTTAGTGCTGAGGACTGAGCCCAGAACATTGTATATGCTAAGCAGATTTAATGTTAAGCATCATTTAACTACTCCCTTTCCAGATCTCCTGTTTTCTGAACATTTTCCTAAAATATAAATTACACACTGTGTTACCCACTATTTAAAGCATCCAATTAGTGGTTCTTAGTGAGTTCACAAGAAGCCCCCAAATGAAGTAGTCATTCTCTAATTCTCTTTCTACCCTGTCATCTATCCCTTCCCCCATCTTCTGCTCTCAACACCTTCCTATACACTTTGTATCTCTGTGTTTTCCAAGTATGGTCATTTAACTGCTTTCTTTTTTATACTTTCTGAATCACAACCTAAAAAAAAAAAAAAAAGTGAAATCATTCCAAAATACTGAACACAGTCAGGTAAGTACCAAGCAGGCTCATGAACTTGAAAAGCAGCCTTAACTTTCTGAGATTTGTTTTACAAATAATCCCTTAACACACTCAACTTCCTACTTCTTCAGAGTGGAAAACATCACCAGAAATCACGTCTGTTTTGCTCACCGTCACATTACTAGAATTAAACACAAATCCCACTACATAGCAGATCACTGATAAATATTTACTGAATCAATGAATGAATAGCCAATAGCTTTTAGCAATCACAGATGTTGTCCTTGCTAGTATCCAAAGAGCCATAATATAACTGATATTTGAGAAAGGAAAAGACTGGGAGGTCAGAAGCATCATTCGTTTTGCCTTTTATTTGGAAAATAAAGCAAATTTAAGTGTACCATTCATGCAGCAAATATTTACAGACTGCACGTGGGTCCATTCTGCTTTTTATAACTCTGTTTAGATCTTCCTTTGGATCAGCCTAATTATAAATAATGTAAATAAAATGGACTTCCATTGAACTTTTGAAGTATTCACAGAGCATGGTTCTTGTTAACATCAAACAGAGTCAGTTATACCTTGAGCCAAGCTTACCAAATATTTTTTAATTTGTTGTTTCTGAACACAATCATTGACTCATTCTTTTCCATAGAGAAAATATTATTAAGGATGTCTCCTGTAAGTATGAAATTTAAAGTCAATAGACTCTCTTTTTATATGTGTGGTCCTTCAATTTCATTATAAACCACACATACCTGTAAGTTTCTAGGTAAGTATACAGGGGGAATTCTGATACCCAAAATTTGAGTTGGCACCTCAGAAGGGACACTGTTATATACCCCTTATTCTACAAAGCAGAGCATAGATTATGTGTCTAAAGTAAAATTATCTGGCCTCTAGTCCACTGGAAGGCCAAACTATACTAATTAGGTCTTCATTAATGAAAACCAGAGAGTAAAGCAGGAATACATAGCAATCAGTATTTAAGCAAGTTTTGAGATTTAGGTCTAATATTTCCTCGCTGAGTAATTTTCCTGTGTTTATAATAGAAAATTTCTTTAATGATTTGCGACAGGGCAATGTGAAGAGATTGATTTGTATTGAATTGGGCTGTGTGTTTCTACTTAGGATTCCTTTCTTATTGAGAAGATGTGCTGTGCTCTATATAAAACCATTTTGAGGACAGCCTCTTGCAGCACTGAATTAGGGACTTGGCTCACTGCCACTCAGATGTTGTGACATTGATCTTTACCTGCCTGCTTAGGAATTCAATGTGTCAAAATTCATACAAATTTGATGGTGGAGGCACCATTGATAGAAGCGATATGGTGTCAAAAGAACTTATCTTTATTAATTTTTCCAGAGAACATTGGCTGGGAGGGAAACTGGGGCCCTTTCCTGCCACGTGCTAAGCAGAGCTGCTCCTGAGGCACATCTCCAGTGTGGGACCACAATCCTCGTGAATCAAGACAAGCAGCCTGTGGTATGGAAGTCTCCATTGAGCCTGTCTCAGGGATGCATCAGAGCAAAATGATGGCCAGTGATCAGAAAGGCTGAGCATGGATGGAAAGGAGGCAATCTTCTCTTTACCTGCTTTTAAAACAATGCAAAATAACACTTTAAACATTGGCAACTATGGCACTGGGGAATGAATATGATCAAAATTCAATATACACAAAAATGAAAGTGCCATAATCAAAACTGTTATTTTTGTGCTGGAAAAGAATGCTACTTAGAATACTCTTCAGATTGTATCCAGTACATAGACATGCTAGCTGTGCTCCCTACAGCTACACGGTGACAACTACCATCTGCTCTTACTGGATACAGGATTTACTTTTGTAGCACTTTAAAACATTGTGGAACTAGAGAGAGCTAATAGTCACCCAACTTTGCAAATGTCTTAAATGCCAGGTGTACTTCACAGTTACTTTCTGTTTGTTTGTTTGTTTAGACATGGGTTCTTGTATGTTGCTCTGGCTTGTCTTAAAGTGTTCGATTAGGGGCCTCAATCTCCAGAGCAGATGGGACTAGAGGAATACCTAATATTTGACTGGCAAAAGGGGCTAATTTTGTGTTCTGTGCATTTTTACTTTATTGAAAGAATCTACTCCCTAAATCTACTAATCTCAAAAATTCTACTAGTCTCAAATCTAACAATCTCAAAAGTTCTATTTGTTTTTAAAGTATGTTATACATAAAAATTATTTTGTTTAAAGTGCCTGTGATTGTATATAGAGATTCACTTCTTGAATACTTGTTTGTTAAACATGTCATTTGAAATATGATGTAAAAATCAATGTTAATAAATTCTTTAAATAAAAAAATTATTTTGTTTAAAAATCAAACTAAATAACATTCAAATACTTTTCTTACTAGAACTCTCCATGGATTGGTTCAGCGCACAATAAGCTCTTTATTGCTGAGGGTAATATGAAAATGAAGGTTTATGTACCGAGTGGAGAGTGGTAATAACACAAGTTAACATAACTTCTGTTGCTTTCCAAAATGTAAATCATTGTATCATTAATTCACTTACATCTGGCTTCAAGAGCTAAAATGCAAATAACGTAAATAAGTACAAATAATTTTCAAAGATTATATAATCTAGTATCTGTATGTGTCTTCAAAGTACCTATTCTATTTTGGTTGCTTCCAATTTTCAGTTTGACCAGTAATAATGCTATGGTCAGTTATGTGTATTAATGAGGATGATATTGATATAACTTGGGTTTTAAGTGTACCCCAAAGTACCACATGTTAATGACTTGGCACGTTGGACAGGATAATTAGAATAATTCAGAAACATTCTATACATTGAGTTCTGAAAGTGACTACAATTTTCACTTATTTTTCCATTTGCATCTAAGGATAGAAAGGAATGTATTTACAGAGACTCAGGAAGAATAAGAACATAAGGCCTGACTGCCCAACATTAAAAGTCACATAGAGCAATGAACAAGGTACCTGAGGAGGAACAGGTGTCACAGAACCCACAAAAGTTCGTTCAACCTTTAGAATGCATCTGAGATGAAGTAGGAAATGAAGTAAGTGTCCCACTGATGAGGCAATGTAGAGGTCACAGCTGTGTTTCACACGAACAATTATATTAGAGATGTTTTGAAAGAGATACTTTCAGTAGATGTGATAAGTGGATGTAGACTAGCCTCTATTAGGAATGCTTTTGGAAATTTTATTATGCCTAGGCACAGAGGACTGAGTTGGTTACTGGAATGGGAAGACAAATTCGATGAGGATAAAAGGAACTATGGGCAGTTTCAGAAGAAGTGGCATGCAATTTGGCCCACTTCTATATGACACAGCAACTAAAATCTCTAAAAATCCATAAACCTGAACAAAAACCATGCTCTTAAAAATCAAATCAAGTAGTCTGGCCACTGTGAGTCAGGCCTGTAATCCTTGCTAGTCAGAAGCCTGACATCTGAGAATCCCAAATCAAAGACAAAAAAAAAAAAAAGTCCGTAAGACCCTTACCTCCCAATTAACCAACAAGCAGCTGAAAACAAAAGCCTGACTTGAATGATAGAACATCACCCTTGAGACAAAGACCTAAAAGACAGCTGCAGGCCTTGAGCTCAAATCCCAGTATTGTCACACACACACACACACACACACACACACACACACACACACACACACACACACATCAATTGAATATCTTCTTCCACTTCTACATTTTTTATTATTTCCTAAATAATCTTAATTAAATGAGCCGTTTGTCCAATTGCTTTTTGCAGCCCTTTCCCTCTCTGTAGCTTAAAATAGTAACCACTGTTGCTTACCACTTCTGTTTAATGAAATGAAAGAGTTTCAGTTTATCTCAGAAGCACTTTAAGTCCCTTGGAGGTACTGAATATCAGCGAGGATTTTATTCTTTCTCATTTTCTCATTTCCTTTCTCTCTCTGGGAGGGCATTTTGGGAATGATGTGAGGTTAAGATATATGAGTTAAACAACACAAACATTTAACACAAGTACTAGCATTTAAAGAAAAAGGGAATGGGGTCACTGCAAAATATTGTAAATGTTGGGACTTGCTGTGTGGTTTTTGTGGGTTTTCTTCCTGGGGCTCAGTTCCAGAGAGGGCAATAAAGGGTAAAACTCATTAGTGTATCATTATCTTTTGTCTGAAGGAAACAATGTGTGGTTTCTCGGCAGCCCACTTGATGTTTGCATTGGCTCTGGAAACATTTCAAACCAACTATATTGTTTGAATGATTCCCCCTCTTGAACATGAAAAGAACCACCATGAAACCACAGAGTAGATGCTAAATTACTAGTGATGGTTTCTCTGGCTCCTAAAGGTTTCGAGATCTCAGTCATTGAAATCGTGGCTCTTCCTTCTAATGAGAAAGATCCTTGCCTTTTCAGAGACCTCCCATGCAGCTTCTACCTGCCCCCAGCATGATCCAAATACTTCTGGGAAATTTGGTTTAGAAGCAAGATCACTGTACAATTTCTAACACTAATTCTCAAGTTCACTTCTTTAAAGACTGCCAAGTATTCCCGGGTCATATTTGTAAACTCAGTATTCTGAGCAACTGTCTAATTGATAAATAGATTTAATATTGAAAATGCAGTCTATTTAGCAAAATAAAGTATTTGATGCATGTCAGTGATTTTGTTTATATTCACTTGTTCCCTAAGCTACTTAGCTACTTAGCTTAGGGAACCTTCCTTGGGAATCCATTAGATAATAATGAAGATGGTTTTATCTTCATTTATGAGGGAATTTTAAAAACACATTTGATATAATCAGAAAACGAGCTTTCGTAGGGACTTTCAGGAAGGATACCGTATCCTGTTTCTCTCCAAACAAATCTTGATTTGATTGTGACATTGCAATGTTTTGTCCAGATATATGAGCAGCAAAAACAGTGATCTTCCCTTGGGTTTATATTATTTCTCCCAATCATGAGAAAGATTCAGAATTTTAATGGCAGAAACCCAGGAAACTACATGCTAGAGGAGTTACCATACTAACAAAATCTCGATCCTCAATCAATATTGTGGATATTATTTTCCTGGTTTCTGTGAGCAAGTCCACAACATAGTTCAAGGTGTAGTATATTAAACCATGATGATCAAGTAGGGCAAAGGTGAATCTGGATACTGACGCTAGACTGTCTGGGTTCCGGTTCCAGCCGGAAATTCAAGAGAAAGTATTATTTATAATTACAAATTATGAATTCCTGAATAATAATAAAAAATGGAAACAACACTATAGCTAGGATCACATATAATGCTTGCCAAAATTATGAGTTCTATGGAATAGACTTAATGTATAATCAGACACCCCCTTGCACTACCAAAACTCTAGTTCCAGGCAGCTTCTACCACAGATGTCTCAGAGAGGCTGGGATCAAGCAAACAGGAACTGAAGAAACAACAGATTTTACTAACCATCATTTTTTTTTCACTTCCACTATAAGGGCAGTTTCTCAATTTCCATAAATTATGCACATTTAACTCTGTACTCCATACCAAAAAGTTACTTTTCGTATACTTATAGACACCAATTTCTCCTAGTTAATTCAGACAGTAACTGACCTACATGTGTTCACAAGTGCTTGGACAGGTGCTGGTACAGAAGCAAAAAATGTAGCTGCAAAATATTAAATTCTACCACAGGATGAAGAGACAGAGCTTCTGAAGTCATTTGTGAAAAGCATTCTCAATAACATTTAGAAATATATTTAGCTTTAAAGGATTAACAAAAATTCTGGAAAATAATAAGCCTTAAGGTCATATGATGTAAAGAATAATCATGATAGGTTAGAGCTGAGAGTTGTAGCCTGAATTTTTCTGCATTTGCTATGTGCATGGAGTTGTAAGGAAGGAAACTCCATGCCAGCCACAGGTGGCTGGGATACAGGTTCAAAGCCAGACCAGACAAGAAAGGTCCATGAGAAACCATTTTGAAAACAATCAGAAAAAGAAAAAAAAACTAGAAATAAAGATATGGCTAAGTGGTAGAATGCCATCCAAGCAAATGAGAGCCCTGAGTTCAAACTCCCATGCTGGAAAAGAAAAGGATGGGGAAAAAGAAGAGGAGGGAGAGGAAGAGGAGGAGAGGGATGGACAGGAGGAGCAGGAAAAGAGTGAATAAAAAAGCAAAGAAAATTAATTGAAGCTCACAGTTTGATCAAAGAATTCTATCTCATTCAGAAGAATGCAACCCCAGAAAAAAAAAAAACAATCTATGGCAAATTTCATTGATTGTACCCCTACAGTGGAGGGTTTGATCAAAAAAAATCTTTGGATGAAAATATGCAACTCATTGTTTTCTACTACTCAGCTTCACATAAGCAAAGCAGTCAAAATATATATTGTCTTTTTGAATAACACGTTTTCATTCCTTGAGAGATTTATTTTGTAAGGGATATCACTTAAGGTTTTGCAGGTTTTACAGTGCATTCACTTTCACTGATAATTGGTTATCAAAAATACTCTGACTCAGTATTAGTTTAATGAATATGAAAAAATACTCTTGATGGTAATCTGCTGCTTTTTCATGTTTCCTGGGGAATTATTTTGGGGGGAGAAGGAATAGAGTTAATTGTCCATTTCAAGATATAATGGTTTTAGCGGCTTTTCCATAAAGGGATTCACAATTATAGAAATATATTAATTTTGTATGTATTCAATTTAAAGCTCATACTTATGTGAAAGAATCTGATAGTGAATTCTTTTTAAAAAGTAATAATTTTGAAAGGCAAAGAATCACACATTACATTCATAGCTCTACTTTTCACATATTAGTTTACCAGACAATAAGGGTCACTAGTGTGTAGAAAGCCAACAACACATATTAATATTCTCAGATTGCACACATAATTAAGAATAACTGATTTTCCCTTTTCCATTTTCAAAATACTAGCTCCTTGTTGATATCTCTGTTTGGATTGATTCTGCCTTCACAGCTTTCTCTTAAATTCATTTATTTTTTCCCTTTGTATTTATTTTCCTTTTGTATTATCATAATTTTCTAAATCTGAAAGTTTATTTGGATTGTGAGAGATGAAGTATTCTTTCTCTTTCTATTCTTTTATTTCTAATATTTTCCTGGCTTATCCTTATTGTTTATTTAGTATGTACTGGGAACTGAAAGTTTTAGCTCTTCTTCTTGGTGATATAACCACTTCATTTCCAGTTTCCAAAGAAGAAATATAAAACAAATGAAGAGACAATGATTATGAAAGGTCCTGGAATGATTGATTAGAAGTTGTCCCATTTATTAATTCCAACTCAATTTACTCACCTTTTTTTGCATGCCTGAATTCCAAGATCATGATTTATTTATTTATTTTTATCTTATTTTTAATTTTTATTTTCCCACTTGTGGAGATTGAAAGTCTGGGTCTAAGCATTACCCTTGAACTTGTTGGAATATTTTTATTTGTTTATATTTAAAAGTTTATTAAATAATATTTTGCTTAAGTAAGTCCAAAATGTATTTATCAGGGTCATGATAACTTAGATTCTACAGTCTGGTTCAGTATCCAAGAATTTGACATTCTTAAAAAGCTAACTATATGGGCTAAATTACTACAACAAAATAAATTCTTAGGACAGCCATGTATTAAGTCAAAATTTTTTTTGACTTGGTTCATTCCACCTCTCAGTTCTTGCTGCCTTTTCTCACCTTTGCTCTTAAATTTTTAATTTTAATTTTCAGTTTTAAAGCTTCGTATTTTTCTCCCTTGTGAATGGTGAAGACAACTTATAAATGATCATACACAATACTGTTGGCATTCTCTTTCTTTTTGTTTTACATTTTGAAACATTTTAAATAGAAAAGTGGATGACTATGCCAAAGAAACCACAAATGATAAAGAATCATGTGTTAATAATAGATGATGCAATATTGTCTACTAAAGAAAGCTTGTACAGGGCATTTCATATTACTGTGAAATTGGCCAATTGTTTTTGTACTACTAATGCTACTGAGCTTTAGTGTGTATCCTTGTTACATGTGTATGTTTTATGTGTGATATGTTTCTAAAATGTAACTGGAAATATAAAACAATAATTAAAATTTCAAAGAAATTTCTGAAATGAACAAGAAGAAACAGAAAAAGTAACTCATAGTAGCTATAAATAAAACCTAGAGTGGAGCATATACTGATGGATTGCCTTTCCAGGGAAAACTACAGATAATACTTGTTCTGGGCAGTGTCCTATCTTGATCACAAAGAACTTGGCTGTTGGCACAAGAGAGCCTCTGCTGAATGCTTTGTCTTGGAAAAGAATTTTTGGCACAGTGGCAATGACGGGAGTGGGTATAGATCTAATTTTAAATATAATTTTGTAGTCATGGCACAAAGCATGGATAAATTCCAGTAGATTTAGGAAATAATTTTAGCGAAGGTCCTTGCAGAAAGTCAAAATTTTCAATTCCGATTGAAAGGCACCTTTACATTATCAGTTTCTTTTATAAGAATATTTGCCCTTGCTCATGGAAAAACATTGACCTACACACTTGTAACTTCTAGCAATTTAGTTTGTAATTTCTCAGGTATTTGCTAAGGCCAAACAGCCCACTTGATTGAATAAAATACTATCCAACTTTGTGCTTCTATTTTATTCTGTCATTGGAAGAACCTTTCCAGGAGAGAATATTTCTGTGTTGAGATAATGTCCTTGAGCTTTTCAAACGAAGAAGGGCAGCAAATAGAGAAACAAATTAAAGAAATATAATCAAAGACATTTCCCTCTACATGTTTTGAAGATATAACTATGACTTTTGCAAACATAGTATTTGGGATGTGGAGCATGGCTTAGTAGTAAAGTGCCTGCCTAGCATCCATGAAGCTCTGGGTTCGATTTCTCAAGACCACATATATAGAAAAAGCCACAAGTGTTTCTGTGGCTCAAGTAATAGAGCACTAGCCTTGAGAAAGCCCAAGGGCCAGGGCCTGGAGGTCCTTTCACTTAGCCTCATCCTATATAGCCTTATGTATCTAGGTTTTGCCCTATTGTACACCTCTACTAGAAGAGTCTAAGGTTTATACTAATTATGACAAATGAGGGAAATCATTGAGCCACCATTTGGCATTTACCCAATCGTCCAGAAACAAGGACATTCTACATCCACTAGCACAAAGATGTTCATTGCAGCACTATTTACCATAGCAAAGATATGGAACCAACCCAGATGCCCTTCAGTTGATGACTGGATCAACAAGATGTGACATTTATACACAATGGAATTCTATGCTGCCAAAAGAAAGAATGACATCTCCCCATTTGTAAGGAAATGGAAAGACTTAGAAAAAAATCTTATTAAGTGAAGTAAGCCAGACTCAAAGGAACATAGACCCAATAGTCTCCCTCATTTGTCATAATCAGTAGAAACCTTGGGCTCTCCTAGCAGAGATTTACAATACAACAAAATCTAAAGACATAAGGCCAAATAGTATGACACTAAATGTAAGGACCTCCAGGATAAGGAAACAAAAGCCATATAATGAGTGATTGTTGTCCTTAATGTACTATGTTATTTCTCACCTCTTGTGTTGTTCCTTGGTTATCTCATATTGCTACAGTATCTTACCTTGTTATGTGATATATTATATATATGTTTGTTTATTTGAAATAGGATAGGAAAGGGGGGAAAACAAGATGGGGAGAGGGGGTGTGGGAGGGAAATGGGGACAAAAACATGAGAAAGGGTAGCAATGTTTGAGAAGTAATGTACCTTTTTTCTGATGAATATCATGTAACCCTTCTATTAATTACAATAAAAATATTAAAAATAAATAAAAACCTTGTGAGGAGATGACTGGAAAACCATCTCTAGACTATAATCATCATAGCATAACAATATAAGTCTCTCGTGGACATAAGATTAAACTGAAAAAGAAAGGATCACAAGAAGCATTACACTATTATCAAGTTCCAGTATAATACAATATTGAGATATAGTTTCTGACAACCTTCTTTTTGTACCCCATTTTTTTACCATGATGTTCATAGACTTACTAGTAGAGCCTTAGCTCCCTCAACACGAAGTTAGAGTAACTTCATGACCATATTGCTGAACAGGGTTGAACAGATAGATTGGGAAGAGCTCAGAGCTGTGGGGAGCTCATGATCTTTGGGGTCAGGCAAGAATGGTTCTTACCTTTTTCCCCACCTATGAAGGTCTTTAAGACCACTCATCATCACTCTGAGGTTTATTGTAAATTATTTTCTCGCAAACCTCATCTAAGTTAGATAGGACATGTTTCCTGGAGGCTCTAAATCTTTCCAACTCATTATTAAAGACTCTTTTCTCCCAGTAGCATCAAATTCTGGATAATGTTGTTTTTCAAGTTCATGCTGTGTAGGAAATGTCATGATTTCTTATGTCAGTATTGCATAGCTCTTCCTCTGCTGAATCTCTAATTAGTGAAATATTATAGTTGGAATCTTAAATATTTTCCCTGAAATCCCACTTTGGAAGCATAAATCTCACCCTATGGCACTACTAAGAGGTGGTGGAAGCTTTAGGAAGTGGAAACTAATGGAAAGAAGTGAGGCCACAGGGAATATGATATTGGTTCTTTGTCTCCCTTTCTTGGCTCTCTTGCTGTCTCTCTTGCTTCCAAGCTAGCATGAGGCAAGCAGTATTGTTGTGTGCCATCTGACCAATGTTCTCCTCTCACACAGAGCAAAATCATGAGACCAGGGCTGGGAACATGGCCTAGTGGTAGAGTGCTTGCCTAGCATGCAATGAAGCCCTGGATTCAATCCTTGGTAATGCATTCACAGAAAAAGCTGGAAGTGGTGATACGAATTAAGTGGTAGAGCTCTAGCCTTGAGCAAAAAGTGCTCAAAGACAGTGTCCAGGCCCTGAGTTGAAGCCCCAGGACTAGCAAAAATAAATAAATAATCATGAGACCAGGTACCTATGGACCCGAACTGTGAGCTAAACTAAATCTCCTTCACGGCATTTGGCACAATGGTAAGAAACTGAGTAACAGGATGTATGGCATGTAGCTTTCTGGTTCCTTTCTTCTCTTTTTTCTGGAATCCCCCATTTGGAGAGATTAATGTCATAAATCTGACATGTTTCATAAGGCTCTCCTGATTCTCAGCTTAGGACCTGGTGAATTAACGAGTATGAAGTGACACAAACAGGGTTCTTCCGCTGAAACCTGCACTCTTCCTTTATTTACTATTTGCTGTCATTACTAATCCCCAGAAATTTGGTCACTGAAGGCAAAACAGATTGACTGCCTTAAGATTTTTTTTATTGTCAGTTGTGGGATTTGAACTCTGGACCTGGACATTGTCTGTGAGCTCTTGGGCTCAAGGCTACTGCCCTACCCCCTGAGCCATAGCACCACTTCCAGTTTTCTGGTGGTTAATTGGAGATAAGAGTCTCACTGACTTTAGTGTGCGGGTTAGCTCTGAACCATGATCATCAGATCTCAGTCTCCTGGGTAGCTAGGATTACAGGCATGGGCCACCTTGCCCTGCTGATTATCTTAGATTTATGATATAGGATTCCCTGAGCAAAAATCAACTGTCCACAGTTCTTTGTCCTTTCTGGAAACTCTAGAAGGGAATTTATTTATTTGCCTTTTTCATCTTCTAGAGGTTTCCATATTCTTTACTCTTGATTTCCTTTCTCCATTGTCAAAGCTAACGATCTTGAGACTCTCCTGTCAGTTTTTTAAATAGTAATTTCCCTATGTATCTGAGACTGGCTTTGAACTTGTAATCCTGCCTTAGGATCTTGGGTGGTGAGATTGATTTTTTAACTATATATACTAGAGATTCTTCATGTCCTTATCTCCTTCTGAGTACAGACAGGAAAGATTACTTTGTAAGAGTCAACAAATTCATATTGTACTTGTATTATCTAGGGTCATCTTCCAATGTCAAGGCCTTTAATTTCCTCAGATCTGCAAGATCTTTTTTGTCCATTATAGAAACATTTATTTGCAAATTGAGGGATTAAGACGAACTCATATTTGGAGGAACACATTTTTTTCTGCCATACCTCCCTAACATAACTCTGACTCCATTCTGAGACATTAAATGGTATTGGAAATATAAACACAATTGGAAAAGTCATATTTTATAAGTATGCTATGATAAAAAATACATTGGATGGATGTTTTGGAATGGTAATTCTGCCAAAATGAAGGCTTTTCTTACAACTAACACCCAAACTTAATGTGCTAGTTTCTGCAGAAATCAAAGCAACTCAATCCCCACTCTGTCTTTAATCACTAATCTAGCAAGCATTTAAAGCCATGTTCTCTCTAGCTTGCTCAGTTGTGCAGTCAAGTGGTACAAATGACCCTGGGTGCAGCTGCTGGTCTCACTGCCACGGCCTGGGTCAGGTTTCTCCTGCCTTCTTCTCTAACTTGGCTACTACCCAAGAAGAACTTTGATTTAAATATTCTATTACTGATCTACCAGGCACCCTCTGACTCTGGGAGGGGATTCCAAATCTTTGTACTTATGTGGATGTGCCTCTTCAAGAGCATCTAATAGAAAGATACACATTGTTCTTTCGATGTTTTTTTTTAAATTGAGCTACAGTGAAAGTTCTTTAATGTTTATCTACCTTATGAAAAGAGATGTGCATGTTGACAGGTTAAAAATTGCATTTTAAAGCTACTTTTCTTGGCACATAAAGGAATGCCAAAGTGCACTAGCTGGAGGGAAACTCGAGCCTCTGAGATGGGGTCAGATATCTTGTTACCTTTTAACCCATATTCCACTAGCTAAGCAATACTTACTAACTGCTCTCGTCCAAGCAGGAAAGAGAGATTAAGTTCACTTTAGGAAAAGGATAAATTGTTCATGCCATTCATTTGTATCACTAACAGGTTAAATAACCCCGTCTGAAAACTATTGGCCTTTATTCTCCTTAATAGTTCAATGTGAAATGTCATCTTATTAAAGAAAGGGAAATATAATCATGATAGATTTAGATAGATTCAGTTATTCATTATCATATATCACACTCAGAAACCAAAACCATTTGTAGGAATCCCAAGATGTTTTTCAAATGATGTTGCATAAACACAATTAGAATAATTTGAAATCATTTAAAGTATATTGTTAATTTTGATGTCTGTTTTTGAAACGACTGTTTAGTGTACTCACTGTGTGTATTGTGTTCCAGTCAGTTTACTGAACTCTCACTAGTACGCTTCTTATTCCTTTTTGTATTTGGAAAGACCAAAAACTCTCACTTATTTAAATTCTGTTGAAATAAATGTCTGGAGGTCAAATTTTACTTATAAATAAATCAAGTGATTCTCAAACAATCAGATCTCTCAGATGAATTTGAATGTCCTTGGGATGGATTTTTATCATGTGAATTTGTTGGAGTTGTCATGCAATAATATTTAATTAGTATATTCTATACCCAATGACCTTGATTCTCATCAGCCAGACACTCTTTATTTACCCATCTCCAATTCCTAATACTTCAGAAGTACCATTAGTTATAAGAAGAAAATATATCAAAATTGAAGTAGAAATATTTTTAAATGAAGTATATGGTTTATTCTGTATCAAGCTAAGAGTCACACAAAAACTATATGAAATTAATTTAATTTCAAGTATTTGGTAGCAACCTTAGTCTCAGTATGTTAAGTAACTGAGAGAAATCTTCACTTACAAACATATCTCTCTGGCTCGCTTAGTGCAAGTCCAAGCATTTTGGCTTCTCAGTTCCAGATTTACCAAGGCCTTGCCAGGGAAATGATAAACAGCCTGCCTGCTGAGGTTTTATGACTTTCTAGCTTCAGAACAGCTCTTTCAATCCAAGTAGAGCTTTGGATTTAGCATCAAGCTTTGCCAAAGCCACATCAAGGAGAATCGTTTAACCTGAATTATTTTCCACCTCTGTCTCCTCCATCACCATGGAAGGCCACTTGGGAGTTTCTTGAAGGGACCACTGGATAAATCCCTACATTCAACAGCCCAAAGTTGCTTGAACCAAATCCTTCCAGATTTACTTTGCTTTATCATCTGACCACTGCTAATGATGACAGGACCTTTCAAGCTTTCATACAGTAGATATGTAAAGGTGTCAAGATCTATTGGATTTTCTGATGAAGCTAGAAACACAGAGAGGTGAAATTCAACAATGCAATTGTAATCCATCTTGAGCTGCATACTGGGCATGAATTAGGAAGAACTTTCATTGTCAAAATTTCCTATGAATATGGTTTTTAAATTGTTCCTTAAGATGATGATTACATATTTGTATCTGTGAATTTAAAAAATGACAAGGCCAATGCTCAGATCTCAGCCTCCTGAGTAGCCAGGATTACAGGTGTGAGCTACCATGCCTGGCTTGTGTTAACAACTTTTATTCCCTGTTAGTTCCTGAAACATTCAGAAAACATGGAAGGACACACAATTGGGTATATATTTTCATTATGTGTTAGTACAAGTCTTGGCAGCTTGAACTCGGAGCCTAGGCACTGTTCTTAAGCATTTTTGCTCAAGACTAATGCTCTACCACTTGAGCCACGGAACCAATTCTGGTTCTTTGACGGGTAAATAAAGAGAAGATCTTTAGAATTTTCATGAGTAACCCCAAAATGACTTGTTTTTTTCCTTTATATTGAATTAATCACTAGTGATACGTTGTGGGAGATTTTTTATTCTTGCCCATTCTGTTTTTTCTGAGTTATAATAAAACACCAGTGTTGATGATATGAAAAAAAAATGACAAGGCATAGGAAGTTACAACCAGAATGAACATAGGAAAATAAGAGAATTTAACAGAATCACTGAACTGACCCATATTGCTGCTGTTTACATGGCTCTTGCCATCTACTTTGTGGCATGCCTTTCCAGTACAACTCATGTGAGTTTCTGAAGAGTGTATATCTGACATGCTCACTATATCATATGGCAAACAAAGGTATCTCAAACACACTACTAAGAAACTAACAGAAACAAGTTAGGGATGCTCAAAATCTTCAGTCACTTTATTCTAAGATGATCAGAAAGTTTTAACATGTATATATATATATATATATATATATATATATATACACACACATATATGTGATAGCCTTGCCCAGGCTGGCCTCAAACTCACAATCTTCCTAAGTCAACCTCCTGAATGCTGCTGGGTTTATAAGTGTGTGCCACTATAGACTCAGCTCTCTGCATATGTTCTTAGTGACTTAGAAAAATGATAGTGGAATATATTGGCTTTATTAGTTGCCCTAATCTCTCTGAGAGTTTATGTTCTATATTGTATTTCTCAAGTGATGTCAAAGCAGGCTTAATTCCTCTGAGATGGTCTGTTTTAGGTTTATTTGTACATACTGTAGGCAGCAGCCATTACCGATGCTCTTGAAATAAGAAGGGCTTATGTAGCAAGAAAATAAAGACAGTTCTTTTTTTCCTTGCTTGAAGATTTTGTCAATGTAATCCTAGGATACAGATTATCATTAATTGCTAGTTCATATTTTAATTCTATTTAGCAAATACTGAACCTGGAGTTGACAAACCAAGGATCTATAGTTTTCAATACCCACTGGTAACCTAACTAGACCCTACCTTTATTAAGAAAATAGAGCAGGTCAATATTTCCTTAAAAATATTTGTGAATGCTTGTTCTGTGAAGGGTTTCTATGGCCAGATAAATTAAGTAAACCAGGGTTTAACAGGGATATAGATACTCCCTTTTTGGAAGACATAGGTGTGACCAATATGAAATGTGAGTCTCTAGAAGAGAGCTATAGTGTGCAGAATTCCCTGAATTCACAGACATGAAAACAAAAACAAAAACAAGTAGCATAAGCAAGGGACACACATAGGGACCTGCCAGACAAGATAGTTTCTAAGACTCTCGACTCTTTTCTGCTCTAAATTCTCTAGTGATCTTTGGAATATATGATAAACAAAGGTCCTCTCCAGATACATATTATATACCTTCATCTCCACATTCTTCCCTGAAATCTATAGTCCTTTTTATTAGTGTAAAATACCGTAAGGAGATCACATGTGGCATATATAAGCTTATATAATATAAAACAAAAATGAAATGCCATGTTAAGCAATTGTTTCTATCACTAATATATCTGATATAAAACAATCCCAAATGAAACCACTCTTAGGAAATAAAAAAAGAAAAATGGTACATAAGCAACGCCATGATAAACCATGAAAAAACTCAGCTATTCTTTCTACCGTAGTGATATATGAGACTCCAAGCATTTCTGTTGAATTTTCTCTTGACTGTGAAGGACAAAAATAAGATTTCATAGTTAGTTCAGCATTTATCAAGCTATGAAGTGCTTGTGAGCAGAATGGAAAAATGCGGTGGCATCACAACACTGCCTCTTGCTCACCATCCTATAAAATTCAAGGTTAGGACAGACAGTTAGAAGCACATTGTAGTAAAGACTTTATTTTCTGTTAGGTCTTCAATTATATATGGTCAGAACTCATTGTGATAATTATCTTCTTATGAACGTATGCATAGAATTAGAAAACTCTCTTAACCAAGGAAGAGATTCACTTAGAAACTTCACTTTGCATTTCCATAAGAGAAAGAAATATTCTTAGCCATAGAATGTTCCTCCCATTTTTTTCGTTCTGGAACAAACTGATGTCTTTATTTTGTATTTTCTTAATTCTCCCCATCCCTATTTATAATATGCTGTTTTTCTTTCTTTATGCAAACTTGCACAATTACCTCCAACAAATTGGTAACCTAATAAAAATTTTTATTTTCCTGGAAGAGCACGTAATAAGGAGAAGGTAACATAGTTAAAACTAGAGAGAAATGGTGACATTAAACATGATCAGAGTTCCATGCCAGGCCTGGAGAATGAGGCCGTCTCTTCTCAGAGTTTACAATCACTGTAATTTTAATCAGATTTGTATGTAACAGTATGTCATAATTTTCCAGAGTCCTTTTTGCTTTCTTTGGCAAAGAAAAAAACCCCTCTCAAACAAAGTAACAGAATATTACAGTTGGTGTGGCTATATGTCAAGACCACTTTACTCACATGGTATCTGTCTCCTACCTAACATGGACTCACAACTCAGATTGCTCTTTTCTTCCTAAAACCTGATTGTCACATGGGTTTCTTCAGTCCAAGCAACTGAAAATAACAGTCACTGGTGGACACTTTGGTGTCAGTCCTGGATTTTTCCAACTTTTGCAAAGTTGCATGACTTATATCTTAAACATAGCAGCCCACTATTTTCCTATATAAAATGAGTTTTAAATTAAAAGGTCTCAGCTCTCACATGGTGGTAAACCGAGACTTATACTTAATCAGAATTTTCTAAGTTATATTTCATTTTCATTTTTACAATAATTTTAAACTGAAAGACCAATTATAAGGAACAATTTAAAGCAATCTGACAGGCCCGAAACATGAGGAATGGAAAGGAATATTACTAACACCAAATTGTAAGTGCTATAATAGCTATAGTAGAGGAGTTGATTCTTGCAAGAACCATGTAAGACATTGCCACCACCACTGCCATTATTTTCATCATCACTGCAGTATAATGCACATAAAGAAGAAATGCTTAAATGTTGAGCACATATCTAAACATAAGAGAACATATGAATAGACAAGGGAAGACACAAACCCAGGCTTCTTTGTTCAAAACTACCCTCCAATCTGTAATTTTAACAGTCGATAGCATTTTGCTTTGAAGCATACGTTTTTCCTTCCTTTGAGTTATTTCAATTTCCTAAACTTAATTTATATTTCAATGAAACATTATGTACAGCAAGTTATATGGTATTTATGACATAGAAAAGATGAAGACTGCATTCACTGAGAAGTTGTAAAAAAAGTAATACTTATAGTAGGCAGATACGCCTACTATATGGAGAAAAGGAAGATGAAGGCAGACACTGGGAATAAAGCTCAATTTTTGTAAGAATAAAAGTGGAGAAGATCTGAAATGGAAGTTCAAGAACTAGTAGAAATAAGGTAGTTGTGAAAAAATTAGGAAGAATGCAAACACATTATCCAGAGTTACTAGGTAGAAGTAAAGGTTTGTAAAGGCATTGCATGTTCTAAGAATCAAACATTTACATGGCTGAAGTAGAAGGTGCACGATAAATTCTTGTGCACAAATCTTGAAAACTCTGTAAATAGGAAATCCTTAGAGTATCACACTAAGTGTACAGAATTCTGTACTAGGAGTCCTCTGAGAATTTTTGACATTACCTATCCATGAAAAAGGGCAGCAATAAAGAGGTACAATGAATTCCTGAAAGTAAATAGATATTATGAACAGGTAGGAAGAAGAGATTGGAATCTATTGGGTTAACCAAATTGTGTTTAGCTGAGCCTTATGGCATTGAGGACACAAATAAGAAAAATCCCAAGTGGATGATGAGGGATTAGAAACAAAGCAAGGAGAAGGGCAGCTAAAAAATAACAGCATATAATTATACATATAAGAAATCCTAAACCATGGATGGCCTACAATTAAATGAAGAAGGGCACAGATAGATACATTGACCTTAAATTGCCCAAAGGTTAATTTGTCCAAAACTGAAAGAGTTAATTTGTAAATTGGTATGAAACAGGATGAGTAATTAAGGCTCCACACTTGAGCAAGCTGATTATTCTCAAACTGGCAGCAGTTCCCCCTAGGATGGGGGAATTGGATAATATGGCTTGGTAATTTAGGAGAAAATGTTGAGTGGGGCAGTAGATTTGCAAGTCATCTGTAACTAGGTTCATTAAGATAAGATCTTTGATGGGGCCGGGAGTTTGGCCTAGTGGTAGAGTGCTTGACTAGCATGCACCAAGACATGAGTTCGATTCTTTGGTACCACATACATAGAAAAAGCTGGAAGTGGTGCTGTGATTCAAGTGGTAGAGCTCTAGCCTTGAGAAAAGTCAAAGGACAGGGCTCAGGCCCTGAGCTCAAGCCCCATGACTGGCAAAAAAAAAAGAAAAAAAGATATGATCTTCGAGTGCTCAAGTTAGTTTTTACCAAATGCAAATATTGACCCCTGGAAATGAAAATGGACTAAGTAGATGTTAATAAACTTTCAATGGAGATGAAGCACCATGAAGCCAAGCACGGCAATAATACTGAGAAGTGAAGTACTAGAAACAAACACAGAAATTAGATATTTTTATTATCTCAATTTTATTTACAATAAAGGGGGCAAATTAAGAAGATATTTATTTTTCCCTAGAAAAGAAAATATACTTCCAAACTAGCAGCCTCCTTCTATGCTCTAACCCCTCTCTTCCTCCCTTCAGTTATCTCTTCCTCACTTTCTTGTAACCTTGTATTTAAAATGGAAACAATCTAGATGTATTTAAGTCACCAGAAAGAAAAGGAAAGAGCTCAAAAGAAAAAGCAAGGGGAAAAGTAAAAAAAAAAAGAAAGGAAAAAGAAGAAAGGAAAAGAAGTAAAACAGAAGAATGTAAAACAATAGGTGGAGCATGAAATAGAAGAAAGACATCTGGACATGCTGATCTATCTCAAACTCAAAGAGAGAAAGTAAAGGGAAAAATAGTTGTACATGTAGATAATTGTAAGCACGAGGAAATTCATGCCTGGGTAGTTCCCCTACACCCTGAAACTTGTCTCACCAGAGAGGACAGAGAAAGTAAAAATTTGACTCACCTTACCATGGGCTGAAAGTTTGTGTGGTAGACTCAGGAAATGACTCTAGTATGGAAGGGTTAGCAGCTAATGCCTCAAGATCTAGTAAAGGGAGTCAACAGCCAATGTAGGTATATCATAAAGGTATATTGCTCTACTCTGATATTAAAAATACATCAGCAATAAAAGTCCTGCAATGTATCAATCAATTATTATGCAGAAATATTCTTGATGTTCAACAGAACTTTGCCTAAGCTATCAACTCCTGAAAAAAAAGTCCTCAAAGGATCAACAGAATGTCATTCTCCCTGCAACGACTAAACTTTTCTTTGTTAAAGAAACTTTAAACCTCAATGCATTTGTATACTGCAAACAACAAAAGTCAAAACATTAGATGCCAATAAATAGAAAGAGGAATCCATTGAAGTAGGGTTCTGTTTTTTTTAGAAAAATATTTCTTGGCCATGCAGATAATAAATGGATTCTGTGCTCCATAAACTAGGATTCAGGAGGCCGAGATGGATGTGCCCTGCAAATGGAAGGGTTAGTTGTTCTATCTTGACTCTCAGACTTTTTGTCCACTTAATTATCTCTCTTTATCTCCTTTTTCATTGATTAATCCCTAGAAATGCCAACCATTTTCAATAAAAATTAATGTAAGTTACCTTCTTTATCTTCAGCAATGTGGAGAGGTTTAGTTAGTGAGGCATGGAATAGCACAATGATTTTCACTACCTGTACTTGCAGTAAAGACATGGGAAGATTCAATGATCTTATTTGTTTATCTATATGAGTATGTTCATTTTAGCCACTTACAAGACTAGGCAAATACTGTATATATATTTATGTATGTATGCATACATACAGTATATATACCTATATGTATAGTCATATATATTCATATGTATATATGTGTATATATATATATATGAATGTTCATGTTTCCTTTAAAATGAATGAGAAACTTGGCAAAGTGGCTAAAAGCACTTTGAAGCAGTTCTTAAATGAATAATTTTAGATATTACATTGTAAAAATGAAATAAAACCGTCACATCTTTGGCAGCCAAGTCATTTTCCCAAGTACTGATGCCAAGCTCATGGCAAACATCCACTGTGGGTTTCTGGAGATCACCAGGGGCTGGGATGCCATCTCATGCTTATAGAATTTCAGCATTTGATGCATTTAAAAGGGGAAGCACATCGTCATGTGTCCTAGTAGAGCCAAGAATGTGCACTGAGCTTCTTTTCTTTGCTAGTCAGGCTCCAGTCATCCTTATTTCCTCTCCAGAGTTCCATATACTAGCCTGATCACAGAGTGACTAGGTTGACACCTAAGGATTCCCTGCAGTTACAGTGGCTGACTCAGCACCTTCTGGTTGTGCCTGACCATCTGGGATGTTGTTCTCCTTCTTTAGCTCCAGTCTCTGAGTTTGCATGAACAACTTATGTAAAATTATCTTTAAAATATCACTGCATATGCTGTGAAATTAAGAAAACTGAGGGCAGCAGCTAACATAGGAGCAAGGGGAGAAAATGATAGAAGGGCCTGAAGATAAAGATACCTTATATCTATAAGCTGGTTTGTTGATGGATAACTTCTTCACACAACTACTTAAAGATAATAAAACAAGTAAGTAAAAGTTTTTAAAGAAAAGAGAAAAATCTCCATCACTACAATGGAGAGGAGCAACACATCTCTTTGTTTTCTTCTGTTATTAATTTTTTTTTATTATATTCTCTGATCTTTTGAAGTATCAGGCTCCTTACCAATGAATGCTTCTGTTAATACATTGTCCAGCAATGTGCATAAACAAGATAACAACTTGTACTCCAGGACTTTGAAAGACTCCTTTGGAAAAAAAAAAAACATAATCCACATACATGCAAAGGGCAACTGGCTCCTCTTAACCTTAAACT
This sequence comes from Megascapheus bottae, assembly GCF_031878675.1. Lineage (NCBI taxonomy): Eukaryota > Metazoa > Chordata > Mammalia > Rodentia > Geomyidae > Megascapheus > Megascapheus bottae. Next base: position 10,881,864 of record NC_143518.1, read on the forward strand.
TTGAGTAACACGGCTGAAGGGGAGATTGTAAGCTACAATGAAACTGTAAATTTTCCAGTAATCTAGATCTCAATTGCAAATACTGGAAACCACTTCTGCCTTCCTGCTTCACACTGACAGCAACACTTTACTTGACCACATCTGAGATCTTGTGGGTTTTGATTCATTCTGTTGTTGATGCCTCCTCTTTTGTTTTCTCAAAATGTAAATATTTGTTCTGTCTGCCTTTTAATTGCTGGTTGTGGTGTCTTGGTGAATATAAGGGCTGTGGTAACTCAGTGCCTTAGGACCTCTTGCTATGTGCTGGGATTTCATGTCTTAGGACATTAGCTTGGCATATCCAATAGCACCCCCTTCCTATGCCCCTAAATTGCAATGTCTTTAATTGAAACCCAGTATTATTCTATTCCTTTCTGTGGAGAGGAAACCAGAACTATCATTCTGTACACACACCAAACCACGGGAGCCTGGGTGGGGGTCTGTAATGACAGGGCCTCCTACACAGTATGTTTGCAAGCTTTCTACTAATTACTCTAATTTTTTTTTTTTTTGTCTAGACTAACTTATTGTATCGAAGGTCTGCTTTGCTAGAAGGAGCAGAAGAAGGAGAATCGTTAATCCTTTGATTCCTGCCAAATAAGGAAAGGCTAAATAAAAGAAAGAGAGAGAGGAAAAAAAGAGTAGAATCCTTAAAATAGAATGAAAGATCAAGCAAAATGGACAGAATTTATCCTTGAATGGGCTATTTTCTATAGTACAGGCTTGATTTGAATTAAGATTGTAATCTCTACCATTAACAGAAAAGAAAATGTGAAATAACACATAAGCTAAAAGAAGGAAAGCACTTCTTCAGAAAGACAGGCAGACATACAGACAGATAGACAGAGACAGAGAGGAAGAGAGTTCCTCTGTATTTGTTCCGTTTTTGTGGCAATTTCCTAGTTTGGCTTTCCAGATTAAAGGAAAATGAACTGTGTGGAACACCCATTTGGCTCACGTTTGTGGTGAGCACTAAAAGAAATTTAATATCTCAGCTATAAACTCTTTGAGACTTTCCTTGGATAAAAGAGAGAGACCCACTTGAGTAAGAACAGGCTTGAATTTTAAAAAGCCTGAGATGAAAATGAATGTAGATGATTCCAGATAGTCTGACCCTAAGATGAGGGAGAGGAGCTCAGAAAAGGGCCAGAGAATTGAAAGGCCACAGATCAAGGCTGGCCGATCCCCATCTGGAATTGTGTCTTAGGTTCCACACGCCAAAGCCTTGGGAGTTTTGGGACTGGCCAGTGCCCTAGAAATGCTTTTTGTGTGGAACATTCTCTTTAGTCCATTTGTCTCCTTCCTATAGGTTTGCTCATTTCCCAGTCTCTTCTGCTTACAACGTATATCCCCCATTTCAGACATCACTCTCCTCAAATACTGATTGATACTACTATGATGGTTTCACTTTACTATTGTTTTTAGTTTTTTCTCTTCAATTATGTTTCCCTTGAAAATTATACTTTTCAGTTTCAATGAAGTAACACTCCCAATAGGACAAAAATTGCAATTACTTTTGTGTGATAGTTTTATTTGATTGTCTCTTTACAAATTGCACATAGTAAGGTAATTTTTTACTCTTTGGATTAAATATACTTGTAAATATCAAATTGAGGATGAATTGAAAAACGAATGCAATGTATTTCTTTTGTTTTTCCTTGGACAATGTACCATTATGTGGCCCAGGCTGACACCAAACTCCAGGACCCTCATGCAGCTGGTACTGTAAGAGTATGACACCACACACTGCTGTGATGTAGAATACACATATACATACATATGTGTGTACATGTATGTGTGTGTATATATATATACATCTAGATGTGTGTGTATATATATATGTGTATATATATATACACATATATATATTTCCAAGCAGGATAAGGAAAGGCTTGGATTTCTATTCTAAATGCAGAGAAACCATTGAGGCAAAGATATAGAGGGCTCGGAGTCTCTTTTGTATTTCTATTTTTAGGTTTTGTATAATCAGGACTGGTGCTGTTAACAGTAACTAGTGCTGCTTCTTTCCTCACTCATTCTCTTTTCCTAAAGCATAGTTATATATTATCTCTGTGATCATTAGCTGTGTGTGACTAATTAATTAATCATTAGTAAACATTAGTTTATTCAATTATTCCATGGTTCTTTGTTAAGCTTCATCCCACAGCATTCATGATTGAGATATACTGTAGTGAGACATAATATTTAATTTTATTTTCTAAAATTAATATGGAAACTTTAGTCAATCCCGATATTACCAAGGTGTATCTATCATTATCTTTTAGGACATTTTGAGAGCCTATAACTATTTTAAGACAAATATTTGTCTGATACCAGTGAAACACAAAAGACAGAGGACAGAGAAAATAGTAAAGAAGCTGCTATACTGTACACCAAAAAGACTGTTCACAGCAAAGAACAAGCCTGACTGTGTAAACAGCAACAAGACTAAAAATTTCTTTTTTTTTTTTTTTTTTGCCGGTCTTGGGCTTGGGCTCAGGGCCTGAGCACTGTCCTTAGACTTTCTCAAGGCTAGAGCTCTACCACTTGAGCCTCAACACCACTCCCGGCTTTTTTCTATGTATGTGGTACCGAGGAATCGAACCCGGGTCTTCGTGCATGCTAGGCAAGCACTCTACCACTAGGCCAAACTCCCGGCCCAAATTTCTTTCTTTCTTTTCTTTTCTTTTCTTTTTTTTTCCAGTGCTGGGGCTTGAACTCAGGCCCTGAGCATTGTCCTTGGGCTTTTTCCTCAACTCTAGCACACTGCCACTTGAGCCACAACACCACTTCCAGCTTTTCTATATATGTGGTAAAGAGGGACCCAACCTGGGTCTTGGTGCATCCTAGGAAAGCACTCTACCACTATACCAAACTCCTGGCCAAGACTAAAAATTTCTTAACTAAAAATTAGACTGATTTGCTAGCCAGGCACATCTGATTGATGGAAATCAGATCTAATTTTAACTGTTCTGTAGCAATTGAGTCCATTAACTTTTAAGAAGTTGATAATATTTCTTATTATGATGCTGGAAAATTAATTAGAATTTGGTCCCGTTTTCACAGAATTGGAATCCTCTGATGCTTTGAATAAAATTATAAGCCAAGCTTATCTGCCTTAAAACTTTTCTTGTGTTTCTGATTTTAGACAAATCCATTCAAATATTTTATGCTGTTGGGTTTTATATTTCAAGATATGTACAAATATTCTAGTCAATTAAGTTTTTTTTTAAAAAAACTTCATCCTCTGTCATAGAGGAAAAGGGTCTCTTCATTCTTGGGATTCTACAAAATCCCTGCAGAAGTATCAAAATCTCTTATTCTTCTTTGTATACAATATCTAGGTGCCACTTAAATATTCATACCTCTGTGAAACCTTGCCAAATCCATAGACTACATTCCTTCTTGTTTTCAAAAGCACTTTCTAGATTATGAGTATTAGACCATCACTTTACTATAAGTTACCACAAGTTAGGTCTATGTTTGCTTCACTTTGTGACTATTCTTCAGCCTAAGAGAACAGATAAAACACACTGCCAAATCTCTTAGCTAGTGAGTTCAGCAACTGTCACACAAAGTTCATATTAGTCTGACATACAAAATAAACTTTCTGCTGCAGCACAAAATGCACGATTAAGAGCAATTTGCCTTTCTTGGCAATTGTTATGGGTATATTTCAAAAGTATTGATATATAAGCTTAACAGACTATCAATTATGCCTATGAGAAATATTACATATGTGAGAATATTATCCTTTTTAAAGTATATTTTTAGTTTTCTATGGAAACAAGAATACTTACTGAGATATTCAAAACATTCCAAGTTATATTCAAACTGTTTCAAACATGTCTTGAAAAAATGTATATCCATCTTTACTATGTGGGTTCTATTCTTATAAAGAAAATAGTTCCAACAAGTATGGTAGGGGTTTAAAAATCATTTTTAGTCATTGGTACCCCTTCACTCATCCCTTTGGCTTGCCTTGTTCTGGGAGCCTTGAAGCTTCATGATATGTTTCTTTAATATCTCAAATATTATGACTCCATTCCTTAGATGTATATGTGTATACATATAAGAGTGGTATTTATGTAGGACTTATATATATATTATAAGGGACAAAATATTAGAATTTTCAGGATCTTCCTGTTCTTCAAGTTTATTAAAGGTTATACAATTCTCAAAATCCAAACTAACATTACCCATATTAATCAATTTTATAAAAATATTGAATATTAACTATTACTACTAGCTAACCAAAAGTAACTATTAGATTGAACTAAATTTAGTAGAGGGTGGAATCACAGAATTTTTCAAGCAATACTACTTTTGCCTGTTATAAGAATCAACACTGTTTCGTAGATTTGTGAAACATCCTCTGATGTACGGGGGTATTGTCCATAGTATTTTGGGAATAGGAGAAACATAAACTTTCATTTTATTAAATTAAAGGATTACCAGCAAATACATGTCCTAATATTTGCTGTGTTTGCTTATTGACTAAAAAATAGCATCTCATAGGTCATAACACAAAGTGATAATTTGACCTTCCTGGCTTGAAATGAAGTTGGGGACAGAAGATGCATGCAAATCATAAAAATATATACACACATGGTTACAACCTGGGACTTATCAATGGAAGGGGGTAGATCTTTGACATTGCTGCTGCTGCAGGAATTCAGACAAGAGAGAAGGAGTGGAAGACAAGAACTCTGAAAAGTGCTTGGGGAGGGAATAGGAAGATTTTTCTAGTGTATAAGGGAAGAGGACTTCAGGGGAAGTTTCCTGGTGAAAGGTATATTTGGCAAGAAGTTTAAAGGATGATTTGGAGACAGGAATACATCTACTAGCATTACAAAATGAGGAGTAGATGACAGAAAGGCCATTCGATGTAAAACAGTGAAAGGAAGTGAAAAATTTGCATGTGATGAAGGAGCAGACACTGAGAGAATCAGACTTGATTTTTATTGTAGGGATAATATATAGGGGGGTTACAGTTACATTCATCAGGTATCAGACTTTTAAGATCTTCACATACCAGATAAAGAAATTTAGATGATCTTGATAAAAAATAGGGCTTAGTAATCATTTTTATACATTGGAGATTATATATTTTTATAGAAAAGGCATAGAAATAAGATATTGTCCCTCAGTGTTAAAAATTAAGATTTTTCTCCTTAAACTTTCCAGATCTATCACAGTTCCTCAGATGCATTTTCTTTGACAACTTCATTGCTTTCTATGTATTTCTCATCATAATTCTATGTTTGTTTTGTTAATATTCCCAGTAATACACATAAATGTATATATTGGTTTTAGTAAAAACAAATATGAGTGTGGTTCAAGATGTAGGGTAAGTAATTGGTAAGTACCTAGGAATTACTAACTGACGGGTAAAGATGAAGAATGTGTTTGAAGCTGGAGATCTAGAGAAAGCAACCTGGGCTTTTAAGCTGGGAGAATAAATAGGATACCTAAAAGAAAAACACTAAGGCTATAAATAATGAATGTTCAAGTTCAAGGAAGAAATAAATTGAGAAGGAAATAAAGTGAACAACCTTTGCTTTGAGAGAAAAAAATAAAGACTTAAAGAAAACTAATCCATATAGAATTATAGAAAATAAACACGGAAAAAATTTTAGGAGAAATTATAGTCAGGCAGAATAATGAATAAATACAACTTTGTGACCTCTAATGTTTCAGAGATCATTGGTACCAACTGAAAAACAATGCAGTAAGGAAGTGTGGAGGGTCATCAAACCATGCCCAATTTTTGAGAAATGAAGCAAACCAGATGTGATAACTAACACAGGTCATTCTAGCTATTGGGTGGTGGAGATCAGGAAGGTTATAATTCCATTCCAACCCAGGCAAAAAGGTCAGAAGCCCCAAGCTCACCAATAAAAAGCTGGGTGCAGTGGCAGAAACATATCATCCCACTTGCACAGGAAGTGGAATATAGAATGCATCAGGGAAAACTGAGAACATATTCATGTATGAGTTCAAACATCAGTGCTGAAAAAATAAAAGAAAAACTAGTGATGTATAGAAAATGAAAGTGATAATATGCCTATTATTGAACCACATAGGTTCACAGCTGGGATAAAGAAAGGAATTAAAGTTGTTTTGGAATCTTTCACCTCACTCCAGTTAGAATGGCCAGGATCAAGAAAACTAATAACAACAGATGCTGGAGGGGATGTGACCAGGAGGAATCACTACTACACTGTTGGTGGGAGTGCAAACTCATTCAACCACTATGGAAAGCAGTATGGCAGTGCCTCAAAAGTCTAAACATAGAGCTCTGCTATTAACCAGCAATTCCACTACTTGGTATTTACCCAACCATCCAGAAACTAGGGCATACTAAATCCACTAGCACAACAATATTCATTGCAGCACTATTTACCATAGCAAAGATATGGAACCAACCTAGATGTCCCTCAGTTGATGAGTGGATCAACAAGATGTGGTATTTGTACACAATGGAATTCTACGCTGCTGTCAGAAAGATCGACATCGCCCCATTTGTTAGGAAATGGAAAGACTTAGAAAAAAATCATATTAAGTGAAGTAAGCCAGACTCAAAGGAACTTAGGCTCAATGGTTTCCCTCATTTGTCATAATCAGTAGAAACCTTGGGCCCTCCTAGCAGAGATTTGCAATAGAGCAAAACCTTGACACAAAAGGCCATATAGTAGGACGCTAAATGAAAGGATCTCTAGGATATAGAAACATAAGCCATATAATGAATGATTGTTGTTCTTAAGGTACTATGTTATCTCTCATCTCTTTCGCTGTCCCTTGGTTATCTCATATTGTTACAGTATCTTACTTTGTTACCTGATATATCGGATATATTTGTATTTGGTTATTTGAAATTGGATAGGAAAGGGGGGAAAACAAGAGGAGGGCTGGGGGTAGGGGGGGAGGGAAATGGGGACCAAGACATGTGAAAGGGTATCAATGTATGGGAATTAATGCACCAACTATCTGGCAATATCATGTAACCCTTCTATTAATTACAATAAAAATATATGAAAAAAAGAAACCTAATAACAACAGATGCTGTGGGGATGTAGCCAGGAATGATCAATACTACCCTGTTGGTGGGAGTGCAAACTTGTTCAACCACTAAGGAAAGCAGTATGGTGGTTCCTCAACAAACTAAACATAGAACGCCCCTATGACCCAGCAATTCCACTACTTGGTATTTACCCAATTGCCCAGAAACAAGGACATACTACATCCACTAGCACAATGATGTTCATTGCAGCACTATTTACCATAGCAAAGATATGGAACCAACCCAGATATCCCTCAGTTGATGAATGGATCAATAAGATGTGGTATTTATACACAATGGAATTCTATGCTGCTGTCAGAAAGAACGACATCGCCCCATTTGTAAGGAAATGGAAAGACTTAGAAAAAATCATATTAAGTGAAGTAAGCCAGACTCAAAGGAACATAGGCTCAATGGTTTCCCCCATCTGACATAATCAGTAGAAACCTTGGGCTCTCCTAGCAGAGATTCACAATAGAACAAAATCTAGATAAATAAGGCCATATAGTATGACGCTAAATGTAAGGACCTCAAGGATAAGGAAACAAAAGCCACATAATGAGTGATCGTTATCCTTAATGTACTATGTTATCTCTCATTTCTTTTGCTGTCCTTTGGTTATCTCATATTGTTACAATATTTCACCTTGTTATCTTATATATTTCATATGTACTTAATTTATTTGAAATTGGATAGGGAAGGGGAGAAATCAAGATGAGCCAGCGGAAGGGGGGAAGGAAATGAAAGGATCTCTAGAATTTAGAAACATAAGCCATATAATGAATGATTGTTGTTCTTAAGGTACTATGTTATCTCTCATCTCTTTTGCTGTTCCTTGGTTATTTCATATTGTTACAGTATCTCACTTTGTTACCTGATATATCGGCTATATTTGTATGTGGTTATTTGAAATTGGATAGGGAAGGGGGGAAAACAAGAGGAGGGGTAGGGGTGGGGGGGAGGGAAATGGGGACCAAGACATATGAAAGGGTATCAATGTATGGGAATTAATGCACCATCTGGCAAATATCATGTAACCCTTCTATTAATCACAATAAAATATATTTAAAAAAGAAAGGAATTAAAAAAATAAAGGTAAGAACAAATTTGCAAAGTAAAAAGTCAATAGTCAAAGATTAAAGAGAACAACAATGACAATGATAACAAATACCATTCATCAGAAAGTCCACAATTAATTGAGAAGAGAAAGAGTTGTGGGACGTCAAGAAATGTTTTTGACCTTGAAGGCAGGAGTTAACATTCCTTCCTGGTTTAGAAAAGAGCAACATGCCAGGAGATGGAGAAGAAGATGTTATTCTGCAAAAGGTGATTTTCCAGGTATAGGTCCTGATGGGAGGAGGTAGGGTGAACAGATACGGTGAAGAAGGTTGAACCTGGCCAATGCTTTTGATGTGCAGAAGTAAGAATGAAATAATGAACTTTGAAATTGAATTGGGAAGGGGTAGAGAGACTGAAGGAGAGTGACAGAGGGAGTGAATCTGATCAATATGCACTATATGAATATAAGCACATGTAAAAATGAAACCCCCTTGTACAATTAACTACTGCCAGTGAAAAGCATAGAAAAAATTTAAATGCAGTAAAAAAGTAACTATTAGGTATCTTCAGCAATGAAATTATACTCAACTTTCTTGCTTCATAATGGCTTTACCTTTTCCATGTTTTCACGGCAGACTGTTTTAATAATAGTTTGTTAGAAGTTCAGTAAGTCGCTATGGTTTCCATTGCATGTGACAATGCTGTGAATGAGCTAGAGCAGATGCCATGCTGACAGAAGCAATAAATTGATATATTCAGATTCCTAAAATCTATACCCTTTAAACTCTATCCTTTGTGCATTTGGACCTGTTGCAATTACTTTAGTGGAGTCATGAAGAAGAATACAATGGAAACTTAAAATTTGAAAGGAAAAATAATTTGGGAAAAATAATTGTTCCATGGCCAAAAAAACCCACACACTAAAACTTGTCTATTATCAGCTGAACATTTCTGGCCATTTCTTAATTTGATTTATTCTGTTGCAGGCTGAAATTAGGCTAGCTCTCTGTCTTCCCCGTAGTTTCCATGGAGTTAATCCAAGCACAGGCTCTTCTGTTGTATTGGAAGAAACTTTTTAGTTTGATCCCCTTCACAAGGATTCAAAATAAAAGGAAACATTAGTTTGCAGGAATGAAATAACTGTGGACCTTAAGACTCTTATATGGGGAAAGGTACAGTTTGGTTGCAAGCCAAGTTTATTGAAAATTATGGATTTTTGAATATTTGGGTCCAATTGTTATTAAATATTTTTAAATGAGTACCATGAATGAGGCACACATAAAATATATAATGAGATAGAATGAAAAAGTTACAGCAAACAGATCTTCAGTTTCTTAAACTGGGCATAACTGGCTCAGGCCTATAATGCTAGCTACTCAAGAGACTGAAATCTAAGGATCACAGTTCAGAGTCAGCCTGGGCAGGAAAGTCTATGAGATTCTTGTCTCCATAAACTTATTCAAGTAAAGCCAGAAGTGAAACTGTGCTTCAAGTAGTAGAGTACTAGAACAGAACAGAAGGACCTCGAAGGCCAAGTCTATCTCCTGAATTCAATCTGTAGGACACACACACACACACACACACACACACACACACACACTACTCAGTTTTTCATCTTTCTTGTTTCCATCTATATGTTAATTCCAGCATAGAGTAGATACATTGGAGGGGAACATGTGTTGAACTCATGGCATAAAAGAGCTTAAAACTTTTAGATTTTCTTGGAGCAAGGATTACATGCTATGTGACTTGCTTTTCAAATCTTACAGATCAGGTAAACTATGACTTCAAGGAAATTGTGAGCTATATCTAAGATAAAAAATATTTTCTGTGAATAACCTAAGAGTATAAGAGCTCAATTCACTGTACCTGTCTGCCTCTCATAATTTTCTTATCACCTTCATATTTCATCATCACTGAATGACTCTACAAGGCACCTATTTATTATTGTAGCATTGAAATCTTAGAATGGAAAAGATTGAAATGATATCTAATTTAGTTTTCTACCTTTAGTAAGTGGCTGAAATAAAATTGCAGTCTCTTGTAGAAGTTTATATTATCTTTGAAAGCAATATCAGATTTTGAGAACGCTCTTTTTAAAAGAATGCATATACCCTACTGCAGAAAGGCAGATTTTGTGGACCCATAGACTGTCAGGAAAGTAGGTAGTATAGCCTTTCTGATCTGAGATTTATAGCTTCCAAATGTAGAATAATGACTTCCTAGCCTATTTTGATGGGAAGTATGCATCCCATGAGATGCTAACTTTGAAAGTTCTCAAAAATCTATCTATGTATGGCAAAATTATAATAAAACATCCTTTTTAAGTTATGAAAACCTTTTCTTGCATCTGATTTTTCATGGATATTAATAGTAGTCAATGGCCAAAATCTATATAATTGTATATTCTTAAGATTATTCTTTGCCTTTTTTTGCTGTTTGTTTTTTTTCATTTCTTCCTTTGACTATAAGGAAATACCTTCTAAGAAAGTAATTCTGAGAGAGACACTATATTGGAAACTATATACAGCAACCTGATCTTAGAAAATACCTTGAGGCTAAAGAACACTGGAAAACTATCTTGAAGCACTCTGAAATGTCTATACTGACACTAAGCCAGAGTAGTCCCTGAGTCACAGGGAGAAAACTGTTAAAGCTATACAGACTCAGTAAGTTTGGACAGAGTATAGTATATGCAAATGAAAAGTAATTTCCAAACTTCCATTGCCAAAATAGGCAAGCCAGCCTGAATGTTGAAGGCTAGACTATTCTTCATCAGGAATATAGCTAGTTTTCAAGATATAGGACAAATGATTTATGCAATTTTCATTGCCATTTCTCCACTCCCTAGAGGTCAGGTTCAATAAATTTGTTTTGATATCCTCCCTAGTGCCTTCACATACCCACCAAATGGTCCAATACAGTAAAATCTCTTCAACTCAATATGAAATATGGATGACAACGTCAATTGACAGGCTTTGACAATTAGGTAAGCACAAACTTCCATTTAGCAAGAGCAAATAAGCACACATTGACACTTTCAACAGCTAACACTTTTATGTTTAATGTCCTGTGGGCTCATGTTAATAAGAGGAACCCTTTTGCTACTAGTTACACTTAAATATATATGGGAAAACATAAAGAAATCTTGTGCAAAATTGTATCTAATACATAGAAACATTCATATTCTTCAATGAATAGCATCTGAGCTCTTTATACAGAGTTTTTTTTTATCTTCTGCAAAACAGCAACAACAAATCAATCCATAAGAATACCTTCAGAAATTAATAAAGAAATGCAGCCTAACTTTTATGGAGCACAAAGAAACCAAAGAAACAAGTGCATTTTCAAAGTAGCCCAAAGGTGAATGGTTGGAATTGAGAAGCCAGCCCTGATTGGCCAAGGGGCTTGTCTGTGAGCCATGCACTCAGCACAATCCCAGGTTCTGTGGACAATGGCATCAACTTCTGACTAAAACTTTACCTGAACCAGACCTGCCTTTCATTGAGCCTCATTTCTTTCTTCTTGATTCCAGTTCTATCAATTTACAGAAGGTTTGAGCTAAGTTCTAGTCTGATTAGTCTTCCTCAAATACTTCTGACAGCCTTGGAAGAAGACATGTCCAATTCATTGAGCATAGATTCCAGAGCAAAGGATTTGTGCTTCATTGTGCAAATAGAAACAGATTGGACATTATTCTATTCTGGGCACATTCAATAATGTCAGCTGACACAACAAATTGAAGTTATGGATTGGAAGCTCTAAAATTCTTTGTTTCTGATTTAAATGAATAAAAGGAAATGAGGGTTGATTTTACTTGATCGTCATTATTCAGGTCAAGAAGAGAATTCTTTTTCCTGTGTAGTAACATCTTAGCTATGTCTTCCAATGCTCTGAAATACTAAAGCTCCATATAATATTTACATTTTTTTTCAGGAGTAAATTGTTAGTATAGAAACAACATAAGCTAATATTGTATATTAGAAAGGCTTTCAGATATTTTCCTTTTTCCTGTTTGAGGTCCCAGCCTGCAGATCTCCTTGGCAGCACTAAGATGAACAGAACTTGTATGGTTCATGACTCCAGATTACATGAGAATAAAACAAAAACCATGCCAAGGAGAGAGGTGAGTAATATCTCTGCCCAGAGGAATCAGGGGTAAGCCTGTCCTGTCAGACACATCAGCAGTTGTCTAGCATTAAACATCTCATATGAAGTTGTTCTTCTTCTGCCTTTTGTGGAAATTAGGGGTAAAGGTGGTTTAACCCTTTCTATGTCATAATTTGCTTGTCTTTGATAATAGGTTCATTCTATAGTAGTACGTAAGTTCTGATTTCTTTCCATATCTTATTACTATCAAAACCAATGACACTGTATTATAGATTTTAATTTGAATGTAGTTGCTTGTCTAACTAAAAAAAGCATAGAAGGGATACAGGAAATGATATTTTGTTTTCAGCAACTAAACTTAAAGTTTATTGTTACATAGATAGTATGTAAGTAGGTTAAGTCCCAAAAGGAAAAAAAACTCCATATTTTAAAGAGCACTGGTTAATAGTTTTTTCTTGTTCTTAAAAAGCACAATTGTGGGGCCAGGAGTTTGGCCTAGTGGTAGAGTGCATGGCCTACCATGCACGAAGGCCCAGGTTTGATTCCTTGGTACTACATACATAGAAAAAAGCTGGAAGTGGTGCTGAAGCTCAAATGGTAGAGATCTAGCCTTAAGAAAATCTAAGGATGGTGCTCAGGCCCTCCTGAGCTCAAGTCCAGACTGGCAAAAAAAAAAAAAAAAAAAGCACAATTGCAGGGACTGTGAGTTTGGCCTAGATGTAAAGAGTTGTAGAGCATTGTCTAGCATGCATGAAGTGGCTCAAGTGGTAGAGCTCTAACTTTAGTAAAGCCCAAGGCCCTGAGTTCAAGCCCTAGGACTGGCAAAAACAAAATAGAGCAGAATTGCAGATGATTATTGATTATCGAATAAGCTAAAGCATGTAAAAAGATTGTTTTGTTTTAATTTCCTGTAGTTTTAGTTCCTACTACTTCCAAATTTCTAGATGTTCAATTCTGAGCACCAAGTTTGCATCTTCCTATGAATATTCAAACTGCAAACCAGGAGCGTAATGTAGGTGAACAGGCGAAAAGACAAATGTTGGGTCAATAATAACCTAAGAGTTGTTCTGTAGCTGCAACTCCACGACATGGTGTGTGTGTGTGTGTGTGTGCACGTGTGTACACGCGTGCGCGCGCGCGTGTGTGTGTGTGTGTGTGTGTGCATTCATGCGCACTGGCGCCTAGACTAAAGTATTAGCAGTTCCAAAAGCTTTATCCAAGTAAGTAATAATTTGCAAGAAAAGAAGCCAACAGGGGTAAACACATTTGCTTTTGCAAAGAACCAGCAATTATTAAATTGTTGAGCAAAAACTGCATTTTTTACATAGTCACAAAATAGAACTGGAAATGAAATTCCACAATTTTCACAATGTTTTTCATGTATTCTTAACAGTTTTTTATTTTGTTCCAACAATTACAGTGTGTTTCCTTCTCTAGGAACTGAGCTGGCATATTCTGTCTCGTCTCTTCTACTTCTCTCCATTAGTTATGCCAATATTAAGAATAGATTGCAATTTAATAATTGTAGAATGTTCTAGAGTTGGGGGAGGATCTTATTTTAAAATGTTGAAGAATGCAGTATTTGGGACAGACAAACCTCGGTTCAAGTACTGGTTTTATTAGTAATTAACATTATGACCTTGTATAGTTTAATTAGAATTGACTACATATACAACATACATGAAAAACTAGTGTCACAGATTTGGGGAGATAGATATAAAATAGACCTTAAATGACTTGAAAGGGTAAAATCTTTGTACTACTACTAATAATAATTTGTTGGTTAACAACTCATTCCAGATATCCTTGGGGAACATTAGGATTAAAAAACAGATGCAGATAATTAATACTTACTATAGAATAGACAAATTTTAATTACCAAAATAACTTAGTCACTTGTGATTTAGGGGCCTTTGGCTTTTTATTTTATTTTATTTTATGGCCTTTAGATCTGTTGAATTTATTTTTCTGATGCCTGACAAAAATTACCTTATTGTCAAACACAATACTTTGGGTTTTTTTTGTCTTTAGAATCAATATTCTGTCTCTTTCTGGTGTGTGTGTGTGTGTGTGTGTGTGTGTGTGTGTGTGTGTGTGTGTCTGTTCATCTTGGGTCTTGAATTCAGGGCCTACATACACAACCCTTGAGCGTTTTCCCAAAGGGTAGTGTTGTACCACTTGAACCATAATTCCATTTCTGGTTTTTTGGTATTAACTGGAGATATGTCTCACAGACGTTGAATCTTGATCCTCAGATCTTAGCATCCTGATTAGCTAGGATTATAGGTATGAGTCACCAGCATCCAGCTTGGAACCAATATTTTTGAATAGTAAATAATATAATTGCTGCAGTTGTAGTTGAAAATTAGATCTAATAAAGCCCAACTTATAAATCAAATCTAATTCTTTAAAATGTTGTTGTTCTTTGTCAATTCTGGAATATGTCACTGACAAGTTTAGCAAATTTTTCCAAACAAATCATAATGAAGTATGTCTTTATGTAAAGGCAATAAAATGAGCTGTATAAAAACTGCCACTACATTCTAAATATATACTTAAATGATCAGATATTACGAAAAGAAAATGTTTAAGAAAAAGGAGATTAATCCAAATGTATGAATAGTAGAATAGAACATAAAATAAAACTTTGGAAGATAAAAACATAGCATACATTTAAAACAATATAAGCCTTGGCAGTAAGGAGTGTCTCTTTCCAGGTAGAAAGATTACCATCATAGACCATACTTAGCAATTCAATATCTAGTAAAAAAAAAAAAAATCTTCCCCCGCTAGATTCAAGCCAAACCAAAGCAAGAAAACAACAGCAAAAGAAAATAGGTAGAGCAGAAAGAGCTGAGGGTTCAGAAAGGCAAGGAAAAGTTGGCTCAAATACTTTCCTAGACTATACAAGGCCTTTAACTCAATCTCCAGCATTATTCAAACAGTATAAGATGAAAAGGGATTGGGGAATTCAGTTCAGAAGAAATTAGATACATTTTTTTGTCAGCAATGAATTTGAGGCCACAAAGAGGCTGAGTGACATCAGTTTAGGGAGAAACCACATTTTCAGCAGCATATTTCTTTGTGAAGAAGGGGACTTTATTATTCTTTATTGATGGATACCTGTTTTCGGAGGATATGTATGCACATCAAAAGTGAAAATACATGCATGTATGCACATATATGTATGAGTGCAAGCAGTTTTAGAAGAACGTCTCCAATACAGGACTCCAGTTACATGTAAGTCCATGGCTTGGCTAATGTGAATAGTGCAGAGATGAACATAGCTGAGCAGGTGTCTTCATCATATCCTGTGTTATGATGTTCAGGATAGATGCCCAGGAGTTGTATGGTGGGATCGTAGGGAAGGTCTTTTCAATTCTTTAAGAAACTTCCAAACTGCTTTCCAGTGTGGCTAAACTAGTTTACAATCCCAGCAGCAGTGCAGTAGGGTTCCTCTTTCTCCACAACTCTGCCAACATTTGTCATTGTCTGAGTTCAGAATATTGCCCATTCTATTACATAGATTAATATGTATCCATGACATATAAATCCTCAGTTTAATTTTAGTTATGTTCTAAAATCTATGTGCTGGTGATTGTATATAGATTCTCTTCTTGAATACTTGTTTGTTAAACATGACATTTGAAATATGATGAAGAAATCAATGTTAATAAATTCTTTTTAAAAAAAGTAAGTCCATGTGATAAAAAAATACAAAATAAAACGAGCGGGAGGAAAGTGCACATGGAAGTCCTCAAGCTCCTTCTCCCGTTAAGCTCTTACTTAACACTGTAGCTTCTGTTCCCCATTCAGGAAAGGCTGAGAAATCTATTAGTTCCACCAGGAAGAAAATATGTCATAATATTGAGAGCAGAATTAAATTAGATCACTCTACAGTGTGTATCACAATCAATAATTTTCTAACTAGTATTATCCTTCAAATTATTCCTTTACCACTCCCATTCTAAGTGAAAGCCCCAAACTGCTAGGTATCAATTAGTTAACCTTAAGAAATCCTCTAACAAACGAATCAAAACACGCATAAGAACTCAAAAGCAAGTCCAATAATCAGGGAAAATAAAAATTTCAAAATCTGCAAGTGAGGAATGAGCCTAGTGGGGAAAAAAAGCAGCTACTAAGAGAAGTTTGAAGAGTAAGCAGAACCTGGGTACCGTGGCTCACGCCTACAATCCTAGCCATTCAGGAGGCTGAGATTTGAGAATCACAGTTTGAAGGCAGCCCAGGGACAAAATTCCTCAAGACTCTTATCTTAACCATCAACAACCAGAAGTGGTGCTGTGGCTCAAAGTGGTAGAACACTAGCTTTGAGTTGAAGAGTTCTAGTGCCCAGGTCTAGAGTTCAAACCTCATGACCAACCAAAAAAAAAAAAAAAAGAAATAAAAGAAAAGAAAAAAAAGGTAAACAAATAGTACTTGGAAATAACAACCTAGAACAGCAAAGAAATGAAAAGAAACACAAAACATGCAGGTTTTTAGTGGAGGAAGCTCTATGAACTTAAGATAAAATAGTAAAGTAAAAAAATAGAGTTGATTAAAAACATGAAAAGACAACACTGACAGCTTCAATTTCCAATAACTGAATAAAAGAAATTATACAAAGACATGAGAAAGCAAAGGGCAAGAGGCTACCAACTTGTCTTAAAAAGAACTTGGATGCACTGAAGAACCACCAGTATCTAGAAGAGTGAATTCAAAAAACATCCCCAGTGTATATTCTTATCAGTTTTTGGAATGGTGTTGAAGATCCCAAATAGTTACAGAAAGGAAAATCAATCAAAAAGTAAGAAAGCAACTCATTTTTCTACCAGAATTCAAATATTAAAAGAGTATGGGACTTTTCCACACTTCCACTGAAAACAGAAATCAATATATCAAGATCTTACAAATTATAAGCCAAAGTAATAATCTACTGATTTGTTGTTTATGAATTTTGTATTTTTAAATAATTTTGCAATATATGAATTTACATATTTTTAGACTTATACATGCTAGGAAATTTCATCTTCCATTTTTGATTTCTAGAAGATGTGCTGTACCAAACAACTGAGGAAAACAGGAAAGAGAGGTTTGGGGAACCACAAAGCAGGAGAGATTGGTGGGGTTTGTGAAAGAATCAAGATGGTGGGCTATGTCTCCGAACACCTATCCCACCCTACAGTGTCCACAGACACTATTGTTGGAAGATGAAAATAGCGAATGTGACTAAGATGTCAACAAGAGATTGTGCAACTAATGGAAAGTTTGAGGCAAAATTGGGACTAAAGAAAAAGAAAATGTAAAAGGGAAGAGAATGATTAATCAAAGAAAAACAAAATTTTGTTCTGAAAAAAGTAGAATAGCATTACATTGTTTAACTGTGAGTAGTGTATGGAAGTTATCTAGGCAAACATTTTGGTCTGAAGAGAGTCTGTGTGTGTTTGGTTGAGAAGACTGTTTAGATTATGGAACATGAAATGGAAGAGCTCAATTCTTATCTTTCATAGAGAGGAGTGATCAGAAAATGCCAAATAACAAAAATTTAAGGAATTAAGATATTTTAATATGTATATGTGTGTATGTGCATGTGTGTGTGCACAAGTGCAAGTGTACACATGCGCATGCTAAGGCTAATTCTTAAAACTCTGGGTGCCATGCACTTGCTTGGCTTTTCTTGCTCAAGGCTGGTACTTTACCACTTGAGACACATTTCTGCTAACAGCTTTTTGTGTTTAATTGGAGATAAAACTCTTGAATTTGTATGCCCAGCTGGCTTTAAACTTTCCTCCTCAGATCTCAGCCTTCTGATAGCTCGGCCTATAGGTGTGAGTGGCGCTGAGCAAGATGTCCTAAGATAAATGTGTTCTATTGGTAGATGGGTACAAAAGGAATCATCTGGAAACATTCGGGGTAATTGCCTTTGGATAGCTGAACATTTGAAAGTAGGTTGGTTAATGAAGGAAATCAGTTTTCTCTCCTTTTTTGTATCTTTCTTTCTGTTTTTAAATTATTATTATTTTTAAGTAGTATACAAAGGAGTTGACATTCAACAAGAGTTTATAAATGCAATGCACCTCAGTCAATATCACCCTTTACACCTTTCTCCACAGAGATCAGATTTCTTTTCCAAATTTTATACAATAAAATTGCCTCTAAAGTATACATAAAAAACTTTTTTGAATTAAAAGCTTCAAAAGAAAAAAGTAAGTCCACAACACTTATATGCCGTTTAAATTGCTTAAGTAGAATTCCAACTATTGAACTGAAATATATAAAATATGAAATATAGGAAGCTTACTGCATCTGGCTAATAATTTAATTATGGTAATTAATGAGTTATGCTGATTTCCATTAACAGAGAGTAAATTTAGTAACAGGAAAAGAGCAGCCTTTCATAGACACCCCATTACCAACTAGGCCATAAGTTCTTGCACGTGTTAGTCTCAGAATCTATTTTGCTACCAAAAATTCAGTACCAGAAAGATATTTTTCTTTGGTCAGTTACATTTATCCTATTAAGCATTAATAGAATAATTAGAACTGAAAACAATTTGAAATCTGAGAATAATTTGAAACATGTACTTATGAATTCATTGCAAAATAATGGTAACAAATTCATGATATGCTTTGTGAAAAATAACTATTTCCTAAGGCAACTATAGAAGCATGGCATTCCTTTACATCTTAACACATCTCATATTTAGATTCATGGAAAACAATTGTTCCTACATTCAGTCTCTTGTGTCTTTATTTTTATATTATGTTTATTTTGTTGGTAGTGGGACTTGAACTCTGGGCCTGGATGCTACCACTTAGCTCTTCCACTCAAGGCTAGCACTCTAACACTTTGAGACACAGAGCCACTTCCATTTTCTGGTGGTTAACTGGAAATAAGAGTCTCACGAACTTTCATGCCTGGGCTGGCTTTGAACCATAATCCTCAGATCTCAGCCTCCTGAGTGTCTAGGATTATAGACATGAGCCACCGGTGCCAGACTCTCATGTCTTTATTTTAGTTGAAGTTTAGGAAAGAAATCTGGCCTTATGTGTACAAGTCATGCTTCTTAGTGGATACTCTTTGATTGTATAGTAAAACTCTCAAAATACTTGAAATGTGGAATTTGTATTAGCGAGCTTCTTGAAGTTTGTTCTATGATTTCAATAGATCTTTTACTCAATGTGATTTTGTATTTTTCTTGGTAGCACCAAAGGTTCAAACTCAATTCCTTGCGGTTTTTAGGCTTGTTCTGCTAAATCTTTACCACTTGAGCCACAGCTGAAGTTTGTATTTTTGCTTGATAATTTTTCTACCTATTTTCTTTTTGTTTTTCGTATCTTTAGATAGGAAAGAATTGTACAAATAATTTCATTTCAACCTTTCAGTCCATGAGCACAAAGCATCTTGATCAATATCATTTTCCCCCCCAGGATGTTGTTTTGTGTATTATTCTACCCTGATTGGCTTTGATCTATAATATTACAGAACTCAGCATTCTGAGTAGGTAGTGGAGCCTGGCTTAAGTGTGATTTATTTTTTTAAATTTTCTCAAGCATTAATTTTTTTACTGCATTGTGCTGATCATGAAAATATTGAGATATTGACATTTAATATAAAACAACCAGTCAGCACTATTAGCAACAATTACATCAGAAAAAACATTAACAACAAGTTGTCAAGGTACTTGTGACAGATACAATTTTTCAAAATTATATTATTTCCTTTAGATGCTAATGTCGTTATTGCAAACCAAGTTAACTGCTTTTCTTGAGGTGAGGTTATCATGTTGAATATTTTTTTTTGTGTGTATTGGAATAATCATAGTCTATCAACCTTCCTTTTAATTAACATGTTCAGAGCCAGCCCAGGCAGGAAAGATGGCTTACCTCAAATTAACCACTAGACAAGAACAAACAGCTGTAGTTTATGTGACAGAGGGCCAACCTTGATTAAAAAAAGCTAAAAGAGGGCCGGGAGTTTGGCCTAGTGGTTAAAGTGCTTGCCTAGCATGCATGAAGACCCGGGTTCGATTCCTTGGTACCACATACATAGAAAAAAGCCAGAAATGGTGCTGAGGCTCAAGTGGTAGAGCTCTAGGCTTGAGAAAGTCCAAGGACAGTGCTCAGGCCCTGAGCTCAAGCCCAGGACTGGCAAAAAAAAAATAGCTAAAAGTGTCTATTGCTTGAACTGAAGCCTCAGTACCGGCATAAAAATATTCAAAGGAGTAGAAGAGCAGAAAGACAAAGTGTGGAAGATATAGTCATAAAATTGAATGCACATTTTACAAAATTAAGAAAAGTGAAGGATGGGGTGGGGTAGCAGAGATGGGAAGAATGATAGGTGACACTGGTCAAGATTCACTGTATTCATATTCATCTTCATATACTGTTTTATTGAATGGTAGCTTACTTTTTTTTTGTGTGTGGGTCAAGGTGCTTGGACTCGGCCTGGGCGATGTCCCCGAGCTCTTCAGCTCAAGGATACGACCCTATCCTTGAGCTACAGCCCTACTTCCCCTTTTCTAGAGGTTAATTGGAGATAAGAGTCTCAGATCCTTTCATGACTAGGGTTTGATCAGGTGTGGTGGCTCACACCTGTAATCCTAGCTACTCAGGAGGCTGACATTTGAGGATCAAAGTTCAAAGCCAGCCAGGGCACCCAAAGAACCAGAGACTCTTATCTCCAATTAACCTCTAGAAAATGGGAAGCAGTACTAGGCGCCAGGATTGGGCGGTAGCCTGGAGCTGACCAACACAGGGACATGCCCAGGCTTAGGGGTAGGGTGGGAGCCTTGAGCTGAAGAGCTCAGGGACAGTGCCCAGGTCCAAAGTTCAAGCTGAATGATCCTCCTGCTCCCCCTGCCCCCCCAAAAAAGAACTGGCTTTGATCTGGAAGCCTCAGATCTCAACCTCCTGAGTAGCCAGGAACATACCTGTAAGCCATGACACATTGCTGGAAATAAACATTTTTTAAGACATTTGTCGAAATGAGATAATTTATAATCATTCATATAAAATAATATTGCATTAAAATATTTTCACCAGAACTGTGAATGGAAATATTATAATACTTATTATTTATCAAATATGTAGGTCATTTCATTTAAATAGCCTTTTCCCTTCCCCAATTTTCCCCTGAGATACCAGTATTTCTATGTAGAGATAAGTCACTGATACTCCAAAATCACGGACCCTATAAACTCTGATCTGTACTGAAACTGATTGTAGTCAGAACCTCAAAATGACATTGTGTTTTCAATCCATATTAGTTAATGAAGACCAAGAAGATCACTGCTTGATTTAGTAAGATATCTAATAAATAGCCTGATGAAAACATTTGAATAATTAAATGTGTATATTAAATACAATATGATGCTGCTTCTTGCTAATCCTTTTTTTTTTTCTTTTTCTTCTTCTTCTGTAAGACAAGAGACGGGCAATTTCCTGGCTGTGGTATTTAGGGATACAAGGTTATCATTCTCTGGTGATGCAATCAGCAGCTTGCTGCTGACACAGAAACTTCCAGAAGGGAATCTATAAACAGATGGTCCCGGAGCCCTGTTTCATTGCTGAACTTCGTGACCTCAACTCAACTAATCTGTCATTGTGTTACCAGAGACCCTTTTACCTTGTCACTCTAATGAAATGGCTGAAATTTGAAAATGACAGGGTCACTTGTAAACTTCTGAGCAGTCTTGCCTCTGTAGTAGCCATTTTATCTGCCTAAGGATTATGATTCCTACACTACTAGCAGGTGGTGTCAGAACTCAAAATCTGATCCTCTGGCGGCTGCTTCGTGTATAGTGTCCCCTTTCACTGGCGGTGTAATCCACGTCATTAGTTTAGTGTTTCTCGGTGGGAAACACATCAAGAGACAAGATCCTGGAGAATGTGCTGGGATTTCCGATGTCTCTAGAGAAAATTATTTGAATCTAAAATAGGGTTTTCTTTTAAAAGTATGGTATTGAAAAATTTTTGGAGACTGCAAGGCTGATGGCAGTGTGTGGACGAACGTGCATGCACAGAAACATGTTTGTTTTTAATTTAAAGTCTGCACATCCATTTTAGTGTGATGAAAAAGTATGCAAACTCTTAGCTGGAGAACACAGTGGTCCTCAGGCAAAATTCACGGTGGATGGACTTCTGTCTATTTGTTAGTACGAAGTAAGTTAGCAAAAACTCCTGTCTGAATACATTCTGAAACATAATGGCATAGCAAATTGATTTAGACAAGAACAGACTAGCTGAGCATGGGAAACAAAAAATGTGACATGCTTAACTATTAACCCAAGCAGAGGGTAAGACTGCTACCTTTGTCTGAGTTTCCCAGGAGCTAAGTAAAGGGGACCAAATAAACCTCAGGCAATCTCTCTAACTGCATAAGGCCCGGTGTCAAACAATGGATGAAGCTAGCATCATCCAGTGGATACTGGCTCACTACTCCATCTCCCACCACTTTTTTTTTTCCTTTTCTAGATTTTCTTCCCTTTTCCTTTCCAGGTAAAATAAATCCTACAGGCAGACATGTACTTGATAGTCCTGGAATGTTCAATCTTTAGGGATATATTAAAAGCAAGCTCAAAAAAAATTCAAATAGCAAGTTCCCCATGAAACTCAATGTGTAGGTTTCACATTTTACTTATAAAGAAAAGGGAAGATGTGACAATTTTATCATCATTCTGAAGTTTCAGCATGTTCCCTTCTCTCCTCTCCCTTTGAGGCAAGATCTAGACTAAAAAGAAGAAACTTCTTAGAGGTCTAGCAATATATATGCAGGATCCATGTGTCTTAAGACTGAGTGCCTCTACATTCCAAACTAAATTGCCACACATTTTCTTATGTAACAGGTGCTCTCTGTGACTGTGAGTGTACTTTTTATCTCAAAGGGACTGGAGTTGAAGATGTTTTATTAGAGGTTCAGAAAAGATATTTATGTAGTGCACAGAGAATATTGTCCATGAGTTAGCCCTCCAGTGATATAACAAAGCTAACAAGTTTGTTTCCTTTTGGCCATAAACACATACATTTAGTTTGAATTTCATTCCTTAAAGAATGATATAAGTTTTAGGTCATAAGAAATCACTGGAATGTGTCTCTGAACTTCTTTTCTAAACCTTTTATATGTGCATTACATTAATATTCAGTTCTACATGGGTAGAAGATAGCGAGTATAAACAATGACTTTAGGAAACACTTTAAACTATTTGAGGAAAAATACTTAAAACTACACAAACTACACCTGTCATATATATACTTCTCTCCCAAGAATTTAGCCTGACAACATTGCCATGTATAACAATAGAAATATTTTTCATGGCAAATGGATAAAAGAAATGGCAGTAGAATCAGACAATGGAATATTGTTCAGGTAAATTAAAGACTGTTAAGTAACAAATAATGAACTATGTGGGTACAACAAGAGATACATCTCAAAATAATCTCCTGAAATTAAGGAAGGAGACATACTGGATGAATTATTGATGTGTATAAAATTCTAGGAAAGCACTGGGCTTTATGGTAGAGGAAAAATGCCAACAGTGAAGCAGAAATCCTGTAGGGTGATTACTATTTTGATTATCTCCATTTCAGTAACATGTCAAAAAATCTTCAGCCTCATTTTTTGGGGGGAAAATCAATTGCACATCACTAAGTCCTCAGAAAAATGCAATGGAAGTCTAGGTGTGGTGGCTCACACCCAATCCTAGCTACTCAAATTTAGATCTAGGGGAACAAGATTTGAAGCTAACCAGGGAGAAAAGCTTGTGAAATACTATCTCCAAAATATTCAGCAAAAAGCAGTGCTGGAGGCTTGTCTGAAATGGTAGAGCACCAGGCAAGCAGGTGTAAGGCTTTGTGTTCAAGCTTTGTTAGCTGCAAACAGAGACAGACAAACAAAAGAAATGTAAAATTCTGACAGTTTTCTATTGGAATATTGGACTGTCTACTGCTGAATTCCTGAAAGGTACATTGATATCTGACCCACCGTGTTTTCAGAGCTGAGTTGGAAATTTCTTAAATTCTCTAAACTCTTCATTGTTTATTTCTCACATCACAGTCTTTAACCGTAACCTTTAAAAAAAATAAAAAGCCAAAAAACTGCATTACAGTGGTTCATGTTTGTAACCCAAGCTGCTAGGTGACTGAAATTGGGATGGTAACAGTTCAGGCTAGACAGTAAAGATCATGAGCATCTAGATGTTCAAGGCATGGTGGTATGCTCCTCTCATCCCCACTACACAGGAAGAGTAAGTGTGAGAATCAAATCCAGGTCAGACTGTCCAAATGTGATCCCAATTTAAGAATAACTGAAACAATGTTGCAGGCATAGGCTCAAATGATAATGTTCCTGTCCAGCAAACAGCTCTGAGTTCAAACCCCAGAACTGTCTAAATAGATAACGGACATAAAAATATTCATGAGACTCTTGTTACTGTGTACAGATAACAATGCTGTATTGCTCTAATAGTGTTGTACTCAGAGATTTTTAAAAATATCTTCTAGGAGAGGAAACCTCCCTTTGTACAGATAATTCTGTCTTATAATATCGCTCCTTAGTTTTTACCATATCAATCGTTGATAATGTCAATTGAATATGGTATATGCAGTCAAGAATTTGTAGGACACATCAAGTGATCAGATTAACTAACGTGACATAAATGCAGTCATCTGAATTCAGTAAACTATTGATGTCCTGGCTCTTGTTCATTGTTCATTAAGCTTTGTGATGACCTATGTCCTGTGCTCTACAAGGAAGGGAAACTGATTGGGAGCAGGAAACAGGACAGACATTAAAGAATTAGCATAATCCCATTAAACTCTTACATGTTACTAATTTTAATTATATAATATTTCAACAGGCAAATGGATTTTAATACGGATTCAGTGTGTTTATAAAAGCAACACTCAGTACTTTCTCCATCTCAACATCCTGTAAATACAGTTTTTTTTTAATTTGTGTGCAAAACATCAAATTTTGTTTGATGATAGACTTTTCAGGTTAAGAATAAATAGCGGGGTGGGAGTTTGGCCTAGTGGTAGAGTGCTTGCCTAGCACACACGAAGACCTGGGTTCGATTCCTTGGTACCACATGCAAAGAAAAAAGCTGGAAGTTGTGCTGAGGCTCTAGTGGTAGAGCTCTAACCTTGAGAAAGTCCAAGGACAGTGCTCAGGGCCCGAGCTAAAGCCCAGGACTTGCAAAAAAAAAAAAAAAGAATAAATAGCATTTGAGACAAGTAGATAGAATTGAGAAGTAGAAAAATCTCTGTGATAATAAGTACACATTTGGTAGTTTTTATTCTAATTCTAAAAGTTTGGATTAGCTGGGCACTGGTGGGTCATACTTGTAATCCTTGCTACCCAGGAAGCTGAGAATCGTGGTTCAAAGCCAGTTTGAGTAGGAAAGTTCATGAGACTCTAATCTTAACTACAAAAATAAATCCAGAAGTGGAACTATTGTTCTAGTGGTAACATGCTAGCCTTGAGTGCAGAAGCTTAGGGACGGTGTCTAGGCCCTGTTCAAGCCTCAAGACTGTCACCAAAAAATAAAATAAAATACAACATAATTAATTCATTAAAAGCCTGAGTGATCTTGAAGCAGCTTTATTTGTAAAGCTAGATGTGTTGGAACTGCTGAATTCTAAAATTCCTCAAGTGAAAATGTCTGTTTTGAAGTGATCCTTAAGGAAATACAAACTTCGTAGACGTATAGACAAGGCCCTCAAAGGACATGAATGATCACTGCCCAGTTTTCAAATGGAGAAGACAAATTACTGATTTTGCTTGAGCACGAAGGAAGTAGGGAAGCGAAGAGGCAATGCTAGACACAAATTGACTGCCAGGACCATCTACGCACATCAGCGAGGCTGCTTGGAACTGTCTGGCTCCAGAGGGGATCTGATTACATCCACAGGGCCCCATGAGAATTTTGACACCTTTTGATCCAAGTGGTAATTGACATGGAAATGATGATAAATAAGCATGTACTCTTTTTCCCGTCTTCTCTAGTTTTAAATGGATCTAGAACGATTCAATACATTTATTAAGACACACATTTATGTATTGTACATACACATGGAAGCTCACTATTTTTATATCTTTCAAATCTGTTTTTGTGTCTGTAGCTGTTTGGACAAATTCTGTGATTTGCCAAACCATGTGCAGTATACTAAGTTGTACACAGTTGGTGACTTTCAACCAGTAGATAAGCAGCAAAGTGAGTTTGCTACATTGATATATATGGCAATTAAACTGTCTATAATGTGAACTGAGAATCTGTGGTACCACAACAAAAGTAAACATAGCTGGCATCATTTCAATCATTTCATAGTTGAGATACAGAAAAGGTTTTCTAAGTATTCTTCCGGATTTCATGACAAACCCATGGCAACTCAAATTGCCTTAAAGAATTCGGTTTCTTTCCCATTTCCTTATTAATTACCTTCTATGTCAATGGTGGTAATTATTCTCAATACTAATAACTAATCCATTTTGTTTCCTAGTGAACTTTACCTTCAAATTAAGGATAATTAGTATAAGAAAGTTATTTTCTTCTAGTTCTGAGACATACAGGTCCTGTAATCTTGTAAATACTGTCCTGTTTAACTTGGAGAATTGATTGGAAGTGATATTTTTCCATTAAATATTTTGATTAACTGTCTTACATATTTCAAAAAAAGCAGTACATGGATGAGGCTAACTGGTACAATCCTTACAATGAATGTTTGTTTTATCTGCTAGTGGATAAGGTACATGCAACTAAATGCTCTGAGAAACAACTACTGATGCGATAACTCATCAAAATTGATTCTGAGCTTGTTTAACAAAGGAATATACTACTTCCCTTACCTGAATAATAAATTTATTATAGAACTCTTGAAAGCAACACTATTAAGATAGTGTTAAATGTAGCTGAGGGCCGGGGGTTTGTACTAGTGGTTAAAGTGCTTGCCTGGCATGCACGAAGACCCAGGTTCGATTCCTTGGTACAACATATATAGAAAAAAAAAGCCAGAAGTGGTTCTGAGGCTCAAGTGGTAGAGCTTTAGCCTTGAGAAAGTGCAAGGATAGTGCTCAGGCCCTGAGCTCAAGCCCAGGCCTGGCAAAAAAAAAAAAAGATAGCTGAGACCAGGATGAAACAAATTGAAGCATGTAACTACAATTCAAATTTTAATTATGAGAGCTTCATAACTTTGCTAGGTGGAAATGTTATTTCTGAACTACAGGACTTGTTCATTGTATACTTTAAGCAGTAGGAAAATTCAAATTTTAAGCAGTTTGAAAAAATTTAAACATTAATCAGGAGAAAAATATTTGGTAATTAAATATTTGGTAATTAAACGACAATGTAATCCAAAAAGAAAGAAACAAGATTGCCTTTTGCTTCAACATATATGGACAGGTATATTCTCTATATAGATTCCATATATCTGTATCTATATCCATTCATAGATAGATTGATAGACAGATACATAGATAGATTCTCTTTTGCTTCAATAGATATATTTCCATACAGCATTATTTGTGATATTATGGAATTTCCCATGAATTTTTTCCACTAAAATTAAGTTTATGAGGACAAACTTATAGTAGGAATTGCTCTGAAATTGCCTTGGAGAAATGAAGATGAGTCTAAGTGCTACTTAATAAAAATTCAGCATTCAGTAACTTACTAGGAATTTTTTTAAAAAATGACTTCAGCATCATGCACAACATACAATGTGCTGTCACCTTATATCATTAGTGTTTATTCAAAATATCATAATAGTAAGTTGTTACTTTTTATTTTTAATAAAGCATATACATAAGAAAAATAAAAATATCAGTGTTTCAATGTTACTTTTTAAGTTGAAATAGAAGAGGACAGAACAAAAATATATTTGCTATGTGTCCTATGAAAATAAATTTTAAAATACATCTTTCAATTTCTTTCAGTAGTAAAGAACTAGGCACGCACATTGTAGGAAACAAATTCTTAAAAGAATAGAATCAAGAAAATCAATTGCTTCAATAACTTTTATCAATTAACTTGTCAAGGGGGCAGGAAAACTTAAACAGAAGTTTGAATTCATCCATAATTCAGTTTGATTTACTGGGGGCAGAGATAGAACTGTCTATGCTCCTCTCCTTCCCTCCTTCCAAATATAGAATTTTATTAATCTTGAAGGTAGAATTGCCTTCCCTGTCTCAACTGAACTTCCTCATTTCACTAAGGGAGTATAACAAAGCTTGTGTATGTGTGTGTATATGTGTGTGTGTAGGGGGGAAAGATACCCATCCCAGGGCTTGGACTCACAGCCCAGGTGCTGCCCTTTATGTTTTTTGCTCAAGGCTCAGCTCCTGCTACTTCTGGCCTTTGGGAGGTAAATTAAGGATAAGAGTCATACAGACTTCCCTGCCCAGGTTAGCTTTGAACCACCACCCTGAGACCTCAGCCCCTGGAGTAGTTAGGATTATAGTGGGGAGCTACTGTCATCCCGCAGAACAAAGCATTTTTGACAGCTGGTCCCTTGTCCATTTTCCTATCCGAAATTCAGGCAAGCCACAAACCCTAGAGACTCATATCTTTGGTTAGATTTGGTTTCGTATGGTTTTATTTGGCCACAAGAGATTCATTTAAACCAACAATCACAAAGCTCCAAAGACTGCAAAAATGCTAGCTTTGGAAATGACAGAAAATGGAGAAAGCAGAAAGCAAAGAATAGAATCCTAATTACAATGTCAAAAAATTATTTTTTTAAAGAAAGAATTAACTCTTTGGAATAGAAACAATTAAATATTGGAGCTGGAAAATTAATCTATCAGAAACCAAAATAATTTATTATTTTAGATTGCAGATACCTTAATTATAGTGAGATTAAACTCTATGATTTTAGATTTAGGTAACCTATTTTAACTTGAGTTGAAGTTTATTAAGCCCTGCAACTTTCTTTCACATTAGTTTACAATATTTTATTTTATAAATGATGATGTGAAAGTGTGACAGGTAGAAAGCAGTATATGGCTAGAATTTACTTGAAAATATTAAAAAAAATAATCTTTAAGTAGTTGTACAAAGGAATTCCAAATAATGATGTCTATTTGTGATATAATACAGTATAATATATCTTGAGCAATGCTACCCTTCCATCCTTCCCTTCATCTCTCCCAATACCACTCTTCCCTCAATTCACATAATTCTGTTTCCAGATGTCAGTTAAATATCATGACTGCATTTTTCCACCCTTTCTTCTCCAGGTGACAGATAAAGAACCTTGTTACACTGTTGATAGAAATGTAACTGTTTAATCCACTGTGAAAAGCAATTTGGAAATTTCACAAAAAACTAAACTCCCCTGTGATTCAGAAATATTACTCTTCTAACTTCCTCCCCACAATACTACAAGCCATGATACTGTAAAGACTTGCACTTCTATGTTCATTACTAATATCATCCACTGTAACCATGCTTTTTGTAAATTATGTTTTATGTATATTTGAGTAAAGTGCTATATGTTGATCATCATTCATTTATATGATATGTGTTCTTTTCGTGCTCTATTTCCTCTTTATGTTTTTTCTACTTCCTTCCTTCCTTCCTTCCTTCCTTCCTTCCTTCCTTCCTTCCTTCCTTCCTTCCTTCCTTCCCTCCCCTCGTTCTCTCTCTCCTTTCCCTCTCTCTCCCTCCCTCTCTCTCTCCTTTCCCTCTCTCTCTCCCTCTCTCTCTCTCTCTCTCTCTCTCTCTCTCCCTCCCTCCCTCCCTCCCTCCCTCCCTCCCTCCCTCCCTCCCTCCCTCCCTCCCTCCCTCCCTCCCTCCCTCTCTCTCTCTCTCTCTCTCTCTCTCTCTCTCTCTCTCTCTCTCTCTCTCTCTCTCTCTCTCTCCTCCCTACCCCCAGAGAGAATCATTATTTATCCTGGAATGGGTTCAAATTTTCTGTTTAGTCTTAATTAGCCTTGAACTCAAGATTCGCCTGTCTCTGTCTTCTGAGTACTGGGATTACAGGCATTACGTGTAACCCTGGCTTCTGTTACTTTTAGGATAAGTAGATCAATAAGATGCATATCTGAAACCTTTGCACATATTTTCTTTGCTCTGTCACATTAGATGCCAAATAAGCCTTTAGTGTCTTTTGACCTTTTGAGTCTTTTCCTTTCTCTTACAGAGATATGCAAAGCAAACGTATCTTATTTAACTTAGCTTTAGAAACATTCCTGGCAGCATCAATGTCTATATAAATAGAAGTTTTATTTCTGAAAATGAACACGGAATTGAATCAACCATAAAAGTGATGCGGTCCCAACTTATTTCAACCAAGAGAAGTCTTAAAATTAAAAACATGTTTCTGCTGTGGTGTGTGTCATACAAAGGAGAAAAAAAAAAGAGGAAACCTTAATATGTTCCTAATTTAGATTCCTCTTCAGTACTATAAACACAACTTTCTCCAACAATGACACACACCAATATGCTGTGTCCCTCTTGAGTACTGATGGCTTTTCTCTTTTCAATTTTGGTTCCCACCATTTGAACATTAAAAATAAAGCAAATTGTGATGATGGGAAGTGGGTCAACAATTAACCTGTAGCTTTCTTTTTTTTCTTTTTCTTTTTATTTGGTGCCAGTCCTGGGGCTTGAACTCGGGGCCTGGGCACTCTCCTTGGGTTTTCTCAAGGCTAGAACTCTACCACTTGAGCCACAGCACCACTTGCAGCTTTTTCTGTGTATGTGGTACCGAGGAATCGAACCCAGGGCTTCCTGCATGCTAGGCAAGCACACTACCACTAGGCCAAATTCCTGGCCCCTAATGTGTGGCTTTCTTGAATACGATTTTGATCTTGAAAACCAGAATAACATAAACCACATTTCTTTGTGAACCAAAAGTTGGAGGTATCATTCTTAAAATTCATAGATGTTTTTGTCAAGTCATAAAACTATGAACCACCTATATAAAATATTAGTGATATTTAAGTC
This sequence comes from Megascapheus bottae, assembly GCF_031878675.1. Classification (NCBI taxonomy): domain Eukaryota; kingdom Metazoa; phylum Chordata; class Mammalia; order Rodentia; family Geomyidae; genus Megascapheus; species Megascapheus bottae. The sequence goes on from NC_143518.1 coordinate 10,913,076, forward strand.
TTAACTTATATGTACATTATGAAGAAAATGCTTTAGGATTTTAGTAATGAATTTTACAATGAAAATAAATAGAGCACGGGCTATGTCTATGTGAACAACTGTTCACTTTTAAAGTCATTGTATGAAGTGAGCCACTTGCTTAGTACAGATGAAATAAAATGAAGCTGTTTTCTCCTGAGAACAACTCATAAATCTTTGTAAACACACAGCACTGAATTCAGCAAACACAAAGCTGGAAGGGATGGGGCTGTGAATTGTTGGTGTAGAGGAAATGAGCTACGCTGCTCCTACTCCTACTCCTACTTTTTTTTTTTTTTTTTGCCAGTCCTGGGCTTGAGCTCAGGGCCTGAGCACTGTCCTTGGACTTTCTCAAGGCTAGAGCTTTACCACTTGAGCCTCAGCATCACTTCCAGCTTTTTTCCATGCATGTGGTACCGAGGAATTGAACCCAGGTCTTCGTGCATGCTAGGCAAGCACTCTACCACTAGGCCAAACTCCCGGCCCCATACTCATACTTTGTTAAAAAGTAATTTTCTTTCTCTTAGTTTGCTCATCTTTGAAATGGGTGTAAAAACACTTGCATTTCCATTTGGCCTCAAAAGACTTTCTGAACAATGCTTCTGATTAGTATGTCATATTTCCCAATCAATTATTCCGTTTTGATTTGCTTCCAACTTGCCTCCACCCAGGCTCTGAGACCTCAATTTCACTGCTGGTAAAATAAATGAAATTGGAATCATTAACAGATGCTGTGCCCTCATTTCCTGTGAGCTCCAGCCAAAAACCTAATGAACTGGAATTGCTCAAGAGTGTTAATAAGGTAATTAGCTATAAATAAGTAATCTTGGTGGTACACGGCAGGGTTGGCTTGAGCACACAAATTACCTACCTGCCTACTCCCAGAGTGTAGGCCACCTCCTCGACTTTGCTGTTGTTTTCTATAATCCCCCTTCTTCAAAGTCCCCTGGAAGGCAACCTCTTTGGAAAGCAGATCCCTGGGCTGCTGAGCAGAATATAATGAATAAGAGAATGGGAGTCTACATTTTTAAGTAAAGCATAGAATCAGGGACAAACTGAGTATAGAATGTCCAAAACTGGAATTGAATGCTGTGCTCTCCTCCACTCTTGTTCTTGCCTGCTCTTTCTTTCCCACCACTGGACATTTGGTTTACAGTTACTAGAGATACCCACCTATAATTTTAGAAGGGGGGGCAGTCCAGTTTATGGGATGGATGCTGTTAAGAATATAGTAGTCGAAACTTTCTTAATAAACACCCAGAAACACAACAAATTAAAGAAAGTTTGGACAAATGTGACTGCATTATACTGCAGAGCCTCTGTAAGGCAAAGCACATAGCTAGCAAGTTAAATAGAAAGCTCACAGAGTGAGAGAAAATCTTCACTAACCATATAATAGACAAAGGCCCCATGTCTGAAAGATATCTACAGCTAAAAAAATTGAATCTCTCCAAAACAAATCTTCAAGGAAACAACCATCCCATTAAAAGATGGCCTAAAGACTTAAAGAGACTTCTCTGAAGAGGAAGTAAGAATGGCCTAGAGACTCATGAAGAAATGCTCGACATCACTGGTCATAAAAGAAATGAGACATTCCAATTAAAAAAAAGAAATGCTAAACAAAGCAACTTTGAAATTCCACCTCACTCCGGTTAGAAGGGCCATGTTTTCAGTATGAATGTTTCTGCTTTTATACTTACCAAGCCATCAATTTCCCCAATAGGACTCAAAATTCAACCAACCACATTTCCAAAATGCACTTAAAAAACTGCACGCGAGCTAAATGTTCTTAGATGCTTTTGACTTCTCATTATTTCCTAAATAGACAGGGTAGCAATGCTTCCCACAGCAATACATGTTACGTATTACAAGTACTGGAGCGACCTTGTATAACACATATGAAAATGTGCAAGGCTTGTATGCATGCAAATAATCTGTCAGTTTTTTGCATAAAAGAAGTAAGTGATTAATATCCAGAGGGTTCCTGGAATGAGTCCCACACTTTGAGATACCACTAAATTTACAATACAATAACTTAAGAACAACTCAATTTATATTGTTCATTAGCAAGCTTTTCAATAGCTTTCTATTCAGAAGATTCTTTTCCAATACACTGCTTCTACAACTGTACAGTCACCTGAAGAGTGACTAAGACACATGTGGCTGGGTTTTTGGTTCTGAATATATCTTCTTCAAAGAATCTCTTTTTTCTGCCGATTGACCTGTGTTGTTGTTTTATTGTTGCTGTTGCTGGTAATTGAACCAAAAGGCCTCAGTCATGTCAGATAACTCAGGTCTTCATTTGTTGCCCTGGCTTTTTTCTACCTCTGGGGTCAAGTCATTTTGCTGTCTCAGCCCTCAAGTAAATGCAGTCCTGGATAGGTTTGCGCAATAGTGACTAGTTGAATCTCTCTCCCTCACCAACCTCTCTCCCTCTCCTTCCTCCCCCTACCCCCCTCTCTCTCCTTCCTTCATCTCCCTCTCTCTCTCCCTGTCTTTCCCTCCCTCTCCAGCTCCTTCTCTCAATCTCCCTCTTTCTCTGAATTTAAGCTCTCATGTGTGCTGAGTAAATGGTCTACTTCTTGAACCACAACATAGTCTTTTCCTTTGGTTTGTCTTTCAAGTAAAGTCCTGTGCTAACTTCTGCCCAAGCTGGTCTTGAACTTCAACCTTCCTACTGACGCCTCCCAAGTAGGGACTGGGATCTCATCCACCACCATACCATGTTAAGCAATGTTAGATGATGGCAAGAATTCTGGCTCCAGAACTGCACCCTATAGTAGCTTTTGGTAGGAAAGAATAACCTTTTTGTCTTTTTTGTCAGTCCTGGTGCTTGAACTCAGGGCCTGAGCCTAGTCCTTGGGCTTTGTTAAGGCTAGAATTCTTCACTTGAGCCACAGCATCACTTCTGGCCTTTTGTATGTATGTGGTACCGAGGAATCAAACCTGAGTCCTTTTGTGTACTAGGCAAGCATTCTATCACTAGACCCAACTCCCAGCCTGTGAATCTTTTATTAAGGAATCTGTTGTTTGATTTTTCTCCTTGTTGATCCAAGGAACACATATTTTTTAGAAATCATATTTATCTTTTGAGTTCTAAAAGATAAATAAACTTTGGGAAAATCAATTTCTTAAAAAACTTCTGGACTTTATGGACAGTTTTTATTTTCATTTTAAATTTGCTTTGTGAAAACTTCTTGCATGTTCTTTCTATGCCCTATCACACCTCACTTAAGTAGTGATGAAAATCTCCCTCTCTGGAATTTGAAGATTTCAACTTGCTTGATAGAATCCTAAACATATTACTTCCTGTATCATGCTATATATTGTCTCTGTAATTACCTGGCCTTACCATTTGAAAGTATAATTTTCTGGAATGTGACACTTTGGGAAAAAAAATTTGTATCGTAGGAAATGTTGCTTATTCAGCAAAATATGTGTTTACCCTTGTACAAAAGGAAGAGCAGCCAAAAAGAAAGAAAGAAAGAAAGAAAGAAAGAAAGAAAGAAAGAAAGAAAAAAAGAAAGAAAACAAAGAAACAAAGGCTGAGGTGGTTCAATCTGAACAACAGAATTATCTGATCATATAAAAGTCATATTTTTCTGGGAGTTTGGCCTAGTGTTAGAGTGCTCACCTGGCATGCACATAGACTTGGGTTAGATTCCTCAGTATCACATATACATAGAAAAACCAGAAATGGTGCTGTGGCTCAAGTGGAAGAGCTCTAGCCTTGAGAAAGCCCAAGGATAGTGCTCAGGCCCTGAGTTCAAGGCCCAGGACTGGCAAAAAATGTCACATTTTAAGAAATATGAAATGGTGAAAAGTTCATTTGGGTTAATGAGCAATTCTCCTGACTAATCAAACTTGGCTACTAGATTTTCTCGTGCATCTCTGACCCCTGGGCTTCGTTTATCCAGCTAGTTTCAAATTTTCCTCTGTAATTTTTCTCTGATGGCAAAAAATATGATTTATACAAACTCTCATTTATAAGTCACTGCTACCATTCCCCCCTCAATGGCTTTTCCTCTCTTGGTCAGCTCTACTTTCTTCTATGTCATAACTACATTGGAAGTAGTGCTGTGTCTTGATCTTTCAGAGGGAAAGCAAGTACTCTTCCCTACAGAGCTGTCTGTAAATTTAAAATTACAGTGATCTTTATTATGGTGTTGGTTATCCTCTTCTCCCATCCCTTCTCATTTTTGTGCTTCTTTTTCTTCTGGGAAAACAAGAGCACAATTGAGGAGATGACAGAGCAGCAGAATGGAATTCTAAGGTGAGTGCACAGATAGACAGTTGCCTAGCAAGGGTAATGTTTTGTCCCCAATTTCTCTCCTCTGGTCCATCACAAAAGCTTTCAGTTTGTCCATTTATGAGTCACAACGTCTCGATTTAAAAATTCAGATTTCATTATCAATTTAGGGGAGAGAAACCATGTTTTCTAAATGTCCTAAATATGTGATGAGATTCATATTAGATAATATAGTTATGAAGAATGTATTAGAAACATAACCTATCTGTCAGGAAGGAGGGTAAAGCAAGGACGTTGTATAGGTGACAACTTGAAGAAGACACAATCTCAAAGAATTGACAACCCAAGACTGTGTAAAAGTTCCTCTTGCCTTCATCTTGTGACTTCACTGTGCTCTATAATTGTGCTGGGATTTAAAAGGTACCTCAGCACAAATGATTGCAATTGAATAAATAAAATAACCTTGCTCCCCAGGGTAGATGAATTTACCAGAGATTAAACTCTAGGATTAGAGAAACAATGTTGTTATCTAGTGAGAGATCACCCACAAAAATTTTTGCAGACTACAGAGCTAAATATATTAGGAGGAAGAATGGGGTACTACTGGATCATACCTGTAATCCTACTTAGTCAGGAGGCTGAAATCTAAGGATAGAAGTATGAAGGTATCCAAGGCAATTAAAAAAATGTCTAACATGGGCTGGGACTTTGGCCTAGTGATAGAATGATTGCCTAGCATGCACAAGGGCCAAGTTCGATTCCTCAGTACCACATACATAGAAAAAAGCCGGGAGTGGTGCTGAGGCTCAAGCGGTAGAGCTGTAGCCTTGAGAAAGTCCAAGGACAATATTCAGGCCCTGAGCTCAATCCCAGGACTGGTTAAAAAAAAAATGTCTGACAGAGGTTTACAATAGGGCAAAACCTACATACATAAGGCCATATAGGATGAGGCTAAATGAAAGGACCTCTAGGATATAGAAGAAAAAAGCCATATAATGTGTGATTGCTGTTATTAATGTACTGTGTTATTTCTCATCTCTTGTGTTGTCCCTTAGTTATCTCATATTGTTACAGTATCTTACCTTGTTATCTGATATATTGCATATATGTTTATTGGGTTATTTGAAATAGGATAGAGAAGGGGAAAAATGATGAGGGTAGGGGGTGAGGGGAGGGAAATGGGGACAAAAACATGAGAAAGTGTAGCAATGTTTGTGAAATAATGCACCTTCTATCTGGCACATATAATATAACCCTTCTATTAATTACAATAAAAAATGTCTGAAAGATACTTATCTCCAGTGACCAGAAAAGAGTCAGAATTGGTTCTAGTGATAGAGCATCAGCCTTGACTGAGAAAGTCAAGTAGGAGTATGAGACCCAGAGTTCAAGCCCTGCAGCAGCACACCGCTTTACAGAAGTATTGGATGAATGGGACCTTCAATTTCCATCTAAACAGCTCCTCCTCAAAACAAGCCCTGACAGGTTTTTTTAAATATTTTTTTATTTTTATTTTTTACTATATTTAGTTCAAAACTGACATTAAAAATAAAGGCAAAACCCATACCCCATAACAGCAGAGAATCCCTTTCTCTAGAAATTGTCCTTCTTCCCAAGCAGATTTAAAGAAAAATGCTTCCAACCTCAATATAACATTAAGACAAAGATTGCTACATAGTGACAAAGCTAAATCACCTCGGGAGGATTGAGTTACTTGCTCACTAATGACTATCATCTGCCAAGAGCTAGCATGCTATTAATACTTGTAAAGCTGCCGGAACTAGAAAATCATTGCTAGCAAAACTACTAGTCCATTTTTATTTTAGGCAATTAATCTAATTTGACTTTCTCCTGATCATTGCTTAGCAGAAATGGATGCTGACTCTCTTCTCTGTAAAGAACAAATAAATATTGAAAGAAATATCACTTAAGGAACTAAAAATGATTGCCTACTTTCTTAGTTATAACTCCTCTGTGTTTAGTTGACTCTCCAGTGCAGAAACATATCTATGATGAATTATGTTAACAGGGAAAATACCTGAAAAGATACATAGGAGTATAAGGAAGTTGGTTGTGTGGAGAAGGTACAGGACAGATGCATGAAACCCAAAAGAAAGCAAGAAACCACACTCATACATATGGTGATTACACACAGATTATAGAATTGAGATTGCTTCGATCTTGCTTCTGTGTGTGTGTGTGTGTGTGTGTGTGTGTTTGTGTGTGTGTGTGTGTGTGTGTGTGTGTGTGTGTGTGTAGGGGGGGGAGGGACATCGTGGGGCTTGAACTCAGCCTGGGAGCTGTCGCTGAGCTCTTCAGCTCAAGGCTACCACCCTACCCCTTAAACCACAGCACCATTTCAGATTTTACTTCTACATCTCTGTTGCTTCCTTGAAAGAAAGTCAAAGGCTGAAGTATTTTTGTCACTATAAATATGATGGCTCTAACACAAATAATAAAGTTAAAAGGTGTCCATCTCAACTTTTTAACTACTCAAAATTCCTGGGATAAGGAAGCTACATGACTGAATACATACTTCTGGGCTTCTAGTCAGATTTCCTCTTCTAATGCAAGGGAATAAAATTGGAGATATGAGAGATTTGAGGCAATGTGGGGAATAAATTAACATATATTAGGTATTGAAGCAATCAGTGGAAAATTCTTGAAAACATGTATATATTTCTGAAACCAATACAGTTTTCTCTTTAATAATATTATTTGGTTAAATATACCATGAAGTCTTAACTGTTTTTGCCTACTCTGAAGCTAAGTCTTTCATAGTCATACAGATCAATTTAAGAGAAGTTAGAAAATCCAGATGATCAGGAAAAAATAAAATTGCTGAGAAACCTACCACCTAAGGATTTAACTCTTATTACAATTAAACTTCATATAGATATATCCGTCCATATTTTCATGCATAATTATACACACCTGCTTTTTTCCAAAAAGTTTAATATCTTGGATCTTCATTTTCATGTGTCTTTGCATGTGATTACATTCTTCCTCTCACATGAATTATGACAAATTTTGTAGACATAATGCAATTTATGGATTTATGAGATCAAGTAGAAAATGATCATGAATGTCATTCTTTTTTTTTTTTTTTTGCCAGTCCTGGGCTTGAGCTCAGGGCCTGAGCACTGCCCTTGGACTTTCTCAAGGCTAGAGCTCTACCACTTGAGCCTCACCTCCACTGTCAATTTTTTTCTATGTATTTGGTACTGAGGAATCGAATTCAGTTCTTCCCGTGTGCTAGGCAAGCACTCTACCACTAGGTCAAACTCCTGGCCCCCATAAATACCATTCTTATCAGTCTATACAGACTACAGAATGCTTAGGCTTTCTCCCTTGTGAAAAATACTCAACTCATGCTTACTTCTGGAATGCATTCAGCTACAGTAGTAGAAATAATCTTAGGCCTGTTTGAAGGGAAATTGCCAAGATCCTGCCATCTTCCCTCCATGTAATCAGCTTTTGCTTGCATTCTTGCCTCACCCTCTAGGATTAGTAGCTTTATCTTCACTGGAAGTATGCATTTGGCCACTATCTGGAACCCACCATTCCTGCAGGCCCAGAAGTCCGAATTACCTGGTAGTGTCTGTCTTTCCTGGAACACTTGTAAATCATTGAGTGACATCAATACCCAGCCTTTCTACCACCAGGCAGAGAATAGCGAGCCGTTTGCCCACCATGGTTTCCAGACTCTAAAGTACCCTGTACTGACTACTTCCCTTTCCTAATCACCTCTTCCCTTACCCTGTTCTCTTGCAGTTTCTACTTGCTGCACACACTTGAATTCTTGGATTAATGTCTGCTTCTGGCAGTACTCAAACTAAGCCACCTGTTTCAGGTATTTCTGCAGCAGAGATTCTTGAGGCATGGGCTATGCTTGCCATCACAGAAATATTGTGAAAATTCATCCAGTCAGCAAAATAGTATGGTACAGCCTTGAGCAGATAACAATATTTCAATTATATATATGTATATATATACACAAATATATAGTGGTTAACCAAATAGATTAAAACAAACAGAAAATCGTTCCATTTTCTGTGGTGGCATAGCATTTGTTCTAGTAACACATGTGTTGGTAGTGAGGTGCTATATATAAACCTATTCTAGTATATAAAATGTAACATTTATATAAGTACTTACAAAATGTTTGCTAATGGTAATAAATTATGTTCAAGTGCTATGCATTTTACTATGCCGTATTTGTCCTTATGATAGAACAGAAGGAGAACTTTACTAATTTTACTAAGTTTTTTTTAAAGGGTTACTATATCATAGTATATGTTGACATTTCACATTTATCTGGTGACTTGAAATCATGTCAGATGACCCACTCTGCCACTTGGGTTTGATTACAAGCACTCTGAGGCCTAGACAGTGATAGAATCACCTAACAGTGCATTTCTCATAAATAACTCAGACTCGGGCAATGCTTGACTATACAGGGTTTCACAAGTCATAGGGAATTCATATAAACCCATTTAAGTTTTGCTTGAAAAGTTTTAGAAGTTTTGAATTTTAGGGCTTATCTTAGGTTCATGTCCATGTAGCAAATTGGAAGGTAAGCCAGTATCTAAACATGTATCTTCTGACAAGAACTTTTTACTTCTATGAGATAACAATGAATGCAGAAAATGAAGCTGAATTGCATTTCATCAAGAGTGAAGGTAGTGAGTGATTAATTTGAAGAAGCTTCAACTTTGTAATGTACAGTATAATAGGCTCCTGTTTTCCTGTAAGTGATATATATTCTTAGCCTGAAATCACATATAGTATCAAACCCTGTTTGTTACTATGTATACCTTCTAATAATAAAGCTTAATTTAAAATTTAGTTATTATAAACTATTACCAATAACTAATATAAAATAAAATAATTATAAATACTGTACAATGTATGAACCTAATTTTCTTTAGAGTCAAAACAAATATAATTTTTTGGAGGATGGTGTATTTGGGTCACAGTTGTTTATTTTAGACCTGTGTTTCCTTCCTTGATTCTTCTCTCTTACCTGTGAACATCTTTATGATCCTTTCCCAGAATCTCTCTGCATCTTTGGGACCTGAGGATGGGTTGTTTCTAGGAGGCATGTTGTAATTGTGGGCCAAATGACCTTTAGTAGGCTGTGTTCTTGGGCAGAGCAGTCCACATAAATAGGCCTGGTTCAAGGCATTCTAAAAAAGGTGCAAAGTCTTTTGGGGGAGAGAGGAAGGGAAGATAAGCTCTGCCAGAGGGAGGAGGGAAGACTAGCTGGAACAAGTGGCTTTCAGCTGCATCTAGAAGGATGGGTAGGATTTCAACAGGGAGCTATGGGATTGGGGGGGAGGAGAATAGAGCAGCATACACACTGACTGGCTTCTAAGGCACAGGACTGAGGATGGGAGAGCTGCACATTCATTTATATGGAGGATTTTCATCTCAATGCCTGGGAGTTTCATTTCTATCTTAATTTTGTATTCTGTGAAGCAGAAAGGGTCTTACTTAGATTTGCATTCGAAGAACATTTACCTGAAGATATCTTTCTTGTTTTAGGGAATCTCTGTTGTCTTGTACTCAGTCATTTTGCTTTGAAAACTTTGAAGCAAGATCTTGATGCACACACACCAAGCCACACTAAAACTCTCTATGTAGTTTATACTGGGCTCAAACTTGCAACACTTCTACTTCTGTTTCACAAGTGTTAGAACAACAGTATAGGGGGAGGGTAATGGGTACCAAGACATGTGAAAGGGTATCAATGTATGTGAATTAATGCACCTTCTATCTGGCAAATATCATGTAACCCTTTTACTAATTACAATAAAAAATGTTTTGTAGAAGGGGAAAAAAAAAGAACAACAGTATATACCACCATGCCAGGCTACTGGTTTCTTAATAGATAGTTCTTCAGAAGAGATTATTCTCTGACCCTTCAATCAAAAGTAACACTTGTGCTATTTTCTATAGAGCAAATAACACAATTATTTTTATCTGTGTGTTTATTCACCCTCTGTCTGTGTAAAGGGCTTCATAAAACCATGGGTCGTATATGGATCATATCATTACTACCATTTGTGATCTTCTTAGAGTTTAGTAAGATTACCAAATTCCAGAATTCCATAGCACATCAAAACAAGATGTCAGACAAAACCCTAAAAGCACAAATATGATTGCAAATATGATTTGCTAATATTCTTTGTCATATAATTAATAAAAATGCAGGGATGGGCCGGGAGTTTGGCCTAGTGGTAGAGTGCTTGCCTAGCATGCATGAAGACCTGGGTTCGATTCCTGGGTACCACATACATAGCAAAAAGCCAGAAGTGGTGCTGAGGCTCGAGTGGTAGAGCTCTAGCCTTGAGAAAGTCCAAGGACAGTGCTTAAGCCCTGAGCCCAAGCCCAGTACTGGTAAAAAAAAAATGCAGGGATGAAGCTACTCAAAGAAAATTCTATCTCCCTGAAATTCTATGAGTCTTAACTCAGTGTTGATATTTACTGATCTACTTGTGTGTTTGAATGGTTATGTTAGAATATACCTCCAAATATCATATATATTAGGTGTAATATAAAAATAAGATATATGAGAGAATACATATATATTATATACCAATCAATAAACCTAAAGGATAGTTTAGTATACCATGAGTCAGTCCAGAGCAGAAGGAAGCTCCATGGTCAGTAACTTTGCCTCCCAGGTTCCTCAGATCTGTGATTCTCCCATGTCATGTTTGTTTTCCCAGTAGTACCCTCCCTCCTGTAGATCTTGACAACCTAGAACTTTCTGGGTCATTCTCCAAATACCAAATAAGTCATATTTTACTTCATAAGTCAAAGTCCAAATTATAGCATGAAGGCTATAAAGATTAAAAGGTTATTTCAAACACCAAAGCCCACTGGCAAGGCAACTAAGGAGATGCCTAGAATACAAAATCAGCAAGAGTTTGAGATCAGGCCAAGTGTGGTCTGAATTATGACTCCTCCTTATGGGCAAAGTGGCTTTGGCCTTTCAATTTTTTGAAAGGACATAATCATGATACCTTACTCCTAGGCTTGTGTGAGAATGAAATTAGATTAAGATTGTAAAATCCCATACCCAGCTCATGCCCAGTAAGAAGATCAAGAATAAGAGCTTTGGTGAAGAACAAAGAGCCTCATTTTTGAGCACCAAAAGAGCACTAATTCAACACTCTGACTTTGGAAGGACAAGAATAATGGTGCTTGCTCAGAGGATGGTTGTAAAGTTTAAGTGAACTTAAAAGATTTACCTCAGTGCTGCAAGCATGGCCTAGTGGTAGAGTGCTCACCTAGCATGCATGAAGCCTTTGGTTTGATTTCTCAGTATCACATACCCAGAAAAAGCCAGAAGTGGTTCTGTGACTCAAGGGTGGAGGACTAACCTGGAGAAACCCAAGGATAGTGTCCAGGCACTTAGTTCAAGCCCAAGGACTGGCAAAAAGAAATAAGTTACTTCAGTTCTTGGTGTAATAAACACTAAATAAATTAGGGCTGCTGTGACAACAGTTATTTTACTTTCAGAGGGGCATCATGAATGAGAAACACAGTGTTGTCATTGTTAGGGTGGCATGAGCTACAGTACCAAATTCATTTGGGAGAAAGATGACATTTTATTTAAATATAATATAGGTTCAAGCCCCAGGACTGGCAAAAAAAAAGAGTCTCATAAATATAATGCAGAATCCTCAATTTAACCAATCATGGCCTAGTTGTCATATGGGATAAGTTAGCTAGTATTGAAGGAATATTATATTTATGTCAGGGAGGAGTTAAAGAAATGTAAAACCAGAGAGGGAACAGTTAACCTTTAGTGTCTCGATTGCTACTTTCTGAAGGTGATTTATCTGATATCACAAAATGACTAATCTGTTTTAAGGTGATTTCAGGCTGTGTGTTTTAAGGTGATTTCAGACTGTCTAGCACAGCTAAGAGTACATAGGTAAAGCCTTGTTATGAAATAGGATCTCAATTTAGTTACCATGAATCACATACATGTAACCAAATGTGTGCTCTAACAGAACATCAAACATTTGGATATCTACTTGTGGATATGTGAGGGAGGGAAAAAACAAAGAATGAGAGAAAAGAAAAGTGACCTCTCTGTAGTCATTTTCTCCATCCTTCATTCTGGCCAAGGAACAAGCAAATAAAGGCCGGAAACTATGAGACTGTTTTGCCTCTTTTTTCTCTTGCACTCAAGTCCAGTCACTTGCCAGACAGGACAACAAGAACAAAGACTATTACCACTCTATATGGCACTTTCTCTCACATTTTCACATTTTCCTAAAGAGCTACACTTGGATGTGACTTGTTTGAATCTCAATAATCTTTGTTTTGAATAATTATTGTTACAATCCTTCAGGGAAAAGCCAGGAATGAGACCTCTGTTCCTGTTGTGGAGAAATACGTAAGAACCAGATCTTTAGTAGTATAGCTTGCCCTACACATCTACTTAGCACCAAGCAGGCAAGATGGCAGGATCATTTCATTACCATCAACTGTATGCAATGATACTTCAAGGAACTAGAAAACAACTGCATGACAGAATGGCTGTACTTTCACAATAACCAAACAAACTAAAATGCTTAATAAATGAAGTGTGGAAGCTCTTGATTGCAGAGGGTAACCAGCAGATGTATGCATCACTAATTTCAAGTCTTTTCACTGCTTCCTCTGCACTCAGAGATGGCTCACAAGTAAAGGATGATGTAGTTATTTGTTTACTTGTTTGTTTCTCTTAGTAAATGTGGACCTTCTGATAGGCAGAATCAGATCTTCTTTGACATTTCAGTGCCTGCATAATCTTGAAACTCAAGAAACATTTGGAGTTTTTTGTTTGGTATTTGTTGTTGTTTTTCTAACTCTACCCAAATAGGGCTGACATTCTAACCCAATGTGTTGGCATCATCCACTACTTTGTTATATTTTTATCAAAACCTGTCTATTTAAATCTATATCTCTTGTGTTTTTATTTTACTTTTTTTTTCAAGCAGCCCCTAATCATTTTTCAGGCAGTTACTCCATGGCAACTACTGTAAGGGTTACATGGATGGTGCAAATCTTTTCCCTATCTTTAAGTGAGATTCCTCGGTGTGTGTTATGAGAAAAATTCTCTATATTCAGAAGCCACCCCAATAAATTATTTTTGGGTTCATTCGATAGTTCTGGTTGTCATTTGGACCAGAAAATCCATTCAACACCACTGCAGTTTCATATTGAATAAACCACTGTGGACCTCATTTGGCTTGTGCTGGATCACATGGAAACAATTTGAATCCTATTGCCATTGAGAAACAACAAGAATATCAAATGAAAGAAATAGGAAGGCGTATCAATTTTCATAATGTAGATTGGTAATAATGGAAGTACACTTTCTTGTTGCCACAACTTTTGGTAGGCAGGCTATTGTGGTATGTAGAGAATATACAGACTTCAATGGCTTCTTTGCCTTTGATCTTTTGCATTTCTAAGTTGTGGGGATGTGCATGCTACACCGATAAGCTAGAAATATGTAAAATCACCATAAAAGGAAAATTTTCTATTTAGTAATAGGTTATAGTAAAACCACCTGACAAAAACATGTGAGGGCATATCAGTCTTATGAAGATTAAAGCTGTTTTTATCACTGAAGAGTACTTTTGTCTCATTCAACTCCAAGAATATAGTTAAGAAGTGTTGTCCCAAATTTAGATTAAAAAAGAACTTGGGTCATTGAGATGAATTTGGAGATATAAATATAACTATATAGACATAAATCTATGATGGGACACATATTCTATAGACATATGGATATATAGATGGATATGTATCTATGACATACTAAATCTTGGCTTAATTTTAATTTTGTTCTTATATTTATGTGCCAGTGATTGCATATAGAGATTCCATTCTTGAACATTCGTTTGTTAAACTTGACATTTGAAATATGATGTAAAAATCGGTGTTAATAAGATATTTTAATAACAAAACATGAAGAAAGAGGATCCTCCTTCCCTACCTCACATTAAATTATATAGCACCTGTAGACCTTTCCTGATGTTGTCTCAGTTAACATTCCACAGCTCTACAGCTCATCCCAACACAGTGAAGGGCTGGGGCTCTGCAGGAAAACCTCCCCTTCCTGAACTACCACACAACCCCAGGAGCTGTGGTTAAAGAGAATGAGTTCCGGGTAATGCACCGCCAACCAGGGCCCAGCAGCCTTCAGCAGCCAAAGCCTGTGCCAGGTGCACAGTATGCAGAAGAGCCAAGTAGGATGAGTTACTTTTGCTCCCATTCACCCAGAGAAGCTAGAAGATGCACTGCCGTTCACTCATCTGACAAACACGGTGATTCCTTTATGCCCGGCACCATGTTCTACACCAAGGATGAAAACGTTTCTGTCTTCAAAAAATCTCAAGGTCTCTGGGAACACAAGGAAGCCATTGTCCCTTCTTTCTAACCCTTCCCCACTCTCCTACTCAAGCCCTAGCCCAGACACAAGCCTGGTTGAGTCAATGTGGACATACCATTAGATTGACTGTTGTCTGCCATTTTGAGAGATTCTGGCCTTAAGCAGTTGCACATAAGGCACCTGGAAAACTTGCATATGAACCATAGCTGATTAGACCCCAGAAGTGCACACCAGAACAAAATCCCAATCAGAGAGGCTGAACAACACATGGAGAACTCCTACGCACTCTGATTGGGTCTAGGAACTGATAAGGCCCACAGGCTGTCCAGTGAATTTCAGAGTAACACAGCTCTCTTCTAGACACATCCTATTAACCCAGCACCACATACCCCAGGCAATATCTTCCCTTGGGACCCCTCTTGTATAATACGAGTTCTACTGATGTTTTTATTCAATAAATCTTCACCATCATTAAAAAAAAAAAAGAACTTGAGCGCGTTCAGTTGTTTTATCATCTTTGGCTCAATTACTGAAAGTCAGATGCACATAGATTCAACAGGAGTAGAAAAGATAGTAAAAAGGTAGTAGTCATGGCAGACAACACTTCTGACATGGACACATTTGGATTGTGATTTTCTCTACTCATTTCTTTCTCTTCAGATGTCAAATGTCTGCAAACATAATGCTGACTCCACAGCAAACCATTTCTGACTTGACTTTTTTTAATTCTCTGGGAGCACCATGGGAAACGATTGCTGGACTCCTCCCACCTACTAATGCACCTGTCCATTTATGCATAAGACAACTGTCCATTCATCTACCCACTCTATTAGCCAGTCACCCATCTGTGCATTCATAAATCCGCCCACCAGCCCACCATGTATGCATCCATTCAATCAATTACTTATACCACATGTATACATACATCCACTCATTTATTCAATAGAGATCAGTTGGGAAATACTTTTTTTCTTGTGGAAGCTTTCTCAGGTGAATCTACGTTAATATACATGTGTGTATCCAGAACTAAAAGGGTGATAAGGTGGACAAAAGGAACATTATACCAATATGTCTGCCTAAGGAGAGCCTGTTGTTTCTGTTTCTAGAGAGTGATCTTTTTCTAACACTTTTCTCCTTCCCCTTTACTGGGAGAAAAAGCTCTCATTGGACTCTGGATACAAATTTGTTTCTGTCTTGAATCCTGTCCAGTGGTTGCATTTGCTGTTTGAAGGAATTCTAAGCATGATTAAATAAACCAAATGGTTCATTTGAACTAGAGGAAATACTGGTTTGGGATGGGGAAAACTTGAGCACATGTTTTACAGAGATAATCCACCCTAACTCCATACCAATCCTCTTCCAAATGGAATTGAGGAAGAGGCATTGTACTATAGGTGAGCCAAATTGCATGGCTGGTTTTCTAGATATGTCAGTGTTGATTTCAGTGGACTGTAGATTTGCAGAATTCAGGCCCTGGGATAACTGGACATTGCAATGAGCAGTAAGAAAAATCCAAATTACAAAATAAAATCAACTTCATATGGAATTTTTCTATTGCCCCCAAGAAGAATGATTGCTCCCTGATTTGGGTGTACAGGCTGCACCTTGGACTTTTGTGAAATCTGCCTTGCAATACATTGTGTACTGTTTATTTTGGCTCAGCCTGGTGGTGGAAAATTGTGAGGGAGCCTGGTCTGGTATGGCAGAAAAAGGGACAAGAAGGAATTGAGAAATCTGGGTTCTAGTGTTAACTCTATAACAAACAAGTTTGCAGTCTTCGAACTCACACAACTTTTTGGGCTTTTACTTTCCTATATGTGAAGTGAAACTGACTAGGTTGTTAACTTGTATATCAGAGAAATTGAAAGGTAGATAACACATAAAAAATGCTCTAAGTGAAGTACGTAGAAGGAAACACAGAAAGGTGCCAATAATCAGGTGGGGAAAGGAAAAGAGGAAGAAAACAGGGAGTAGGAAACACTGTTCATAAAGAAAGGTACTCATTACCTCACTTAAGGTATTGTAACCACTCTGTGCATCACCTTTACAATAAAACTTGAAAAAATGAGAAAAGAGTGACAGTGAAGAGCCAAACTGATCTCACTTCAAAACTTTCCACCAAACTAGACATGCATTTCCTGTGAATTTGAGAACATATCGAAGACAACTGACTGGACTTGAGTTGAATTTCCAATATGGAAGCTGCGTCAGTGTGAGGAGACAATGCAAATGTGATTAAGCAAAAGAGAGGGCTTTGGAATCCTTTTTATTTCAGATAGTGTCTTATGCTTTTGTTATGGCTGGTTACAGATCTTGATCCTCTGAAGTATCTGCCTCTGCAGTAGTTGGAATTACAACTGGGCACCTCCATATCCTCCCCTGTTTGGAGTTCTTAAATACTCAATCAGAATCATTTCTCAGTCATTTAATGGATGTATGATCAAAGAATTTTACCAGACCTCTGTGAATAAAATGTAGACAACACCTTCTATCTGATGAATATAATGTAACCCTTCTATTAATCACAATAAAAAATGTAGACAACCTATTTATTTGAAAAGGATGTTAAATATTGTGAATTCAAGGGAGATCTCAAACAGTACGATTCCTTAGAAAGCCCCAAATCAAAGTTTAGTAAGATAAAACAGCAGGAATCAGGTACTTGAAAGGAGTGGGGTGTTGCCAACAGAAAAGGGCAGAAGAATGAAGAAGAGAAGATGGGGGAAATGTAGTCAAGATTTAAATCAATGTATATATCCTACATCATTAAGAAGAGTGTGGCAGGGGTAGGTAGGGGCAGAATGGATGATGAAAGGGGTGGCATGGATCAAAATATATTACATTCATAAATTATTTCAAGTGACAACTTCTTTGTACAAGTACACCCCCCAAAAAAGCTTTACAAAATATTATTCATGAAAATACATATGGTACATAGCAAAATGCTTAGTAAGTAATCTCCCTGCTCCTCTCCAGTCCCCCTTCTAGCATAAGCAATAAACCTCCAAATACCAATTCCCTAACCGTGGGACAACAGGGCAAATGCTTGCAAGGACCTCCGGGTGCCCTCTTCTTATGTGTCAAATGAAGTATTTTGTCTATTTGAGAATGTTGAGGACCTGACAAAGACTGAGCAGTTCTGAAAGGTAATGTCTGTCACTACTTCCGTTGAGTGGAACAAGAAAGAGGCTGCTTATTTTACTACTAACAATATTCCTCTGTGAGGGCTTGGGTACTTTGTGGTCCAGAATTTAATAGTACCACAGGATTAATGTTCTCCCTCATCCCATCCCCAAATGATCCTTCAAGCAAATAAGTTACCAGGCACAAAGGAAGAAAGAGAGAAAGAGAGAGGTGGGGGGAGATGGAAAGAAATTTGAAAGAGGACATATGCCCTTGGGTATCCTTTTTTTTTAAAAAAAAAAAGAAAACATAATCTATTTTGATCAAACTAATAGAAATTCAAGGAGAAAAACACTCTCCTTGGTCTTGAGCATATTGTGATGCTAATATTAAGGACTAACTCCATCAATGATGTTTCTGACAGGATGAGGTTTATCCCATCCTCCAGCACAATCTTCATTAGCTCACAGAGTGACCATATGTTGCCATGCAATTTTTCTGACTTACAAACTAGGAGAGTATTTCTGACTTACAAACATTCTCAGTTATCTTTTTGCATTTTGTTAACCAATAAGCCATGTAGGTCTGATAAAGCCTAAATATTCCATTTCAAGTGTTTCCAAATTCATTATAATTACATACATGCATAAAATAGTCAATAATAAATTCAAGACACAAGTAAGATAACTACAATTACTCTGAAGTAGTAGAAAGTGTAAGCAATATTTGGGGACATTAGTATCAACTACAATATGATATAAAAATAGCTTTTATTTCTATTCTTGACAAACCATTGTAATTTGATACAACTATCTCAAGAGGGAATATGACATTCAACTATAGTTAGTAAAATTCAAAATGCAATTTTCCAATCAAGTTTATAGATTAATCTGAATTCTCCTAGATTTCCCCCAAGAAAGAAGTAGGAATTATTAGAGAGAGGGATTTTCTTTTGAATCTGTTCTCTCAGCTGGGTGAGGTACAACATGACTGCATTCCTATATTCTAAAGAAGCAAAAAGCTATACGGTTCATAGTAAATCTCTTTGTGAAAGAAAAATGAACAAAATATTTGCCCTCTAGAATTCACACATAGTAAATAAGTCTGCTTAAACTGCCCTGTTTCTTCTAAGTTTCTCATAAAAAAATGACACTTTCTTTTTTCAGAATTTTCAGTAACCTTATCACTTTTTCCTTTTTGAGTAGATTTCTTCCAAACTAAACTGTGAGTCCAGCAAGGTAGACATGTATTCCAGAGAGTTCTGGCAAGCCAGGTGACTCCTTTGGGTATAAAGGACACACTTACAGAGATACCTTAGCACCTTCTATTAATGAAATTTTCCTTCACGTGAAAAAAATAAAACCCTATAAAAAATAATTGGTTTCAATGTTTGAAGTGTAAAGTAGGTGTGCCTAGGTGTGGCTCTTCCCCATTGTTCTTTGCCATTGTGCACATATGGCCCCTTTCCTAGAAGCCCCCTCCCAGGTAATGAGCACATAGGGACAGTCACCTCCCCTTCTCTGAGGTGGCATCCTGGAGCACCTGATCACAACTCTTTAGGACCATGGGAGGTTCCCAGACTCTGAGGTATTGTGTGCTTCCATCTTGCCCACTCCTCCTCCCCCGCCCTCTCCCTATGTTAACCGCCATCCCTCCAGATGTTGCCCCTTTTCTTCCCCTGCTCTTCCTTCCCTTGGACGGCCAATATGCTCTCTCCCCTATAAACCCTCCTCTACCTGAACCATGCGGCAGTTTCCTGTCGGCTAAACCTTAGAAAAAGCCTAAGTCATAAGATCTTTTTGCAAAAGGAGTTCACTAATGGTAGTTTGACTTCATTACTGAGATGATCTTCTTAGACAGCTAAAAAGGCAGAACACGATAGGTAATGAAACCAAAAGGAAAAAAAAATATTAAACCTTGCCAGAATAGTCTGAGTCTGGGTGTGTGTGTGTGTGTGTTTAAAGCATTTGGAGACAGTCTTCCCACAGACAAACACTCTCCAATCTTGACTCTAAGCTGGGGGCTGCTGGGTCCCTTTAGATCAAATGCAGTTCATCATGAAGCGGTTTTGAAATGAAAGATTCATAAGCAACAGCTTTTATGTCTCCTACTCAGGAGGATCAAGGTTTGAGGCCAGCCTGGGCTTAGAGTTTCTGAGACCCCTCCTTCTATCTCAATAGATAAAAGGCAAGTGTGGTGTCATGTGCCTGCCATTCTGTCTATGCAGGAGGCAAGGGTAGCAGGATCCTTACAGATCAGCACACCAACTCCCCCCTCCCCAGACTATTAAAGAAAAATGAAGTTTAAGAGCCTGAGGACATGATTCCACTGCTAGAACACCTGTTTTAGTAAATGCTGAAATTTAGTGAACTATGTAAACACAATAAAAATAAACATAATAAAAACATAATAAAATGATTATGAGGACATATAAAACCACACAAAATCGGAGGAGGAGAAAGGATCTGGAATGGGGCAATTGTAACTTGTAATGAAGAGGATAAAATTGTGACAATCAAGGCAAATTAATACTGTAATGTAAGAGTGTCCTAGATTATTATAACCCTCAAACACGATTATAATTGTTGGTTATTCTTGTTCTTTCCCCCTGGAATTGAGTTAAGACACCCTGCTGTCTTTTTCACTAATCATACCCTATAAGCTTGCACAGTAGTCTACATGTAGCAACTCTTCAATACCTACGAGTGAATATGTGAATGAGGGGTCACGTGAACAGATGGAACATGTGGAACTGAAAATCGGTTCTTCAATTTGCTTCACTAAGTGACTTTTTGAAAGCCTTAAGCTTTACTAGTCACTTCTCTAATATTGTGATGGTAAGAATTTTAGTTCACATTTTTTTGTAAAGCTTACATGAATGCTTATAAAATGTTGAGCAAGAGGGTACCGTTGAGTCACACATTTTCACACAAGGGAGGATCTGAAACTGATATTCAGGGCTGGGATGAAAACCAATGCTCCAAATCCCTCATCATAAAAAGTGAACACAGTAGAGGTTAGCCTTTCCAGAAACTGATAGAAACTCATTTGCATTTCTTGGGAAAATATATTTTTGCATGATCCTATAAATTTAACAAGTTAACAAAACATTGAAATC
Organism: Megascapheus bottae; assembly: GCF_031878675.1. Classification (NCBI taxonomy): domain Eukaryota; kingdom Metazoa; phylum Chordata; class Mammalia; order Rodentia; family Geomyidae; genus Megascapheus; species Megascapheus bottae. The sequence goes on from NC_143518.1 coordinate 10,933,986, forward strand.
ATTTGATGTGCTGAAATAAAGACATGTTGATAGACTATTACCTCTAAAGAGTATATAATTTGTATTCAGAGAAGAAAAACTCTAAGGGTATGTTCCCATTCATTTCATTGATTTTTTTTTTTTACTTTGAGACAGATACTCCATGATCTTCTGTGTTTGCTCCCCAAATATTAGGAATACAAATGTGTAATCCTTGCCTGGCTTTTAAATGTATTTTCTGTATTGGGGTGAAGACATAAGTATGTAAATATGAACTGAAAAAAATTTTAAGATTACCGGGTGCTGGTGGCTCACACCTATAATCCTAACTACTACTCAGGAGCCTGAGATCTGAGGACTGTTATTTCCAGCCAGCATAGGCAGAAAAGTCTATGTGATACTTATCTCCAACCAATATCAAAAAAGTCAGAAATAGAGTTGTGGATGAAGTGGTAGATTATCAGCATCATGCAAAAATTTAAAGGAGCGAGCCCAGGCCTTGAGTTAAAGCCCCAATACACACACACACACACACACACACACACACACACACACACACACACATTTTCTAATTTTCCTGCCCTCGTGAAGCGTGCCATTAACACAGCAGTCAAAATTGACACATGTCTATTTTCTTTCAAGTAGCAAGCTTGAGGATGCTTTTGGTTTCATATATTTATAGCATGTATGTATATTCATTAAATACATTCCTATGGCTGCCAATCTAAATCAAGTTTTATCAACCAATCATATGTATATATATATATATATTTTATTAGTATGTCACCAAATAAGGGACATCTAAATATCTTTTGAGTGCATTTTCTTATGAATGAGTTCATGGTTGTATTTGCAGCTATCCAGAGTTATAGTTATAACAAAATTTATTGAAAACTTATGTTGAAGACTAAGTTAGAAAGTATGAGTGAACTATCTTCTGTAATCTGGCGCACAGTGCATGTTTAATAAATGTTAAACAAATCTTAATTTTAACAAATATTTACTAAGGGAAAATTAAAGATCACTTGCAAATGAGAGTCCTAGTAAAGGTATTCATTAGAGAATTAGAATTAGAAAATAGAATTTCTGATTATTCTATGTCGTATTGTATTTGCTTTTACTATTTTATTTATTATATTGTGATTATTAAGAATTTATTATTATACTTAGCAACTATGACCAAAATGTAATTTCTGTAACCAAAATGTATGATGCATTAATTAGCACTTATTTTATAATTACATGAAAGCAGACAGAGGCAACTACTTTTCCTTATATATGATAAGACTGGTAGCTACTCAGCCTTGGAATCACAGCTGAAGAGCCTTGTTGAATGCAATTTTTATATTAGACAATGTTTTTAATGGACAAGTTCAATTAAGCATTTCATACAAGCTCGTCCAGTATTACTCTACTCAACATGTTTCTTTTTTCCTCTTTACTTTTTAAATAAATTTTATAAGAGGAACATTTTAGCTTGGAACGCCCACTAAACCATGTCATCCAAGTCACATCTCAAACTTGTCCCTAAGACTTCTGTTTCAAAGTCATTTCATTATCCAAGAGTGGATCACACCTGCTTACTGGTCTGCCTTCTTGTGATGACTGTGGTGTCTGCTTAATACTAGAGTTTTTTAATGACAAGGACTCAGGAAAGGGGGGAGAGAAGTTGGAGTTACTCTATCTGATAAGAATTAAGAAATGCTACATAAAAAGGGGGAAAAAAAAACAGCAATGGAGACTTCCCAAACTCATTCCCCAGATTTGGGGACTCATTTCTCTTCTTTATTAATAGTCCAGCATCTTGCGATAATAGGTGAATCTCTGCCCTTCTCTTAAACTTTCCCAGTCCCAGGGCATAGTTCTAGTCAACAGCTGAGAGTGCAGTCCAAGCTAATCTGGCTGAAGCAAGGGAGGCGCAGTGACCTTCTTTTCCTCCCAGACATAAAGAATTTTGACTTTGTCCCTGAAGAATATCCTTTGCTTTGATTCAAGGACTGGACACTTCCAGTACAGTGCAGTGGTCCCAAACATGAAGGGCTCTCAAGGCCTCACTCATGCAAGCACACTGCTGAACCTTGGATGGGCAGCCAGCCGGCGCCTCCTGGGAACCATTTCCCAGAAGCATCAAAAACATGTGTGCTTAAAAAAATCATCTTGGCTTCCCTCTCTCCAGTACACCCATCCCCAGCCTAATACTCATTTTGCCTTCTGGCCTTTCAGCTTGTAACCTCAGTTTTTTTTGTTTTTGGTTTTGTTTTTGGTTTTTCAGATACCATTTATGTAGAATCACAGACATGGTTTCAAAGACCCCTCAGTGAACCTTATTTCCCTCACCTTCAATGGTAAGATATGTGGCCTGTGAAGCTAATATCTTGAATCTAGAAATGACTTTTTAATCATTTTATCATTTTCCTGTCAGGATACAAGTGTGGAACATGTTTTCAGTGTCAGCCACAGGATTCCCCTGTAGAAGTGATGAATTTTCTCTTCTGAGAACACTTACAGTTTGTGTCTTGAATATGACACAGATCTAAAGGTAACAACAGCACAAGAAAGCAGCCTATTCGCGTTCAGTTAGACTAGATTTAAGATGGACTAAGTTAAGTTAACCATCTCTGAGCTAGATTCATGACTGTAATTGTTCAGCACATAACTGAGACCAGGAATCTGCTTTTCTTTTCTTTTTTAACTAGCTCATTAGAATCCTGAAGGTACTTTTGGTTATCAATTCTGAAGGTATTGTTGGTTGTCAACGTGCTCTTCTGCTTACATTTGTATTATGCTTCAAATAAAGGATATGTCAACTGATAAAGTGAGACAGAAGCATTTACTGGGGAGTGCTCACCCAGAAACCCTCATTCTTTCCTGTCCCCTCTTTTCTGTTTCCCTTTCTCTTGCCTATCTTGTGCCTGAGAAAAGGCTACTTGAACAAAGAGTGAAGCTACTCAAAAGAAAAAGAAATTGGGCCGGGAGTTTGGCCTAGTGGTAGAGTGCTTGCCTAGCATGAACAAGGACTCAGGTTTGATTCATGGGTACCACATACATAGAAAAAGCCAGAAATGGTGCTGTGGCTCAAGTGGCACAATGCTAGCTTTGAGCAAAAAGTTCAAGGACAGTGCTCTGGCACTGAGTTCAAGCCCCAGGACTGGACAAAAAAAAAAAAAAAAGAAGAATTGAGTTCACAATTAAACAGATTGTTACTTTCTTTAATTTTCTGCAGTAGCCTTTTTGGAGGTAACTCTGGAAATAAGTCCTCCTGGATCATGAATGCCTTAAGACTGTAGACTTTGATTTCTAGAAAAGGGAGAGTATCTCACAATGGAGAGACACTGCTTGACCATTTGAAGATTGGAGCTTTCCCCCAACCAGAGAAGCTCTCACTTTCTCAGAGCTGCATGCTGCCCCCTACTGGCACATGTACAACAGTGTCAGTCCATCAAACAGTCACTTTAATCCTACACCTGTGTGTACCTGTGAATATTGAAGACTTCATTGAAAACACTCAGCGTCATCAATTCATTCAATCTCATATTAATTAAAACTAGTTAGATGAAGTAAATTCATTTTTTCTTTAACTCCTGAATGCGTAGTGAAGGATGCCCTCATTTTATAACTGTTGCTTCAGATCTTTCTCCATATTCTTAGTTTCAAATGGCACTGGAGCTCCTCTACAAAGCAGTCTCCCACCCTGAGCTGGATCCCATTGATATGCTTGCTATTCATAGATACCTTCCCTATCAGAGATAGTAAAAAGGGAAGTACACGGAAGTTGTCAATCTGCATTTCAGTGAATGATCTGAACACTGACATTGGTCAAAATTGATCCTGCATATTAGATCAAAACATCTGCTTCAAAGACAAGAAGACTGTGCAATAAAGAAGAAAAGCAGTCAGGTGTGGTGGCTCACGCCTGTAATCCTAGCTACTCAGATCAGGAGGTGGAGATCTGAGGATTACAGTTCAAAGCCAGCCCTGGCACTAAAGACCTCGAGACTCTTATCTCCAGTTAACCACTAGAAAATGGGAAGCGGTGCTGTGGCTCAAGGAGAAGGGCGGTAGTCTTGAACTGAAGAGCTCAGGGACAGCACCCAGGCCCAGAGTTCAAGCCCCATGACGAGAGAGAGAGAGAGAGAGAGAGAGAAGAGAGAGAGAGAGAGAGAGAGAGAGAGAGAGAGAGAGAGAGAGAGAGAGAGAGAGAGAGAGAAGCAGTTAATCAAACAAGTAAATGGAACTATGTGCCTATGCATATCTTCACATTTAGCAATTTGTTTTACATGTTAGCCCTTTGTGGATCTTAAATTCCAACACAGGCACCTATTCTCCCTGATTTAAATAATTTTCATCCCTGAAATACCTAAGGAGGCCTGATGATCAGATGCTGCCTGTAATCTGGCATCACTATTGTGACAACATTGCAGTGCAAAAGCAGCTGGCTTCATTTGTGCAGTGTCATGACCTAAGCAAGCCAGGGGTTTCCATATCAGCAAAGCACTTGGAACCCAGACTAAGGCCCAACATTCTTGCATTAGAAGAAGACTAAGGAAGGGGTATTTACCTTAAAGAGATTTAAAGGCCTGTATTTTACTTTAACTTTGCCAAGCATATACTCTGAAGGGGGAGAGATCTAAGGGGCTACATTAAGACTGGTAGAAAGTGAGCATTTGATCACCTCTCTCAAAGAAAGATAGCGCAGAAAAATGAATAATTACTGAATCAGTGAGATCTATCTCTGCAAGGTCATCTATTCAGACTCATACTTGCTCAGTCAAGAACAACATATCTAACATTGCTTCAGAGTTTGGTAAGAGAGAAACAGGTCACAATTTACTGCTAATTTGACAGTGATAGAAATTACACCATGCTTCTAAATAATTTGGAACTACCCTTCTAACTCTTCAGATTGGCTAAATCAATTATTTCTACTTATTTGACTAGCAAATACTTTAACATTTATTTCCTTTGTGATATAAAAGGAGAAAAACACTTTTGACATTAAAATATCCTCTTCCAAATGCAAATTTTCATATTCACTTGCCATATCTATTTTTGACACATTTTTAAATACCCTATTAATGTATTCTCATTAGTTCATAGTCTAAAAATGCAAAGTTTTTACAATCACAGAGTTTTCAGGAGCCCATGAATTTCCCTGAATTATGAAAGAACTTAATTATTTGATTTTTAAAAATTCAACCAGGAGTCCATGTGGTTCACATATGTAATTCTAGCTACTCAGGATGCTGAGATCTCAAATCCTGGTTCAAAGCTAGCCCAGGGAGACAAAAGTAAGAGACTCATAATTAACCACCAAAAAGTAGTTGAGCTGTGGCTCAGGTCATAGAGTAGGATCCTAAAATAAAAATAATGCTAAAAGACAGCCCTGAGTTCAAACACCAGTACCAGTACACACACACACACACACACACACACACACACACAGCAAATCAACATAAATTCTGTACAGTAATGTGCAGAGCAAATACCTTTCTTAAAATTCCTTATCTTACTTGGTCAAGCACATGTCTTGGTATAAGAATTGTTCTGAAAACTCCTGTACCACTGAGTGGTGAATTGATTGTGAATCATGGATGAATAGTTTGGATATAATCTACAGAAAAGCCATTATGAGTGCCATTCAGACTTAGAGTACCACACTTGATTTCCTTGCAGCTGCTCAGCTGTATTCTCTTTTTGTACTACAATTCTTACTTATGTCACAATAATAGGTGTTTTGATATCCTGGGTGCCAGTGGATCACACATGATCCTAGCATGCTAGAAACTGACATCTGAACATCATGGTTCAAAGCCAGCCTGGGTAGACAAACCTGAGATTCTTATATCTAATTACCCACTGAAAAGTCAAAAGTGGAGCTGTGTCTCAAGTGATTGATGTGCTAATTTTGAACACAATAACTCATGGACTGGGGAAGAAGAAGAAGAAAAGAAGAAGAAGAAGAAGAAGAAGAAGAAGAAGAAGAAGAAGAAGAAGAAGAAGAAGAAGAAGAAGAGAGAGGAGGAGGAGGAGGAGGAGGAGGAGGAGGAGGAGGAGGAGGAGGAGGAGGAGAAGAAGAAGAAGAAGAAGAAGAAGAAGAAGAAGAAGAAGAAGAAGAAGAAGTGCTTCTTCACAATATCTTTCACAACAGTTGAATAGCAACTATACATGAGTACTGTCTGAAGCAAAGCAAATCTTTTACCTGTTTATTCTGTCTCTATTGGTTGCCTTGAAATGCATAAACAATGTTAATTTAATCATAAACAATCAAAGGGGGTAAGGTGAGACCTGTTCTATGATTATATTCAATATTCTAAATCAAACCTGGTGAAACCAAAGAAAAATAAATATCTTAACTTTTCACCTCATAATTAAAAAGTATAATGAAACAGGAAGAATCTACAAGTTTTAAGATCAAATTGAATCAAACTAAAAATGAATGTTTCATTACAAGTATTATATATACTAAATAATTCCCAATTTTGTTTAAACAGTCTGACTACATAGTCCAGGGTAGCCTGGAACTTGCAATGCCCCTGCCTCAGTGTCCCCCAAATAATCCATAACTTTTTAATGTAGTAGCACGTGAGAATTTAGAATTCCTCTTATCTGAAGGTGTAAAATACACATGTGTCTTCAACTCATAAGATGTGGTAAAATAACACACATGCACATTAAGAGTCACAGATGAACTCATTTAAAACTATCTAACTGCATTCCCAGTGTTAGTACACCTTGGCTAGAATCTTTCAAAATAAAAACCCTGCCCAACTCAAATGTGCTGCTAATTTCTGTGTGGAGAATATCACCGTAATAGGTAGGTGTGAAATGGTCCAAGACTGCCATCTAAACAATAGATGCCATTTGATTAGCTACAGGTCACCAAGAACTAGTCTATTTACAGGGTTGCACACAGCATGCAATCCTATGCTTTATGAAAACAAAGAGACATGGAGATCAAATTTAAGGTCTTTGCTTTACACCTACACACAATCCAATCGGTGATTAAACTTGTGTTCTCAAAAACGGTGCACTGGTTGCTGTAATTCTCTAGGATGGTCAGGCAAGACACTCACGTGGGGGTTTTATGCTGACCGGCCACAAAACAAAGTCCAATTCCTTCTAAGTGCCATGTGAACATAGAAATCAGGAACCATGCCTGTGTCAGGTTAGTGGTGACCATCAGCATACCTGCAAAAGATGTGATGAAGACTCCTCTTCTTCCTCTCCTCCTTCCCTTCTTCCTCCTAGGGTCTTCTCTCTCTGTGACCCCCTTTTTCTCTTTTCTCAGTTGCACAGCCCGCCGCGGGGGATCTAAGTTGGCTCTCTCCTGGCTGCAGCTTCAGCTGGTCTGCAGCGGGTTGCAGCAGACAGGGTAAAGTGCGCAGGGAGGACGGTGCTCGCCGGCCACCACCACTGCCAGCTCAAGCCCAGGCTGCTGTGCCTGCAGATGTGGAAGGAGCCAGGAGACAGCTCTGGCTCCTCTTGGCGCTGCGTGGGGATATTATCACAGTCTGGGATTTCTATTGGCTCTGAATACCAAACAAATCACACCAGCCACCACCGCCCCCCTTCTCCCTTTCACTCAGCACTGGTTTCTCATCTAACCCACAAACACTGCAGCCACACACACTTCAGTCGCTTGCAATGTTTCTCTTTTTCCTCTTTCCAGTCTGTGGATTTACAACCTTGTGGTCAGTGCTAACATTTTTTTTAGCAGACTTCCAATCCAAACGTTTCTTGTTTATGTAGAGAAATTCTCAATCCCTTGAACCCGCAAAAACCACTAGTTCCCTTCAGATCCTCTTCCTCCTTTTGTAGATGGGTTTGAAATGTGAGGAATGCAGAAAGCCTGTGTGTGATAAGTGGAACCGTCTCTCTCTCTCTCTCACACACACACACACACACACACACACACACACACACACACACACACACACACAGCCAGGCTCCTTTTGTTTTGAATAACTGAGGTCAAGGAAACTAAAAGCAAGCAGAGCCTAATAACCCAAGTGAGAGTTTAATAAAAGCTTGAATGAACTCATTGCAAAACACTCATTGTTTGTATTTGTTTTCTGTTCCAAATAGTGCTAGGTCATGGTTACCTCCTCCCCCTCCCACCTTACTGGGGCTTGAATTCACCATTTTGTCTGGTCTCTGAATTTTTTTCCATATTTTTTGTAATTAATAGAAGGGTTACATTATATTCACCAGATAGAAAGTGCATTACTTCACATACTTTGATAGCCTTTCTCATGTCATGGTCCCCATTTCCCTCCACCCACCCCTTCTCCTCATCTTGTTTCCACCCCTTCCCTGTTCATTGCAGCACTATTTACCATAGCAAAGATATGGAACCAACCCAGATGCCCCTCAGTTGATGAGTGGATCAACAAGATGTGGTATTTATACACAATGGAATTCTATGCTGCTGTCAGAAAGAATGACATCAACCCATTTGTTAGGAAATGGAAAGACTTAGAAAAAATCATATTAATTAAGTGAAGTAAGCCAGAGTCAAAGGAACATAGGCTCAATGGTTTCCTTCATTTGTCCTAATCAGTAGAAACCTTGGGCTTTCCTAGCAGAGATTTGCAATAGAGCAAAACCTAGATACATAAGGCCATATACTATGATGCTAAATGAAAGGACCTCTAGGATATAGAAACAAAAGCCATATAATGAGTGATTGTTGTCCTTAATGTACTATGTTATCTTTCATCACTTTTGCTGTCCCTTGGTTATCTCACATTGTTACAGTATTTCACCTTGTTATCTGGTCTCTGAATTTTTGGTAGGGCCTCTGCACTGTCTCTTGGCTTTTTTTGATCAAGGCTAGCATTTTATCATTTGTCCTTCAATTTTTGTGGCTGTTTATTTTTATTTCTCTTCCTCTCCTCCTTCTTTTTGTCCTTTCTTCTTCTCTCTTCCCCTCCCCTCCCTCATCCCTCTTTCTCCTCCTCCTCCTCCTCCTCCTCCTCCTCCTCCTCCTCCTCCTCCTCTTCTTCCTCCTCCTCCTCCTCTTCTTCCTCCCCCTCCTCTTCTCCTCCTCCTCCTCCTCCCCCTCCTCTTCTCCTTCTCCTTCTCCTCCTCCTCCTCCTCCTCCTCCTCCTCCTCCTCCTCCTCCTCCTTCTTCTTCTTCTTCTTCTTCTTCTTCTTCTTCTTCTTCTTTGACGTCGTCATCATCATCGTCGTCGTCTTGTTAATGGGAGATGAGAGGATAAGAGTCATATAGATTTTTTTGCCTGGGATGGCTTTACAGTACCTGGGGTTATAGGCATGAACCACCAGTGCCTGGACATTTGTGTTTATTAAATACAGAGGTTTCTAATGTGAATCAGTGCCCTCAATATTCAAAGATAAGGGAAAAGTCACCAGAAGAGTTCTTGGGTTCTATGAACTTGGCAGGTTCTGTCAGCATCCTGTCTTTGGACAGATTCCTGATGTGATGTTGGAGAAAAGACTGCTAAAATCTGCTGATAAAGGTCCCTGGATGAAAAGTTATCATCTCTATATGGCCATAGAGACAATAAAACTTTAGCTTCTCGGTGTGGCAAGGATATAAGAAAATTTTTCTGAGATCTTACATGATGCTTCACTGAAACAGTGCAGAAATCAAGCTTCACTGTTTGGTAAAATAGATCCTCCTTTAGCCTTTTCTCCAAATACGTTTCACTGGCATTCATTGAAATTTCAATGACAGTTATTCTTTATTTATTTTTAATTTTTTCCAGTCCTGGGCTTGAGTTCAGAGCCTGGGCACTGTCCTTGGATAATTTTTGCTCAAGCTAGTGCTCTGCCACTGGAGCCACAGCACCACTTCTGGCTTTTTCTGTATATGTAGTACCTAGGAATCAAACCCAGGGCTTAGCACAAGCCCTGCTAGGCAAGCACTCTATCACCAGGCTACATTCCCAGCCCCAATGACAGTTATTGACAAATTCCCATTGTTTTGGAAATTGCTGAGCTCTTTAGATTTTGATAATATCAAAACAATTATTTGGTCCAGCATGATTCCATTTGTATATTATTTTCATAATAACCTGTTTCTTGGCAAATCATAGCAAGTTTTGCTCTGATGTCATAGAAAATTATAGTTAATTTTTGCAATTATCATCAAACACTTTACCTTCCTTTTACTTGGATGTTCTAAGAATTCTGAAATGTGGTCTTTTTCAAAATGGTGCACCTGCCTCATACTCTGGTTTCTCTTTAGATCATATGAATTGATTGCCTTTTACAAAAAAAAGGTGTACTTTAATACCATCTGACATTAACAACAACAATAGGAACAATATAAAACCAAATTTGGCTGTCAATTCCTGGTAACCACAGTCTAGCTTGAAATGATATTATTACTTTAACAACTCTAGTTCATTCCTTTTCTTCAGGTAAACAATTAAAAATAAATACATTTTTCATAGTCTGGGAGAATGCTCGGCTAGCATGCATAAAGCTCTGTGTTCCATTCCTAGGTGCCACATACAAACAAAAAAAACAGAAGTGGTGCTGTGGCTCAAGTGGTAAAACATTAGCCTTGAACAGAAAGAAGTTCAGGAACAGTGCCTAGGCCCTGAGTTCAAAGTCCAGGACTGGTAAAAAAAAATCATCATAAATTTTTTTCTTAAACACATCAACTGTACAAGGGTTCTTCAATCGGGAATATCAGTCCACGTATACAATGCACTCAGATTAGATATATCCCTTCATCACGCTCCCTCCTTTCTCAGCCCCTCACCCAAAGCAATCTCAACAAACTCTTTGTTTCATGTTCACACACATGTCTATAAAGTATCATGATCATGTTCACATCCTATGCACTTCCTTTAAGGAGCTTAATAGTCCAACCTCTGTTGGACTCCCAGGTAAGATGTTCCAGATAGGAGACTCAGGCAACTTGGAGCAACTGCTGAAACTGCTAGCAGGATGCTTGCCTTCTTCCTACCCTATAGGTTACTTCCCATGCAGACTAAATAAATCAAAGGAAAGTGAACAATTAACCTAGGACTCTTACTTTTGCTTTCCGTAGCACACAAGAGCTAATGATTCACAGAAACATCCCTTCATCATTCTAAATAGTAATTTTATATTTACTCATTGTTTCAGAAGCAGGCATAGCTTCAGATAATTTGCCCATTGTTTTTGATTTTAGAGTAAAAGACAGTGAGTGTTAAAAAATTATAGTAACAAAACAGAGTCATCAAACAACCACAGCCTTCTCTCCCACCCCTTCCCCCCAAAACCGCAAAGCAAAACAAAAAATATCCAAGTAGATTCTATTATCTGCTTGTTTTTTCAGCTCTCTTATAACACCTCATATCACTAAAGAAAATATAAGTAAAATCATAAATAACTTAGAAGCACAGATAATGTGGTGATGCACTCCTGTAATACAAACTCAGTTGGCTGAGGCATGAAGCTCTTGAGATCGAGACCAATCTGGATAAAAAAGACAAACCCTAAAATATGCTCCTGGCTCATGCATGTGATCCTGCCTACTCATGAAGCTGAGGTCCAAATGACTAAGATGCTTTATCGGCCCAGCCAGAAGAGTCAGAGAGACACCATTTCCAACTAATCAGCAAAATGTCTTGCTGGAGATATGGCTGAAATGGTAAAACATCAGCAGAGCAAATAAGATATGCAAGTGCACAAAACTCCATGTTCAAATCTTCACACTGGCAAAAAAGAAAAGAAAAAGAATACATGAAGAAGCTTTGTCTTTAAATTATTTTAGGACAATGAATCTATTCTGTATGACAATATAACGTTGGGTCACTGCTATTAAACTTTTTTTCTTTTTTTTTTTTTTTGCCAGTCCTGGGCTTGAGCTCAGGGCCTGAGCACTGTCCTTGGACTTTCTCAAGGTTAGAGCTCTACCACTTGAGCCTCAGCACCATTTCTGGTTTTTTTCTATGTATGTGGTACCAAGGAATCGAACCCGGGTCTTCGTGCATGCTAGGCAAGCACTTTAACCACTAGGCCAAACTCCCGGCCCCATAAACTTTTTTCTTTTTAAATTTATTTTTATTTAATTTTCTTATTGGGGTTACAGTTACATTCATAAGATAGTAGGTATATTACTTCTTGAGCATTGCTGGTTTTTTCTATGTTTTCCTCCCTCAATCCCCTCCCAAGTGATAAAGTTCCTTGCCAGTTTATTGTTTTGTGAATATCACTATTACACTGATTCATCCTTTGTCCTTCATCTCATTATCTTGTTTTTTTCCTTCTCTTCCCTGATTCAAAACAAACAAATAATGTATATACAATATACCAGGTACTAAAGTCAGATGCAGCCACAATCATAAGGGAGTAAAAAAAGAAAAGGAAAAGAGAAAAATAAAACAAAACAATAATAACAAAAAACCCAAAGAATTAAGACATAACTTCACATAGTACATTCGAAACAATAACCACAAGGTTAAATCTCTTTTTTACCTTTCCTGGAGTTCATTTCACTTAGCCTCATCCTATATAGCCATATGCACATAGCTTTAGAACTATTGCACTCCTCTGTGAGGAAAATCTTAGGTGCAAACTAATTATTACAAATGAGGCAAACTATCTTCCTTTGGGTCTGGCTTACTTCGCTTAATATGATTTTTTCCAGGTCTTTCCATTTCCTTATGAAGGGGGAAATGTCATTCATTCTCATGTCAGCATAGAATTCGTGTATGTGTGTGTGTGTAGATCTGATGTGATACATATGTATATTTGTATATATCACATCAGTTCTCTCTCCTCCAGGTAATGAAGAACAAAACTGGATGATCTAAGAGACAATTCTTATAAGGAATCTGTTCTGTGACTAGGGGAAAATAAATTATCAGCATAAATTCTTATTTATGCTTTGATCATGTGCTACTTTAAAGGACTGTCTTTCCACAGATATTTTTCAAATGCTGGATTTCAGTAAGTCCGTAATAAACATCACTGGAATTGTCACAAAAAAAGGCTTGCATTTTGGTAGGAGCAATAGTGGACAACCATGCAAATGAATGGCAAAACAGTTCTATTTCTTCTCCACAATCAGCCATCTCAGTATCTTTCTATATGGCACTGTTTAACAGGAGACAGTTATATACTAGTATAAATCCAGCAGAGCTGGTAGAGCCATGATTTTGAGATGCTAGAGTATACAGAGTATTTAATTTTAAAGAAAGTACTTCAAGTGAAGATAATAATTCATTTATTGGTATTAAGTTTGGAAAAGAAAATGCTTTATAGCTCATATGATGCTTCAAATGTAGTGATTTTCATGAATATTTTCTACTTTTTCTCACATTGACATTTTTATTTCTGATAATTTCATATAAATGTGTAAATGAATGAATTAGATTCTAAGTAATAATCTTAAATATTATCTTACAAGCATGTACAAATACTTAGGAAACAATTCCTAAGACAAATACATGTTTGGGTTAGTCTTTAAATGGCCTGCGGTTTCTGCTGGGAGAATTGTGGGTTTGGAGAGAGAGGGGTTGTATTTTTTCCAGTGTCAGAATTTGAATTCAGGTCCTCATGCCTGACTTCTTTGATCAAAACTAGTACCTTATCACTTGAGCCATACCCCAAGACTAGCCTTTTGGTAGGTTATTGGAGATGGAGTCTAACATATTTTTCTCAAAGGTCTGGCTTGAAACTTGTGTCGTCCAGGTCTGAGCTTGCTGGGTAGTTATGATAGGCACGTAACTAGTACTAGGCTGTAGAGATTATTATTAGGCCAATTTTATGAAGGAACATTATAAAGACACTTGACTTAAATATGTTTGTAGTATAATAGATAGGAAGACTTTGAAAAAGTCTATGACTGGAGTACTCCGGTGAAAATGAAGGAGTTAGGAAGAATTTCAGTTAATGGATGGACAATGGAAATTGCTGATTTTATCTTTTTTTTTCTTTTATGACTGGTATCAAGACTTAAACCCTGTGCCTTGTACTTGCTAAACTAGCTTTAGTTTTACTAACACTTTGTTATTTGAGCCATACCTCCAGCCCTGAGGTTTTAAAGTAAGTCATTTAAATGATCAAGAAAAGGCTTTACAAACATCTGAAGAGACTTTTAAATCATGGTTAGGAAGGTTACAATATATGGCCCAGGTTTATTTCAGTTTGAAAGTATCTTTGATTTTATTTTGATCCTTTAAAATATTGTAGAGGTCAGGAGCATAGCCTAGTGGTGGGATGCTCACCTTGCATGCCCAAAGCCCTGGGTTCGATTCCTTTGTAGCACATACAGAGAAAAAGCTGGAAGTGGTGCTGCGGCTCAAGTGGCAGAGTGCTAGCCTTGAGCAAAATGGATCCAAGGACAGTGCATACTGTTAAATAAAAAGCTATGATTGTGATTTATTATAGTTATAGACTATCAATTATTGCAGTTCTTTTGACATATCTACTGTGTTGTAATAAATATATATATCTTGAAATATAAAATCTAAAAGTAAAGATAATTGTAGCTCTTTTTGCTATACCAAAAATATGAGACTTTTCTCCAAGGAATGTATTAAAGGAGGACATTGTATTTCCAGTGTTATAAATATTACCTTCTCTATCTTGTCTGAATCTATTCATTTTGGCTCTTTCTACTCTAGATTTGCATACTATCCCAGTGCAACTATTTCCCTCTTATTATTTTTTAATACTGTATGTCTTCATTCTCCTAAATAAATTCTTATAAAACTGTCCATTTGCTGATGAAACTATAAACATTGATTCTTAGATAATATAGTATTTTAAATTTTAAAAATGTTCAAATAATATTGGTATATAGAATTTTTAAATGTTTTTAATATTAAACATTTATGGTGGCTATTCTGCCAACTGATGAAAACTTATTATACAATGACAGAAACTTTTTGTTTCAGTCTCTAAATGAAATACATATTTTTTTCAAATACATATTTATGTAGCTATGATTCCTACACAAACACACACACACACACACACACACACACACACACACACAAGAATGTTACCATCTACAAATTTCAAAAACTTTATTTTCCACCCAAAATGTATAAAAATGATGTATAATATCTTTATAGGAAAAAATATAGCTCTTACTATGTTTCAGGATAAACTCCTTGGCCATGGACTGCCATCTGTCATGTTTGTGTCACACCGATGGAGCAGAGAGCACAACCCACAGGGCAGCCTGGGAAATTAATAGGAAAAAGGAGAGACCATGTATTCATCTCAAGCCCCACAATTTCCCTTAAGGCCAGGGAGCAGCTGGTCGTGGGGTTTTCTCATTCATTAGCTATACTTATTACATGTCGACAAAGTTTCTTCATTGTACTCTTCACCCTGAGATATGGATGGGGAGAGGTGAAGAGGGCATGAGGTAAACCAGATGGGAAGGAAGACAGACACCTTTGTCATAAATGTGCTTAGGACTTAACGTGAACAGTGAATAGAGGCAGTGGATAAAAGTAAGTTTACAATAACAAATGCATCTGAGGGAATGTCCAGGATGGTCCTGTCATGGTGTCTGTAACACATAGACGTGTGTGTATTATGTGCATCATCCATGAGGTTAGAGCTAGAAAAGCCAATCTACATCCTGCAGAAGTTGTAGCAGTTTGTTTTCAGACAGATTTCATACTTGAAGAACTTCAGAAAGGACTACCAGTTTGCCTGCCTATTCTGTTACCTATATCTCTCTGTGTAAGACAAATAGTCCCAAAATCAAAGGAAATGGGTGAAAGAGGCATTTAAAGTTCTAATGCATACAAGAAAGGAAGTTCAGTTGTTCAATGTTTATTTTTTTCCGTAAGCCTTGCCTTTCTTTATTTCCCTTGTTTACGAGTGTGTTCATAAACAAATTTCTCAGAGCTTGAGGTAAGCTATGTGACTTTCTTCAGGTTGGAAATGAGGTTAAATGTTTAAAAGCCTAGGGAATATTGGAGCAGTGCCCATAGTTTGAGAGGACACATAGTGGGAATGAGGCTAGTAGTTGATGGGCAATATTAGACTATAATTTACTGCATTTATTTTGCTGTCTACACTGAATTTGAATTTCCAATAATTTGTTTGTGCTTACTTTGTGGATTTCAGTCACCATATGTGCATTAATATATATATATATACAAATTTATGAATGAGTTTTTCTCATTCATTAGACATACTACACACGCGCGCTTGCGCACACTCAATTAAATTCTTCTTTAAAGCATTTACCTAATACTTGTCTAGAGACAATACTTGATACACTAGGGTTTTAACTCAGGACCTTATACTTGCTAGGTAGGTGTCTACTGAGCCACTCCTTTATCACTCTTTGTTTTAGTTGTTTCTCCACAGAGTTTTAATCTTTGGCCTAGAACTGTTATGCATGTAGCTGTAACTAGAGTTGTGTATCACTTATACATAGATTTTTGTTTGAAATTATGTCATGTAAGTTTTTGCCTTGACTGACTTTGAAGTCTTACCAATCACTACATATCAAATATTTAGGATTATAGGCATGAACAACCATATACAGTTTAAACAGGGCATTATTGACTATCACCACTGTGTTACTTAGCATTCACGTTGCTAGTGAATTTGAAAGTAATTTTATTAAATGAATGTGGTATTGCTACAGTAAGAAATACTACTTACTTTTTTCTAATATGCTCCTTGTAATAGACATATTGCCTAAGTGCTGCAGACCATTGATTAACTACGTTCTAGAGCTGTGTGTGGAGAATTGTAGGAAATTTAAATGTTCCGGAGAGATTATTTCCACTTTTTGTGCTTTTAAGTAATAGAAATTTTGAATTAGCTTCTCTTAACAATGGGAATACAAATGACTTTTGCATGTCACCTCACCTATGTGAAGCTCAGGGCAAGCACGAAAATAAAACCATCCTTGCTGTTGCTTTTTTCTCCTCATACCTTCTCTCTGCAATGAAGAAGAACTGACATACACGTTCTTCATCTATTTGGAAGGGACAAAAGTCATTTTAGGACTGTGTTTGACAGGGCCATGTATTAATGGGCACCTGAACCTACGCTGTGTGGACTTCCAAAAGTGACATATCTCCCCCTTAGGATCAGGGTCAGGCAGACAGCTGGCCTGCTTGCGGGTGAGCTTGGTCCCCGAGGACCATGAGGTTGTCCTGTTACAAAAGCCAGGCATAGGGGCTCCTTGCCAGCTGGTGCCTTGGGGGGAACTTTCTCATCAAGAGCCGTTACATGCCAGGGTCACAGAGTCACAGATCTCTGGAGATTCGATAACAATACATTCACATCCCCTAGTCTCCTGGTTTCAGAAGTTCATGAATATTTATGACATGTATGTGACTCACTGTAAGAAAGTATTGATTAAACTTCAGTGCCCAAGTGTCAGCATATTAAGAGTTGATAAATGAACTGAACTGAGAGGTGACACTGAACTCAGTCAGTGGAATGGGGTCTGCAGAGAACAAACAAATCAAAACCAGCGAAAACCCCTGGATTATTAGCTTCAAATTCAGAGCATATCCTTCAGTTTTATAATGCTGAGGAGAATATTTATGTAATGTAAAGGGCTTCATTAAAGTCATAAAGCTGGGCATCTCGGTTATCTCCAATTCTAAATGGTCAAATTCTGAATTTTTTTCTAACCAGAGGAAAAGATCCTAGATACTTACTTTCTAAGGTCCTGATTTTTTCCATGAAGATTTTTCTTTCTGATACATTTTGGTCCTTATTGGTCTCCCCACTTTGTGCTCATTGATTATGTTTGTAGTTGGCATATCCTCATAACTTAATTCCACTTTAACTAAGCAAGTATTTATCACAATTGCATAAATGTGATGTTGCTCTGAACCTTTTCCTGCCTTAGGAGCCCAGTATGCCCTGGTCTCCAAAAGCCTGTGATCTCATGGGCCATGTGAAGTTTCTACCACACACATTAATCAGGATATTCTTCACGTATCAGCTGCTTTAGGAGTCTGAATACCAGCAGTGCTGAATCCATCAGTCCCGGAGTTGTTTCACACTCAGTCTTCCTTTGTCCAGTGAGTTAGAGTTTCAGGACTTCCATAATCAAGTGTCACAAGCTGTGTACCTTAAAGCAAATAAAGTTTACTCACAGTTCTGGAGTAAATCAACGTATTGACAGGGCCATACTTCAGTGGAAACCTTAGGGAAACTTTTCTTGTGTCTTCTTGGCTTCTGATGGTAGTTGTCAGTCCTTAGTGTTCCTTGGTTTTCCACTCTCCCTCTTCAGTTTGTGTTATTCTTCTTCCTCCTCCTCCCCCTCCTTGTCTTCTCACTCCCCTTTCCCTTCCTCCTCCTCCTTCTTTCCCCTTCCTCCACTATTCAAAGTAAGCCTGGTAAGTCCCAGAAATACCCAAATAAGCATTAAGTAGCTAAAGCTGTGTAGTACAGTACTAGCCAAACAAGAGAAAGGCCTTGAGTTCAAACCTTTGTAGCACAAAATATTAATGAGGATGATGATAGTATAATAACAGTAGTAGCATGTTAAATTCTAGGGCCCATTGCAATAACCTCACCTTAATTTTATTCCATCTTCAGAGATTTTATTTCCAACAAGGCTCACGTTCAAACTGGGCACTGGTGGCTCACACCTATAATCCTAGCTACTCAGGATTCTGAGATCTGAAGATCATAGCTCAAACCCCAGGCAGCAAAGTCCAGAAGACTCTTGCCTGCAATTAATCACCGGGAAAGTGGTGGATTTCACGCCTTGAGCAGAGAAGCTTACGGTCAGCATTCAAGTTCAAGCTCCACATCCAACCAACCAAAATAAATAATTAGATAAGTAAATGTATAAAATAAGTTCATGTTCATTATAATCAGGGGTGATGGCTTCTTAATTTCTTTGGGGAAAATAAGTCAGCCTATAATATCCACATTTTCTGAAATGTGTCTTCCAGGTTCCTGGAAAGACCTTTTCCAATCAGCTCAAAGCCCACAACTCCTTCATACTTGATAATTCCTGCTCATCTTTGAACCACTTAGCTATTTCTTTACCTTGATGGTCACTGATAAAATGCTTTTTAGACAATGGATACAAACGGTCATGAAAAAGGTAACTCCTTCAACAGAACTAGAACTGAAGGACAGAGAAGGAAAGGAAAGGAGGTACTGGCAAAGAGGTTACCATCTATTTACAGCTCAGTCATAATGGTGGTAACAGAGCCATGGACAGTACAGCTGTTTTATGAGAAAATGATTTTAAATTGTAATACCATGACATTATTTTATTTTAAAGGAGTGAGAAAAGGTTTCTGCTTTAGATTTGTCAATGCTTTGTCAACATTAAGAGTTGCATTAAGTTTATATCTCTGGTTTCAGAATGCACTCACTTTGAAATCCAGCAGACATGCTCAGTGTAATGAGTCTTACACTGATTGCAGCAAGTAGGGTATTTTATGAATAAAATACATTTTAGATCCTGAGTTATTCAGAAAAAAAGAGAAAATCCATTTACTTCAATCCTTGTCTGCTATTTATAGAGACTCTACATATATTGGTTTGTGTGGGAGAAATATTGAAGTACATTATGTTGTTACTGGAATAGAGAAATAGCTAACAGCCCTACTGAGCCCTTTTTATTTGTAACAAGAGAACAGATTTAAGCTGATTAATAATACAAACCTAGACATAATTTGTCATCTTTTATACATAAAGAAATAGAGGTTAACCCAACCTGAAAAATCAAGAAGTAGAATTTGAGTTCAAAACTCTCCCTTCAGAACTCATTCTTGCAATAAACACTTTTTCCACTTGGAAAATACAGCTTAAATAAATCCTCTTGTTTATAATTTTAAAAAATGTTGGAGAACAGGCATAAACACGATTGTCCAAAGATACTTGTAACTCTAGCCACAAACAATAAAGCCAGACTAATGTATAAAAGTATAAAACAAGGTATGCTGCTTTCATGCTGAAGAAGAGAATAGAGTTCTCTGAGCTGTCTGAGGGAAGGTGATGAAGCAAGAAGTTGTTTTGTAGTCTCAGAACAAGTCCTAAGTAGATACCTCAATTCTCTTCTAGGAGACGCCGCCCTGAAGCCAGGGGAATTGTGAATTTAGGGGAACAAACCATGTACGAGAGTTCTGGGGGGGAGGCGTTATTTTTTAATTTTTATTTTGATTTTATTTTTTATTTTAAGGTGATGTACAATCAGGTTACCGTTATATAAGTCAGGTAATGAGTGCATTTCTTTTCTTTTTTTTTTTTCCCTATTCTGGTTCTCTCATCTAGTCAATTGATTCTTCTATTAAATGCTTACACATCTGTATTACTCATGACATTATTCTAGATTTATTTTTTATTGTAATTAATAGAAGGGTAACAGTTATATTTGCTAGATAGAAGGTGCATTATTTCACATACATTGATACCCCTTCTCATGTTTCTGTTCCCATTTGCGTCCCCTGAGCCCTACCTTCATCGTGTTGTTCCCCCTTCCCTATCTTATTTCAAATAAACAAATAACAATTTATACAATATACCAGATAACAAGGTAAGGTACTATAAAAATATGAAAATAACCAAGGAACAACAAAAAAAGATGAGAAATAACATAGAATAACAATCACATATTATATGGCTCTTGTTTGCATATCCTCGAGATCTTTTCATTTTGCCCAAGAGTTCATCTTAACCTCATTGTGTGGCGTCCATATGGCTATAAGCTCATGAGAGGCATGCCCCTCCCTCTGAATGGCATGGAAAACAGGCAAAAGATGAAGGAAGGACTGGGTATTAAGAACAAAAACCCTCAAATGGTGACCAAGGGGGAAAGTTAGCAGATACTAGTGAGGACTGATGCATGGAGAAGAAGAGAGTGGCAGCCAAAGTAACAACAGATGTGGACAATGGGAACAAGTATCTGATGACACACCAGAGTTGGAAGACAATTTTGCCAAAATGCTAGAGCAAATCACTTTAGCCTGATGATGAGCCCTGGGTAAGATTGTTCTTCAGTGAACGATTAAATCCTTTGGAGATGCTCTCGAGTCTTCTTTTTGACCCCTGCCCTCAAAGCCATTGCTGTAGCTCAGCAATGCTATTTTTATCTCATGCACATTTAAAAATGATGCTCTTTCAGTGTCTCTCTCCCTCTCCATAGTTCTTAATCTTTTGATAGAGTAGAAACCTCTCTGGAAGTCTTTAAAGTGTATAGATCTGTGCCAGTCAAAGTGATAGCCAACCACTAGCTACAGCTTTCAATTGTAGTCTGTCTAAGCTTTGATGTGCTAGAAGTCTAAACTACAATGCTGATTTTAGGATAATACAGAAACAAGAAAAATCATTATCCACTATTAAATGATAATGATGTGGTTAACTGATAATGTTGTTAATATGCTGGATTACATAAACTATGAAAACATTATTAAAGTTAATTTCATCCTTTCAAATGATGACCTGCAAGTTAAAGATTATAATGTGTGGCTCACATTCTATTTCCCTTGCTCTTTGAAACATAACTCATTTCATTACAAAACAGGGTCACAAGCATGATTTAAGTTTATATTTAATTACTGGGATTTATAGCACCATTCAGGATTGATGTGATCTGGGTAGAAAAATAGAGCAGAAAACTCTTTGACGGGGCTTTCAAAACATAATAATGTCATGACCATGTCTTAAATGCGGACTGAATTTGTCATTGACTGACTACAAATGAGGGCTATGATTCTGTAATGCTAGATTCCAGGCTCTTCTCAATATGACCTAATTTACTTTCCCAGCCTTTTTTCCTGCCACATCACAACCACAAGCATCGATCAGTTCTCCAGCACCTCTTAGCAAATTGACAGGCATACACACGGCTTCCACCCTGTCTTCATCCTTTTAGCCTAGGTATTTCCTCGTTCTAATTAGTCATTTGTCTAAATTCTCCTCATTCAACAAGGCCCCATTTAAATATCATTTCCTCTGTTAATCCTCTTCTGTAATCAGAAGTTGAGTTTGTCCCTCCTCCATGGTGTATCCCATTGCCACTGGCGAACAGGATTATCATATCCATCTACTTCATCTTGCAGTTAGGTTTATACTCAACTGTGGGTGTTTCACATCCATCTCTGCATCTGTCTTCCATACTGCAACACAAATTATTTTAGCCCATGACCTTATACAGTCCATATTTGATTCTCTAGTGTATTACATGTGGTATGTCATGAGATATTTTTAAAGGATTAAAAAATGAAACACTAGCAGAAGGCTAACATATTGAATTTTTGGGTAAGTTAATAAAGGCTAAGCTGTGTCAGTAGAAGAATAAAAAAGGAAAAGGGAGAAATAAAAAAAATAAATACTTCATGGTTCGGGTAAAGGAGATAAGAGAATGAGGGCTAAGCACTGAGTGCATATAGTGACATAAATGATGATACTGAACACTGTGGGGCAGGAGGAGCAAGAATGAGGACTAGGTTAAGAGGGACTGGGGAAAGGTAAGTAAACAATTAGATAGGTTTCCAGTGTCCTTCGGCTATCTAGGAGAATTTCCAGCAGAATAGAAATATTTGACTTGGGAACTTGAGTGACACTTGTCCATTTGAAAGTTACGGAATAAAAAAAAAGTGGGGTCGGGGCTTGGCTCAGCGGAAGCGCCCTTGCCTGGCAAGTGCAAGACCCTGGTTTCGGTCCCCAGCTCTGGGAAAAAAAAAAAAAGCTATAAAAGACCAAAAAAAAGTGAGAAGATTAGATTAAAGGAAAAATATATGGGAAAACTAAGAAAATAATAGCAATCCATTTTTCATTGCTGTAATAAAATACCAGATGCTGGCTAAGTTCAGAGGGCTCATGCCTATAAGCATAGCTACTTGAAAGGCTGAAATCAGAAAAACTGAGAATAAAGATCAGATCAAGTGCAAACGTTTGCTTGACTGCATCTCCAAAAACAGCCAGCATGCTGGATGGTTATTTAAAATATAGGCCTTAGCTATTATCCAAAGATAATCAGCAAAACCAGACTGGAGGTATGTCTTAAGTGGTAGAGTGCCAGCCAAGCAAACCAGCTAATCAAATTTGAGGCTCTGAGTTCAGATACCTGTACCACCAGAGAACAGACAAAACAAAATATAGATGCTAGAATAACTTACAAAAATTTATATAGGTCACAGTTTTTGAGATTTAAAATCTAAATAGCATGAGAACAGTTCTAAAAAGACCCCATAGAAAATAAGATTACAAGGGCTGGGAGTTTGACCTAGTGATAGAATGCTTCATGCAGGAAGACCCAGGTTCAATTCCTTGGTACCACATAAATAGAAAAATAAAGCTGGAACTGGTGCTGTACCTCAAGTGGTAGAGCACTAGCCTTGAGAAAGCCCAAAGATGGTGCTCAGGCCCTGAGTTCAAGGCCCAGGACTGGCACACACACACACACACACACACAAAGAAAAGATTACAGTGGAAGAGGCACATGTGAGGGAGAAATCAAAACATATGGTGGGGTAGAGAACCAGAGATGGAGAGGGTCCAATCTTTTGCTTTTTTCATTTTTACACATTAATTATATTGATGAAAAGTCTTATAGATTGACACAGATTCTGCTCATGAATACAATGTCTCTAATCAGTTTCCCTTTCCTCCCCCCCTTCCCCACCGCTTCCTAAAACAATTCAACACATTTGGTTCTAGATCTGAGCCTTCTAGTTAGACAGAATTATAGGTGTGAGCCACTGGCACCTGGATACATGTGTTAAACTTTTATAGTTGATACCTACTGTCTTTTTTATATGATTATTACTTTGTTGTATCATTATCACCTGTTTGTTGATGTTTCTTTCCTGTGAGCCTAGGAGCAATTTCAAGATCTAGACAGCACTACATTTCTTCTAGTTTCTCTGAGCGTCTGTCACAATGCCTGACACATACTAAGCACCGTAATTGTTTGTTGAATGAAGGGATCAATGAAACAGCGATTGGAAAATGTATTTGCTGTTTAAAAGGGAACACATTCAGTGGCTTTGGGGTAAGGCTAGGGATTTTCCTTTCATTCAGCTCAAGGACAATACATTGACAGCATATTCCTGAACGCGGAGAGAAAAGCATTGTCGAGAAGGTGGAGGATGGTACATGTTCTAAGTATATCACATGGAGTGACAGGAATCCAGCTTTGCAATCACCCATTCCAAAATCTGCCCTTCCCTTTTTCCAGCCAATTTTATTTTCACCACCAATGCAAGTAAATTGTACCCAGACATGAGTTTCCTGGATAGGCCAGCTGGTGTCAGTTCATAATTGCCTAAGTAGTAAGTGTTACTGCCATGTGAAAATACTTGAACAATGGCAAAGCCAAAATTACTGACAAATAATTCCAGAAACTAGCTTTGGTTAAAACACTTCTAAGCTGCCCAAAGAAACATGCATGTAGTTAAAAAAAAGTCTACCAACACATAAACCACCTGAAGAAGTCCTCTCTCAGTCACA
Source organism: Megascapheus bottae (assembly GCF_031878675.1). NCBI lineage: Eukaryota > Metazoa > Chordata > Mammalia > Rodentia > Geomyidae > Megascapheus > Megascapheus bottae. The sequence continues at coordinate 10,958,343 of NC_143518.1, forward strand.
TTCTATGGATTTGTTGTTGCCTTGTGTCTGGTAAAGCATCCTTAAGGATACATATACCATTACATGTTTTTATATATGTAATATTTTCTTACATGCCACATATTCAGTGGAAATGCTGTTCCTAAATTTACATTTACTCTTTATAAAAGTATGCAACATCTTCACTCTCAGCAAGGAAATGTGATTGCATGTATGCATACATGAGTGTGCATGTGCATAAGGTAGAAAGAGGCACTAATAGGTGAGTTAGATATTTAGAAAAATAGTTTATTATACATATTAAGCATACCTCATTGTATTGGAAAGGTTCATTTGGATCCTGAGAAAGCAATACACAAACATGGTGATGATTCAATAAATAAACACTGCTGTACACAAGCATATGATAAGAATTCTAGGAACATGCTAAAGACTGTGAATAAATATGAGTCCCATATATTTGTCCAAACTATAAACCATGATATCATTATGAATATTATAGCAGAATAGAGAATGTTATTTCTAGCTGCAGTGAGACAAAGTCCTCAAGATCTAGACTCATTCTTAAAAGTATGAGCCGAATTTTGATTTGGTGAACTAAAAAAGCATGATGAAAAAATTCTCAAAAAATTGACTTTGAGAAAAAAAAGGTAGGGTTGGGAGATGAGGGGTAGGGTGGGGGGGAAAGCTAGCCAATTAGTATTCTTAGGGGTTCTAGGGCTTCAGGCTTAGGGATGTCCAGAGAAGAGTTTCTAGCTGAGAAGTAACAGGAGAACAATGCACAGGAAGAATGAGAATGGCTATTGTATTAATCAAGAATCATTTGTTTATAAGTAACTCGATGTAAAATTAATTAATTAATTAATTAATTAGGACCTTTTAAGGAAATAAACAAAGGACAACAACAAAAGAAAATAACAACCCCAACCCTACAACTTGGAAACACTTGGGGGAAATCCACAGCACATAAGAACCTGAAGAATTGTTGGAAAAGGGATTTAGTTGCCCTAGAAATCCAAATATCCATCCCTTTCTTTTCTTTTCTTCTTTGTTTATATTTTCATCTAATGCTTATCAGTGCATATGAAAACTAGGAATAACCGTGACTACTCATAGTCCCAGCTCTCTATCACTTTATGGTTGTGATGTGGGAATATGGTGAGCCATGTGACCCACTTAGATCATATAATGTGTCTGATCACATGACAGTGAGAAAGATGCATTATGAGACCCTGTGAGAACTGAGAAAACTCTTTGAGCAGACACGACTATCTGTGTAAAAAGTTTTGTTATTTCATGACTTTATTCATTAATATTTTTTTAAATGTTTGTCTTCTAGATAATAGGGAACCACTGGGACAGTTTTCATCTAGTGAATAGCCCAAGCAAAGTATAGGTTTAGTGATTTCCAAGATAGGGTGATTCAAAAAAGAATTAGCTATGAGACTACCAATCAAAGAGTGAACACGTCTGCACTAGGGATTGAAAGAGGTGAAAGGAAGAAAGCAAATAATTGGATGGTTGGTGGGTAGACAATCACAAAATAGAAAAGATTGCAATTAAAAGAAAGAGGAGAGGAGTTAACAATGAGCTTTTAAGGCAGGGTGAGAGGGATTATTAGGATTGTATTAACTGGATTGTGAATAAACATTAGTTGTATGAAAAAAAACATATTTCAGAATATTCTGGTTATAATGGATGTGAAGTGAAGTTAGGATGAGGATTGACTCTGAGTGCTTCCACCTGAGAAAGAGAGTGGCAGGAATAAAAGTCAATCAAATTTAGTGGAAAAAAAAAGACAGAATGTGAGGAGCTATGAACTCAGGAAGAATTTAGGACATGGCTTAAGACCTATTTATTTACTCATTTATTATAAATTAATTTGATCATTATTTATTCCTTTGCAGCTATGGGATTGAACTCTGGTCCTCACTCAGGCTAAATATGTATTTTATCACTGAGTAGATCACCAGCACTACAAGTAATTCTTTATTGGCAGTAATGGTGCTTGAACTCAGGACTTAGGGTTTGCCAAGAAACTACTCTACTACTTAGGTCACATCACATTCTCAACCATTTTACTTCCATATTTCAAATAAGTTTTGTATTTAGCTGGTCTAGACTAGACCACAATTCTATATTTATATTCTATCTGTAATGGAATGACAGGAATATGCCACCATGTAAGTTTTTTCCTGACTGAGATGGAGTTTTAGGTTTTTTGTTTTGGTTTATTTTTGCATAGACTGACTTTGAACCATGTACCTTCCAATTTTCACCTCTGGAATAGCCGGCATTACAAAAGTGAACTATCAGTCTTGGCTCCCAAGCCTAGAAATCCTTAACTCATTACAATCTGTGTTGCAAGGTGATTTTTGTTCCCCTAGTAGCCTCATTGGTGAAAGATTATGGTAGCTGTAATATATTAATAGATACTATTTTAGGGACTGTCACCAACATTATATCCATCATCAAAGTCCTTTCCACTCTTCAGAAAAACAGAATTAAAGGAGAGTAGATTTAGAAATATGATAGATAGATAAATAGATAGATAATTGTATGAAAATACAGATACACACATAAATACATGTTTATATATATATATATACAGAAAGTGAACTATCAAAATAGATTTTTCTATATAGTAAGGGGGCATAAGAAAACTCATTGAAAGCTGTTGAATAATAGGCAATGGGGGCATGTGGAAAACAAAAGCAATAGATAGAGGAATCATTCTGATTAAATATAATGCAGGCATATACCATATAGCATGGAAAATCCGCTTGGTGCAATCAAATATGTTGTAAAGCAAGATGTGTTGAGGGTTGAGATTCCAAGGGAAGGAGGAACACGAACACAGTATGTGCATGAGTATGAATATGGTCAAAGTCATTTATATTCACGTATAAAAACAAAACAATGAAATCTGTTTAAATACTTTTAAGAAGAGCAGAGAGGAAACAAGAGATAGCAGGGTGAGATCAATGGGCACATTACATGCATGTGTGGAAATATAGTGAACTCCCCTGGTGCTAATAAAAGGAACTCATAATTCAAATAAAAAGAAATACTTATTAACCTCCGATCTCCACTGTCATGAACAGATACCCTCACAAGCAAAACTGGAAGAGAGAAGACATGGAAATTAGAGACTGAGAGTTTGGGCCATTTCAGGATACATATTTATTAAATGTTATTTATTTTTTCAAATCTTTAGGTTAATCATAACTACTCAAGAGGCTGAGATCTGAGGACTGCAGTTTGAAGCCAACCTGGACAGAAAGTCCATAACAATCTTATCTCCAAGTAAACACCAAAAAAAAAAAAATGGAGGAAATGGAGCTGTGGCTCAAATGGTAGAAGGTTAGCCTTGAGCACAAAAGCTCTGTGATTGCAATTAGGCCCTGAGTTCAAGCCTTAAAACTCTCTCTCTCTCTCTCTCTCTCTCTCTCTCTCTCTCTCTCTCTCTCTCTCTCTCTCTCTCTCTCTCTCTGTCTCACACACACACACACACACACACACACACAAATCTTTTTGTTGTTATTGTTGTTAAAAATAATTGTTCTTTTATTTCTTTGAAAAGTAATGGGCCCTGCCCTACAGATATCCAGATCAAGCTAGCTAAATGGATGCTCCCCTAGTCTTTGAGCTGGAGTACTATGGTCCTGGCCTTCTCAGGGGCCCAGAAACAGTTTCTGTATTATTCAAACCAACTGGGCCACAAATCATCGGAAGGTTTCTATGAGATCTTCTCTCTGGCACCCACTTCCCAATATTTCCTGGATCTTCCTCTGGGTGGGGATCTTTTTCTTCCAAAACTAGTGCTGGAACCTGTGCTGTTCAGAAGAGAGGACACAACCAGGGATGTCCTAAACTTCCTGCTGAGGACCGAGGACAAAGACCCTCAGTCAGTCCTTCCTTGATGCTGGCTTCAGTCTGAACTTCTACACAAACCATCACTTGAGTGAGGCCTGAAGGACAAGAGCATACTCCTTAAAGACAGATGAGAACACACCTGCCCAACTCCACCTCAGGAAATGCTCCTCAGAAGCATATTCCTTGGTCTCTTGTCCTTATTCTTGAGGGAGCCCTTCGGACAGGCTTGGAAGGGCTAGGCAAGTGGGCAAGGGCCCCTTGACCTCAGCCCTGAGAGGCTGTATTAGGGGAATGTCCATTAGCCCCATCAGTGTGGCATGCAGTGATGCGCATGCTCTGGGAAGCAATGGGGTAAGTCACCATGGGAGTGGTGGTGTGGTTCATTGTGATTCCTGCCAACAGCTGGGCCATCGATACAGCCACAGGAGCCACAGGAGCCACAGATACAGTTATAGGAGCTATGGTGGGGGTGCCATTCCCTGGGCAATTGTTTGAGCCAGAGCAGCTGAGAGTGGCGTGATCTAGGGGTTCAAGTGTGGGGGTGGGGGTGGTGGAGCAGCAGGAGGTGCAGCATTAGTTGGGGGAGCTGCTGGAGCTCCATCTCGCAGGGGCCACCAGTTCTTACTGGGACACAGGATGAGGCTGTAGAGCTTGGCTGCTGAGTGTCGTGTGAGTCTGGGCAATGCCATGGTTAAAAGTGGCAACAGTGCCCACAGTGGGGGCTAGAGTTTGCTCAGTGGCCTGTGCAGAGGAGCTCAGGGTCATGACTTTGGCTTGATTGCGGAAATGAGCATTTTGTTCCAGAAGTACCTCACTGGTGGCCAGCGGGTTGTTGACCTGCTTCTTTAGCTCCTCTGAGCCTCCTGAGCATGGCATTCTCTTCCTCTAGTAGTCAACATTCTACCCCTCCAGCATCAAACTCAGAAGCCGGTTCCAGATGACGGAACTTTCCCTTGGCTCCTCTCTGACAATCACCCTTGAGGAAGTCACGGCAGATAGGGACCTCTTCCTTTCCATTTGGCCTCAGCCGTGGGGGAAGCTCTCCTCTCTTCTTATAGCCATCCTCATCCTCCTTAGAGCCATGGATGAAACCGCCGTTTGGGCGGCTCTACTCCTTGTTCTGGAAGTCATGGCAGAAGATGAATTCATTTTTGCTCACCCCCAAGTTGGACACCTCGCTCATGTCTGGGTGACAACCTTTGCCTCGCTTGCACACATTCCTCGGGAAATCTCTACAGATGGCGTCTGGTCTGGCTCCTCCACTACCTGCTCCTCCTACACTGGCCTCTTCACTGCCACTGCTTCCAGGGCCTCCATTGCTGCTTCCAGTGCCATTGATATAGCTGTCTCGATCAGGCATCTGTTAGTCACATGAATTTCTAATGATTAAAAACTAATATACTAACCCGTACACTATCCACTATGAAGTTAGCTCATACTCTTTTTTTTTATTTTGTTGTTGTTTTTGTTGTTGTTTTTAGTATTGGAGACAGATCCCAAGGCTTTGTACACTTGTCCATGCTGGGCAAGTGCTCTACATTGAGCTGTGTCACAGCTAGCTTCATTAGCTGTGAAAATCTTCAGCTGCACAATGCTGCTTTCTGACACAAGCTTCCAATATAATTTCACTAACTTTTGTGTGGTTGCAGAAAGACTTCTTAGCTTGCTGATCAGTGAAAGTCCAATGTCCTACATAAGATTGTTGGCCTTAGCCAGATGCTGGTAGCTCAAGTTTGTAATCGTAGGAGGCTGAAATCTGAGGATAACAGTTCAAAGCCAGCCCTGACATGGAAGTCTATGAGATTCTTATTTCCAATTAACCACCAGAAAACCAGAAGTGGCACTGTGGCTCAAGTGGTAGAGTGCTAACCTTGAGATGAAAAGCTCAGAGACAGTGCCCAGGCACAGCAGGGTTCAAGCTCCATGACCCAGCAAAAAAGGAAGAAAAAAAAGAAAGAAAGAAGGAAAAAAAGAAAGAAAGAAGTAATAAAGAAAGAAGAAAGAAAGAGTAAGAAAGAAAGAAAAGAAAAAGAGAAAAGAAAAAAAAACACTGTTGGGTTTTTACTTGAACTTTCTGATCTCTCTGCTAAGTTGTCTTAGACTGCAACATATGAAACAAGAAATAGGAAATAACTTATATAAATATTTACACATGTCCAGTGCAAAAAAAAAAAAACTAATGCATCCAGGTGAGCAAATTAATACTGACCCTGGAGCTAAAACACTCCTCTTTGTCTCCATGCCAGTGACAGGAATAGTTCTGACTAGATTTTACCCACCATAAGCATAAGGTAATGTTTACCAGCCCCTGAACACTATAAGAGATAAAGGATTTAGCTGAGCTGAATTCAATATGGTGGTCAAATTAGAATGCTTCCTTCCAGATACATGTTTTTTCCTCTGTGTATGAAGATGTACTGCTTAAAGTCAGGGTTTGGGAACTATATCATGTCGTCAAGATTCTTTACTTTCATTTTTACTCAAGTTGCTCAATATCACATAAGACTTTTCACTAAGCTTTCTGTGACAGGAAGAAAAACTTTGGCACTATTTTTAATGAAAGACACTCTTTTGTCTGAGAAATATTAGTAAAGGTCCCATTGAGTGCTTTTGGGAAGGTACAGCACTGACATTGGCCACACTGAATCATTCCCACTCAGGTTGATTTCCTTTTTAGAGTGAAAGCAGGTGCCTTTAATAATCACACAAAGATAGCAGGCATAGACTGGGAGTGTCTGGGAAACTGGATATGTGGTCTTGTTTGGTTCGCTGTCTGCATCCGAACCTAATCCGAAGCGTAGTCCTTCTGTCATCAGTTTTCTTTGTGCAGGAAAGGTCTTCTCAGCCTTGAGGAAACGTTGGACTTAATCAGAGTGTTAGATTCTGTACAGCAGAATGGGGGTTAGTTTGCTTGTTCTTGGACTGCTGCTGGGGTGATCTTAGCATTGTTGTGTTTTACCCAAGCAAGTGCAGACTCTGAACTTGCCCTTTTCTCACAAAGTGTTGTGTTCAATTTCCAAAGGGGAACTGACTTCTTTTTACAACCTGAGGCCTGGTGACTGTAAGCCAGCTCTCATTACTTGCTATTCCAGAATCTCTGTTCAAAACAACTGCAGTCAGCAGGAGCAATGAAACCTGTGATTCTTGCTGCCAGGATACTGTAGATTGGAGTCTGGAGGTATAGTTTTCAATCTGTGAGTAACTTGTTCTACTTACTCTAACATCATTTCATCCATTTATTTAGTCACTCATTCAACAGATATTTAGTGGCTATAAACTATGTGTGAAACATGGTGGGATTCAGGATATACTGAGAAACAGACAAGTGAAATAAGGGGTCCATTGACAATTACAACAAAACATTGTAAAGGATGAAATAGAAATCTGAATAAGAGGGGCTGGGAGCATGGCCTAGCAGTAGAGTGTTTGCCTAGCATGCATGAAGCCCTAGGTTTGATTCCTCAGCACCACACACGCTGAAAAAGCCAGAAGTCACGCTGTGACTCAAGTGGTTGTGTGCTAGCCTTGAGCAAAAATGCTCAGGCCCTGAATTCCCAAATTCAAGCACTAGGATTGGCAAAAAAAAAATCTGAACAAGACAAAAGAATATGCATTTTGTGAAATGGTTTTAATTTTTATATATAATGTGCTTTTTTAACAAACAACATCATTAAAAGGTAGGGATTTATTGTCTTAGCTGACAAGAGAGCTACATTGCACTAATTCCCAGAGGACTTATCATGGCCCCAGAACAAATTTCTTGTTGGGGACATTGAATTGACACACAATATATTTATACAAGAGTGACATCATCTCTCTACAAAGCCCCCCTTGCTGGAAAGAAGCTCAGTGTCATCCACAATTTTCTCCCCTCCTGTTTCCTTTGTTTCTCCAGTCTTTCATACACACACACACACACACACACACACACACACACACACACACACATACACACACTTAGTCACACGCAGGGTGACTGCCACCCTGTGACACATCTGACCCCATTCATTCTCACTGTCAGAGGCATATGCCCAGCACCATCCGTCATTCTGTCAGGAGTTTCTTCCTCACTGAATTTCTCTTTCTCCACATGGTCTCAACTTGGTAATTTTCTACAGATGTGCTGTGTCCTCTGAGACACATCTTTTCCTCCTCGGAGTGCATAGACTTGCTCCAGCACAATTTCACTGTGACTGCACACACCCACATCTGCAGGCACTCAGCCTGTGTGGAGAGCCCTCCTACACCTCAGGCGTCTCAATGCTGATCCTCATAGGGACAGGAGCCGAGAAGGGTGGGGGAGATACCAGTAAGTCATCTGTCCTCCACCCACATTTGAAAATGTTGCTTGTTTGTCTGCTTTCCTTCCTTCCTTCCTTCCTTCCTTCCTTCCTTCCTTCCTTCCTTCCTTCCTTCCTTCCTTCCTTCTTCTTTCCTTCTTTTTCTCTCTTTCTTCCTTTTCTCCTCTTTCTTTCTTCCCTTCTTTCTCTCTCCCTCTTTCCCTTTCTCCCTCCCTCCCTTCCTTGTAAACAGAAAAATTGGGATAGTGGTATGGCTATTTCAAATACAGCTGACATACTAAGGATGAGTGAACATGAGAAATTATTCCAGAACTCTTGTAGTAACAACACTGGTGGAAAGGATAGAGAAATGTTCAGTACCTCCAAAGAGAAAGGCTTAACTCGATAAACAGCTGCCTATCTAAAAATCCATACAATGGGGATATTGTTTACGACTTGTACCATTGTGAAACACACTGGATATCTAGAAGATACAATATGACCCAATTTTTAGAAGTGATGGTTGAGTATTGACCTATAGCGGGATTCCCAAATCTTTGTGAATACTATGGGCTGTGAGGATGATGTCTGTAATAGTGTGACAGCAGGAAAGTCGTTCTAGAGAAAATGTGAATTTACATATGGGGCTGAATTCCAATAAAACTTTACTTATACAAATAACAGTAGAGTAGAACAGAACATAATTCTCAGACTCTTGACAGAAATAACATTATGTTTCCTTCTGTGTGTTTTGTTTCCCCCTTTCTTTTGATAATCATTTAACCAAATACAATGAATATATGAATTTTTCATCAAATTTAAATGCTTTATTAGTGCTGAGCAGGTATTTAAAATAAAATTTTTACTTGGAGGAAAATTAATCCCACTTTATGATATTAAAGCATTACTAATGAGAGAAGAGATCATTTTCTAAAATAGTGGTTTTATCACGCCACTGGATAGATGGTTCATCTGTGAACTCTAAGAAGATTTTTCACTAGAATTAGGCTGCTACTTACTTCTACTATACTGCCCACTGCAGGACTGTACAAATGGACAGTGTAAATCGGGCATGAGCCCAGGACAGTGGGATCGGTTTCTGGGACTGGGTAGGAAGACATGGTTAGTGGGCTATCTAACAGGGACTTACCCCCACAGTGGGAACTTAGGAGAGGAGAAAGAATATTAGGTTCTCAGGTAATCTGGTAGGACTTCAAAGATAAAGCTACCAAAATTGAGGCTGAATTCAGAATCTCTAAGGTACTCCAGATTCTGACTCCAGTCAGAGATGGGGATTTTATTTTGCTTCTTTCTGCTCCAAGAAACTGTCATCTGAAAGGATCTGGTTTCAAGTCAATGAGCTGTTGGGTACAAAGACAGACACAAGAGAGCAAATGTACTAGAGTTATTCCATATGGGTAGCTGTAGATTTGCATGTTGTTACTCTCTTTATTAGCTCTCTGGTGCTTTTGAAGTGCTTGCTATTTGTTTGGCAACCATATCCAAATAATAGAATACAGTGGAACTGAAAAAAAGTAGACTTATGCATAATGGCATATTTATACAAAACATTGTGAAGGGAAAGAGAAAAGCATATTTGCGAGAAATTCTTTTAGGAATATCTCACATTCATCTATGTGCACATTTTGTGCATGCATAAATATGACATATATGCACATTTGCCAGAAAAAAGTTCATTGGCATATGCATAAATTATAAATAATGGCCACACAGGATTCCAATGTTACTTTCCTTTCTTATTTACTTGTCTTTATCTTCCTTCCTCCCCCCCCTCTTTCTCTTTCTCTCTCATTTCCTCTTGTGTGGGCAGTTATTACACTTCAGATACAGAAGAACAATGAGGATCTGGATGACAATGAATATTTTGGAGACTGAGAACAGAAAAGTAGTGATTTGAGGCCAGGTCAGGCAGAAATGTTCACAAGACTACTTCTCAACCTATCGCTGATCATAGTAATGCAAGCCTTACATTTCTAACATTTCTAGCTATATGGGAAGCTAAGATTCAAAGAATCAAAATTTCAGCCCAGCCCTGGGTGAAAAGTCTGAGACAAATTATCAGCAGCTGACATGCACCTGCTATCCCAGCTATATTGGGAAGCGTAAAAGAGGTGGATTGCAATCTAAGAGCATGTCTTGGCAAGCAGCAAGACTCTCTTAAAAATAATCATTCAACAGAGGGCAGGCTAGAGATGTGAACTCAGTGGTAGATACTTGCCTAGCAAGCGCAAAGTCTTGAGTGTAAATCTCATCATCCTTATCATAAAAAGGAAGAGCAGAAAGATCAGTATTCAAAATACCTAGTAAAGATTTTATAGCTGTAATTACAGTATTCAAATAAGGAAGCTATGTATGGAGATTAAAAAAGAGAAAAATCTTACTATTTTTCACCCCATTGTGATTTTTTTGTCCCTCTTCATGCAGGTTGTAAGATATAGATCAATTCTAACCACAAAACAAGAATGTATTGTGATTCTACACATCTATAATTCAAGCTATCAAGATTGTTGAGGCAGGAGGATCGTGAGTTCAATGCCAGCCTGGACTAACTAGGGAAATCCTGTTTCATTAAAAAAAAAAAACAAAAAAACGGAAAATTTTCTTAAGTAAAGGGATGAAATTAAACACTGTGAATGAACAGTGGACTTGCCACTAGACTTGTCGAAGTAGTGAGTATCCTGAGCAATTTCAGGCAAATTATTCAACCTTTCTGAAAACTCATTTCTTCAGTTTTGATTAAGAACACATACCATACCAGTACATAAAGACTGATTAGCAATAGATTGAAAATATCTACCAGAGCCTACTACTAAAGAAGAAAGCCAGCTAACTTCTCCAGTCTCATTTTCTTATTCTCCACCAACAAATTACTTAAATTCAAGAAGAGGGCCAGGTAGCTGTTACCTTAAACAAGCCCTGAAGGAAACAAATGGCAGTGGTGTCTGCTTTGATTGTCTATATAATCTTTAAAAAAAAAGTCTAGATAGAATACTTGAAATAATACATTTACTACTTATTATATCATGTTTGAAAAAGGAACTCAATTGATCCAAGTTTTATTTTAAAACAGATTTTGCATATGAAATCTTTTTCCCCGCTCTTTCTCAGTTTCCAGTGAATCGTTGCTTTTCAATGCCTGCACCAACTTGAATTAAAAATCTTCATGTGTTTCTGTTTCAATGGCTCTATTAGCTCCTTGACAGCAGGCACCATGTTCTAGTAAGTTTCTGAAGTGTATGTTACAGTGGTGGGAAGAAACAGGCACTATCACATACCTCATATATAAATGAATTAAGTGAATCAATCCATGGGCACTATTAGCTAGCTATTGCTTCATAACTAATATTTAAATGTAGAGGTCTTCTTGCTCAAAACAGCAAACATTATCTCACCTATTTTCTTTTGTTTTTTATTGTAATTAATAGAAGGGTTATATTATATTTGCCAGATAGAAGGTGCATTACTTAACAATCATTGCTACCCCTCTCATGCTTTTGTCCCCATTTCCCTCCCCACAGCCCCTCCTCTCATCTTGTTTCCCCCCTGCACTATCCTATTTCAAATAAACATATATACAATATATTAGGTAACAAGGTAAGATACTGTAACAATATGTATCTCACCTATTTTCTAAAGACATGGGTTGTGGGGAAAGCCTGGTGTGTGGTTCTGGCTCTTGAAGTGAGTAAAGCTCTTACCTTAGGCTGCTGGGCCCGAAGGGCTTGGCTGGGGCTGGAGCATGTACTTCCAAGCTCACTTATGTAGAAGAGGGCTCAGTTCATTTCCCTTGGTTGGAAATGAAAACAATTCTCTCTCCACAGTAAGAATAAAGACTAGAAAGCAATCCTGAAGAGGTCATGATTTGTTCATTCATGTATTAATTCATCCACTTATTTATGGATTTAAGGTTCAAACCCAGGGCTTTGTTCATGGTAGGTAATTCCTCTACCTCAGAGCTATATCCCCAGTCCCACTGAGACCTATGTTTCGTCATCTCAAGGAGGGACATGCCACCACAGCGTCAGTATTCTTCCTATTTTGCTGAACTACTCAGGGGTGTATACCAGGAAGTGGACGTCAAGAGGGAAGGTCATCTTGAAATCTGGGAAGCACATACAGAGCATATTCTCAATGTTCTTAGGTCCTTCTATGTAGATATTCTTTCATTTACTTCTAAGGCCATTTTTTCTTGCAAGTCCTGGGGCTTGAACTCAGGGCCTGAGCATTGTCCTTGGGCTTTCTCAAGGTAGAGCTCTACCACTTGAGCAACAGCACTACTTCTGGCTTTTTCCTTGTATGTGATACCAAGGAATTGAATCCAGGCCTTTGTGCATGCTAAGCAAGCATTCAACTACTAGGCTAAACTTCCAGCCCTAAGGCCATTTTTAATATCAGTCACTCAAAGAAAGAAAAAGTAAATCACAAAAGGAAAGCTCTACGTGTGTGTGTGTTTGTGTGTGTGTGTGTGTGTGTGTGTGTGTGTGTGTGTGTGTGTGTGTGTGTGGTGGTGGTCCTGAGACCTGAACTCGGAGCTTCATTATTTTTCACTCAAGGTTGGCATCCTGCCACTTGAACCACACATCCATTTTAGGCTTTTTAGTAAACCTTAATTGGAGATAAGAATCTCACAGACTTTTCTGCTTAAACTGGCTTTGAACTTTAGTCTTCAGAACTCAGATCCCTGAGTAACTAGGATTGCAGGTATGAACCACCAGTTCCTAATACTGCTTCAGTAATTTCTGTTCATTTGACAATAAATGAGAGAGACAGAGACAGGCAGACAGAGAGAGATACAGAGATGTTTTTGCTGTGGTGGGAACTAAGAAGTTGAAACAAATTTCTATTGGATAGCGAAGCTGTTCAATTCATATTATTCACCCAGGCATTGTGTGTGTGTTTGTGTTATTACTGGTTCTGAAGTCATGCATTCTTGGTATAATACAATCATCAGAAGGAAGAGTGCCCATGCAATGGAAATAGCATCATCAGTACCAGCCATCCAGTGAGATTCCTAAATAAGCAATACCAACTCAGAGCTAGAAAGCAGTTCCATCAAGAACACAATCAAAGAATGCCACTTGAATCATGTTTGTCTTACTACTAGCCTCACTGATTTTTTCGGCTTGCTTATTTAAAACATGAATTTATCTCATTCTCATAAAATCTTAAAACAAAGGAAGGTGAAGTTAATCTACTCATAGAAAACTAACGAAGTCCTTCCTTCTTCCTTTCCTTTCATTTATGTGATACTTCTTTCCTCTTTCCTTCCTTAATCAATTTCTATCTGTTCCTTCCTCTTCATTCTGGTCCTTTCCTTTTTTCTCTCCCTCTCCTCTTTCCCTTCCTTTGCATTTCTTTCTTCCCATATGTCCTCCAGGCAGCACAGGTTTTCCTTCCACTCAAGTACCTAAGCCTGGCCAGACACAGGTGGCTCACACCCATAATCCTAGCTACTTTAGGAGGCTGACTTCTGAAGATCGCAGTTCAAAGCCAGCTGGGGCATTAAAATCCATGAGGCACTTATCTCTAATTAACCATCAGAAAACCAGAAGTGGCACTGTGGCTCAAGTGGTATAGCACTAGCCTTGAGCTGAAGAGTTGAGCAACTGTGGGTAGGCCCAGTCAAGCTCCGCAACCAAAAAAAACAACAACAACAAAAACAAAAGCAAAGCAAAACAAAACAAAAAAACTAAATCTGCTTTTCTGACTGACTTCACTGCCTCTCCAGTCTCCTCTCACTTGCAGGCTTATCTTTATCTTTGCCACCCCTTTCTTAGTAGCTCTTAATCTCATCACTCTACCAGGCAATCTTGCAATAAAATAATAAATGCGTTCAATTTTATACTGGTGAAATTTCCAGTATTGAAGGTTTGCATAAATACTTTAAGAGGTCAGTTTGTTTTTCCTTATGAAACATGAGGATGTTTTACTTGGGAAAAAAAATGTTCAGTTCAGATAGTTGCTTCCTTAACTGCAGTATTTGATTATTTTGAAAAAATAGAATTAACTTATTTATCAATTAATTGTTATAGTTCTTGGCCTAGATTTTTAATCAGTACCATCTGATAACCACTTAATTGAAGAATATTAGAAAAAATATGTGATAATTAATGATGCTTTTTGCAGCTCAAAATACTTGCTTTATATGTGCCTTCTTAACTTCCACCAGAAGAAATATTTACATAGCTCTTCTATCAAGGCCCTCTTTCTTGTGGAATTAGGGAAATAATACCAAATATGGTATAATATACATTCTGGCTTTGAAATATCTATTTTTTCAATGGCCCTATAAATGCACCTTTAAAAGATTTATCAAACGAGGAGCATTTTCTCTGCCAATATCCAATAGATCACACAAGGTCACACTAAAGCTACCAGCACAATCATGTTAACTGAAACATTGTCTACTCTATACAGCCAAGATAAGGAATCAACTCAGATGCCCCTCTGTGAATGAATGGATCAAGAAAATGGGGTATATTCTTATGGATAATTGCATGTGATTACTCTCTGACACTGTTACGTGGTATATTGTGTATACGTTTATTTGTTCATGTGAAATAGAAAAGGGAAAGAGGAAAACAAGATGATTATAAGAGAGTGGGAAAAAGTGGGACAAAAACATGAGAATAGTTATCAAGGTTTGAGAAAAAAAATGTACCTATTACCTGACAATGTAATTGTGAACTCTCTACACATTATCCTCGCAATAAAATACAATTAAAAAAGAAAATTTGGTATGAAATTCCATTAATCCATCAGAAAGAAAGTTATTATATCATTTGTAAGGAAACGGAAAGACTTGGGAAAAAATTATACAAATCAAAATAAGGCAGTCCTAAAGAAACATAGGTTGCATGATTTCTCTCATTTGTGGTAACTAGAATGAGCCTATAAATTTACAAGTAAACTCACTAGTGGTAAAAGCAAAACAAAACAAAACAAACAAAAAAAACCTACAGTGGGACATATAAATTAACAGGTTTCTAAGCATTCACACGGAGTGAGAACAATGGAGGATATTCTTAGGGGAGGATCACAAAGGTTCAGTTCCTATGTACATCTAATCATAAAAAATAATATTTATCAAAATGAATGTCAGGAAATGGAGATGAGAGGTTTGTTTTCCTTGTTGCTGTTTGTTATCTTTTACTTTTGTCTTGTTTGTTTGGTTTGGTTTTTTTTCATAAATTTTTTTGTAATGAATAGAATGGTTACAATATATTCACCAGATAGAAGGTGCATTACTTCACATACATTGATACCCTTTCTCATGTCTTCATCCCCATTTCCCTCCCTCCATCCCCGCCCTCATCTTGTTTGCCTCCCTTCCCTATCCGACTTCAAATAACCAAATACACATTATACAAAATATCAGATAACAAGGAGAAATACTGTAATAATATGAGATAACCAAGGGACAGCAAAAGAGATGAGAGAAAACATGATACATTAAGGACAACAATCACTCATTTGGTTTTGAGAGGGCAAGTTGGGGCATAAAAAGTAGAGGGACAGAGGGTGAGCCAGTGCAGCAGTGATATTCACTTGACACTATGCTGAAATTAAATGATACAATTTGTGGATGGGGAAGGTATGGAAAAACTTGGAAAGAGCAAGGAACAAGATGATAATGTTAAAAAAGAAATGTATTCTTTTTTATATAGTTTATTGTAATTAATAGAAGGGTTACATGATATTTGCCAAGTAGATGGTGCATTAATTCCCATACATTGATACCCTTTCACATGTCTTGGTCTCAATTTCCCTCCCAACCACCCCCACCCCTCATTTCATTTTCTCCCCTTTCCTATCCAATTTCAAATAAACAAATACAAATATATTCGATATATTTGGTAACAAATTGAGATACTGTAACAATATGAGATAACCGAGGGACAGCAAAAGAGATGAGAGATAACATAGTATCTTAAGAACAACAACCATTCATTATATGGCTTATGTTTCTATATCCTAGTGATCCTTTCATTTAGCGTCCTACTATATGGCCTTTTGTATCAAGGTTTTGCTCTATTACAAATCTCTGCTAGGAGAGCACAAGGCTTCTACTGAGGAAAAATGAGAGAAACCATTGAGCCTAAGTTCCTTTGAGTCTGGCTTACTTCACTTAATATGATATTTTCTAAGTCTTTGCAGTTCCTAACAAATGGGGCAATGTCATTCTTTCTGACAGCAGCATAGAATTCCATTGTGTACAAATACCACATCTTGTTGATCCACTCATCAACTGAGGGACATGTAGGTTGGTTCCATATCTTTGCTATGGGGAATAGTGCTGCAATGAACATTGTTGTACTGGTGGATTTAGTATGTCCTTGTTTCTGGATGATTGGGTAAATGCCAAGGTGTGGAATTGCTGGGTCATACGGGAGCTCTATGTTTAGTCGTTTGAGGAACTGCCATACTGCTTTCCATAGTGGCTGAAGGAGTTTGCACTCCCACCAACAGTGTAGTAGTGATCCCTCCTGGCCACATCCCCTCCAGCATCTGTTGCTATTAGTTTTCTTGATCCTGGCCATTCTAGCTGGAGTGAGGTGGAATCTTAGAGTTGTTTTGATTTGCATTTCTTTTATGACCAGAGATGTTGAGCATTTCTTCATGTGTCTATAGGCCATTTTTGTTTCTTGTTCAGAGAAGACTCTCTTTAAGTCTTTGGCCCATCTTTTAATGGGATGGTTGTTACTTTGGAGATTAGTTTTGGAGTGATTCAATTTTTTGAGCTATTGATATATTTTAGATATGAGGCCTTTGTCTGTTGTATGGTTGGTGAAGATCTTCTCCCACTCTGTAGGCTTCCTAATTAGTTGACTAGCTATGTCCTTTGCCATACAAAAGCTCTGCAGTTTAATGCAGTCCCACTTATCCAACCTTTCTCTGATTTGTTGTGATTCTTGGTCCTTATTAAGAAAGTTTCAACCTGTGCCAAGGAGGTCTAGTGTATCTCCTATTCCTTCTTTTAAAGTTTTCAGAGTGTCGGCTTTTACCTCCAGGTCTTTCATCCATTTGGAGTTAATTCTTGTACAGGGTGACAAAGAAGGGTCCAACTTTAGTTTTCTGCATGTGCTTAACCAGTTCTGCCAGCACAACTTGTTGAAGAGGCTGTCTTTCTTCCATTCTATTTTTTTGGCTCCCTTGTCAAAGATTAGGTGGCCATAGGACTCTGGTTTAATATCTGGGTCTTCAGTTCTATTTCATTGGTCTTCAGGCCTGTTCTTGTGCCAGTACCAAGCTCTGTAATAGAATCTAAAGTTTGGTATTGAAATTCCTCCTGTGCTGTTCTTTCTGCTTAGAAGTCTTTTTGCTATATGGGGTCTTTTACTATTCCATATGAAATTTTGGATTGCCACTTCTATTTCCTTAAAGAATGACATTGGGATATTGATGGGTATTGGGTTGAATTTGTAGATAGCCCTTGGCAAGATTTTCATTTTCACGATATTGATTCTTCCAATCTAGGAGCATCGGAGGTTTTTCCATTTCCTCAGTTCTGCTTTAATTTCCTTTTTCAGGGTTTTAAAGTTTTCATCAAAAAGGTCCTTTACATTCTTAGTTAAGGTAATTCCTAGGTACTTTATTTTCTTTGAGGCAATTGCAAAAGGAGTTGCTTTCCTGATTGTTGTCTCATTCCTCTCACTGTTGACATATAGGAAGGCAGTTGTTTTTTGAGGGTCAATTTTATACCCTGCTACCTTGCCTTAGTTTTGAATCAGCTTGTAGGAGATACACTGGGTCTGCTTGGCACAGGTCAAAACTTTCTTAATAAGGACCAAGAAACACAACAAATCAGAGAAAGGCTGGATAAGTGGGACTGCATTAAACTGCAGAGTTTCTGTATGGCAAAGGATATAGCTAGCAAATTAACTGGAAAGCCTACAGTGATGGAGAAGATCTTCACTAACCATAAAACAGACAGAGGCCTCATATCTAAAATATATCAACAGCTCAAAAAATTGAATCACTCCAGAACTAATCTCCAAAGAAACAACCGTCCCATTAAAAGATGGGCCAAAGAGTTAAAGAGAGTCTCCTCTGAAGAAGAAATAAAAGTGGCTTATAGACACATGAAGAAATAAAAATGGCCTATAGACACATGAAGAAATGCTCAACATCGCTGGCCATAAAAGAAATGCAAATCAAAACAACTCTAAGATTCCACCTCACTCCAGTTAGAATGGCCAGGATCAAGAAAACTAATAGTTTTGAATCCAAAGTTTTTGAAACCAAAGTTTTGAATCACCTCAAGGAGCTTGGGAGTAGAGTGTATAGGATTCTTTAAATACAGGATCATGTCATCTACAAAGAGGGAAATTTTTACTACCTCTTACCCTATTTGGATCAACTTTATGCTTTCTTCTTGCCTTATTGCACTGGCTAGGAATTCTAATAATATGTTAAAGAGGAGTGGAGAGAGTGGGCATCCTTGTCTCATTCCTGATATTAGAGGGAATGGTTTTAGCTTTTCACCAATAAGTATAATACTAGCTGTGGGTTTGTCATACACAGCCCTTATTATATTGAGGAATGTTCCATGGATTCCTAGTTTCTCCAGAGCTTTTAATATAAAGGGGTGTTGAATCTTGTCAAATGCCTTTTCTGCATCGATTGAGACGATCATGTGATTTTTGTCCTTGCTCCTGTTGATGTGTTGAATTATATTAATTGATTTGCGTATGTTGAACCAGCTTTGCCTCCCTGTGATGAAACCTGTTTGGTCATAGTGTATAATTTTTTTGATGAGTTGTTGTAGATGGTTGGCCAATATTTTGTTGAGAAGTTTTGCATTGATGTTCATCAAAGAAATAGGTCTATAGTTCTCTTTCTTTGATGAATCTCTGTCTGGTTTGGGGATGAGGGTTATACTGGCTTCATAGAATGAGTTTGGTAAAGAACCATCATTTTCAATTTCGTTGAAGAGCTTGAGAAGTATTGGTGTGAGCTCTACTTTGAAGACCTTATAGAATTCAGCTGTGAATCCATCTGGCTCTTGGGTTTTCTTAGGTGGAAGTTCTCTTATTGCCATTTCTATTTCAGTGCTTGAAATAAGCCTGTTTAGTTGGGTTAGTTCTTCTTGGTTCAGTGTGGGTATGTTAATATTGGCTTGGAATTTATCCATTTCTTCTAGATTCTCAGATTTGTTGGCGTAAAGGTTTGAGAAGTTTTCCCTCATGATGCTCTGGATCTTGGTAATTTCTGTCGTGGTATTACCATTTTCGTCTGCGATTTTATTTTGGTTTGCTCCCTTCTTTTTTTGGTAAGATTTGCTAAGGGTTTGTCAATTTTGTTAATTCTTTCAAAGAACCAACTTCTTGTTTTGTTGATTCTTTCTATAGTTTTTCTGGATTCCAGTTTATTTAATTTTGCTTTGATTTTAATAATTTGCTTCCTTCTACTGGGTTTAGGGTTGGTTTGTTGCTCTTTTTCCAGGAGCTTAAGGTATCACATTAAATTGTTGGTTTGTGGTTTTCCCAATTTGTTTTTTTAGGCACTCAGAGCTATAAATTTTCCTCTGAGTACTGCCTTTGCCATGTCTCAAAAGAGCTGGTATTTTGTGTGCTCCTTTTTGTTAAATTTCATAAATTGTTGGATTTCTGGTCTGATCTCTTCGATAACCCATTGGTGATTCAACAATGTATTGTTCAATCTACATGAGTTACAGGGATTCCATTGGTGGAGTTGTGTGTTCAGTTCCAATTTGATGCCCTTGTGGTCTGAGAGAGTGCAGGGAATAATTTCAGTGTTTCTGAATCCATCCAGGTTTGTTTTATGGCCTAAAATGCGATCTATTTTGGAAAATGTTCCATGTGCTGCTGAGAAAAACGTATATTGTGTTGTTGCTGGGTGGAACAATCTGCAGATGTCTGTTAGATCTAGTTGGTCTATATAGTTGTTCAACTCTAAAGTTTCTCTGTTGAGTTTTTGCCTTGTCGATCTGTCCAAAGGTGAAAGTGGTGTGTTAAAGTCACCAACAATCACTGTGTTTCGATCTATATATGGTTTCAGTGAAAGTAAAGTTTGCTTGATGAAGTTTGGAGCTCTGGGATTGGGTGTGTACATATTTAGGATCGTTATGTGCTCCTGGAGGAAAGATCCCTTTAGTAGTGTGTAGTAACCTTCTTTGTCTTTTCTCACTAATTTTAGTTTGAAATCTATTTATCTCATATGAGGATGGCAACTCCAGCCTGTTTTTGGGGGCCGTTAGCTTGATAGAGTTTATTCTAACCTCTCATTTTCAAAAGGTGTTTGTTTTTTGGGGTAAGATATGTCTCTTGAAGACAGCAGAACGATGGATCCTGTTTTTTGATCCAACTAGATAATCTATGCCATTTAATTGGAGAATTAAGGCCCATTGATATTGAGAGTCAGGATTGAGAAATATTTATTAGTTCCTGCCATTTTTACAAGCTTTCATTAGGGCCTTTGTCTTGATAGTTTTTGTGGTACTTAGATGTTATGAGTTTTAGGTGCCATATCTTTCTCTGTATTACATTTGTGTTGTTTTTCCATGTGTAAAACATCTTTGAGAATTTTCTGTAGTGTTGGTTTTTTTGTTACATAATGTTGAAGCTGTTCCTTGGAATGGAATATTTTTATTCTTCCCTCAGTTATGAATGAGAGCTTAGCTGGGTACAGTATTCTTGGCTGGTAGTTATTTGACTTAAGGGCATGGTATATATCATTCCAATCTCTTCTTGTTTGCATGGTCTCTGCTGAGAAATCTGGGGTTATTCTGTTGGTTTGCCTTTATAGGTGATTGTTCTCTTCTCCCTGGCTGCTTTTAGGATCCTATCTTTGGCCTCTATTGATTCAGTTCTGATTATAATGTGGCAGTGGGATGTCCTTTTCTGGTCAGGTCTGTTTGGGGTTCTAAAAGCTTCTTGTATCTTGATGGGCCTGCCATTCTGAATATTTGGGAAGTTCTCTGAGATGATTCCCTGAAGTATATTTCCAATACCATTGACCTCTTTCTCTAGACCCTCCTCAATACCAATTAGCCTTAAATTAGACTTCCTAATTGTATCTTGGACCTCCTGTAGCGTTTTCTCATATTTCCTAGATTTGAATTGACTCATTTTCTGTTCTTTTTCTATAACAACTAAATTATTTTCAACCCCGGAAATTCTCTCTTCTACATTGTCTAACCTGCTATCAAAGCTATCTACTTTATTTTTCATCTCCCTTGCTTCTAATTGCTCATTTTTGATGCCTTGCATCTCTTGTTTTAGATCATGTATGGATTTCTTTAGCTCCTGATTTCCATTTGAGTGGTTAGCTCAGCAGCTTTATTCTCTTTGGACATTTGTTGGAGTTCAGTCACCTTTTTGTTTGTGGATTCTATGAATTCGTTCATTTTTCTTTGAAAAACCTTTATTATGGCCTCCTTTATGGCTTCCCCTTTTTCACATATCACCTTGTTTATGGTTTCCTCCTGTTTAGCTGTGACTTCCTTCCTTATCTCTTCCTTTATGTTTTCACATTTTTCATTAATGATGTTTATCAATTGTATTTTATAGCACTTGGAAGGCTCTCCTCTAGATTTGCCACTGACTGCTCCATTGCCTGTTTATGTTGGGTGGGAAATGCTATTCCTAGATTTGACATTTTTCTTGAGTTTCTTGTTCTGCCCATTTGAAGATGGGAGCAGGATTAATACCAAACAAGATTATAATTTTTCAGGTATAACCAACCTATACCTTTTTAATTGTCTGACAATAGATATTCACTCTTTTAGATCGGTAATATCACTCTCTCTTTCTTTTTATACACTTATATATAAATCTAATACAATCACAGATGACCGATTTATGACCAAAACAATAAGCCCCTCAATCCAATCTCTATTGTATTTAAGTCCCTCTGGGCCTGGAGTATAATTGAACACCTAGATACACAGCATTGCTCAACAACCATCAAATGTAGATCCATGCATTATAAGAGTTGAAGGATGAATAGAGGACCAGAGATAGAAAAATAATATGAAAGATGACAAGGGAGGTAGGAAAAGAATAATACAGGAGTGTAAGAATATTATAGTAATGAAGAAAGGGTATCATGTAAGGATAACTGACCTAAGGTGATAGATAGATAGAGTATTTGTGTAGAAAGTTTAGATGAACTTATATAAAACTTATCAAAATAAGAAGAGTAATAAGTAGAATATATAGAGAAAAGAGAGAGGTTGATATAGGAGATTTCAATGATATCAATTTAAGAAAGAAAAGAAAAAAGAAACAAAACAGCAACAAAAGAAAAGAAAACAGTACACACACACACACAAATCAAAAACAAAAACAAAAACAGCAACAAAAAAAAGAAAAAAGGTGGGGGGAGGAGATTCCTCACTGTTCTGAGTTCTTACTCCAGAGATAGTAGTGTTGAGAACCCAGAGTTTAAAATGCAGGTGACTGTATCAATATGGATATCGTTTTTGTTCAAACTGTACCCAGAGCTGTCATTGTGTTTCTAGGAACAACCACAGTGACAGCAGGATTGCAGGAAAAGAGAGGAGAAACAAAGAAAAAAAGGAATGAATCATAACATTAGAAAAAAAGGTGTAGGTTCAATGGCAAAGAGAAAAATAAGAACATTTAAAATTGCAAATGAAATGGGGTAAAAAAAGATAAAAAAGGGTATTCTTCAGTTTTGGGGTTTTTTTTTTTGATGGGGGGAGAGGTAAGGAAACTTGTGTCTCCACTAAATTCTGGATCTAAACACTTCACAAAGTCTTTTTCTCTTGTGATTTGGCTTTGAGGTTTTTCGGGTGAGATTGCTTGTTTGGTAAAACAAAGCTGAAACATCCGCGGGCGGCTTTGTTTACCAGGTCTGGGGGCGGCGCAAGGTGATGGACTTCAGCAGCGCTGGGACCAGATTTCTGGCTAAGGGATCTCTGGGAAATCCTTTGCCAGTTAGAAAGGTGGTGCTATCAGCAACACCTCTCTGGCTCCAATTGCTTTGGCCTGGGTCGTTGCCAGCAGTCAAGATGGCGCTGCTCTCAGCTGGTGGGGGAGGTGCTCCCTCCCAATGCCCTTCCCGGAGCAGAAGTGGAAACTTCTCCTCGGAGCTACTCACTGGATTCTCCAGTTCTGTGAAGCTGGCAGGTCCGTGCATGGCCGGGTGTCGGCTCTGGGCTCACGCAGGCTCTGTGTGGCTCTGTCTGCAGCCGGTGGGTCTGAGCTGCTGTGGAGTGCTTTCTCTGCTCTGATTCAGAAGCGCCTTTGTCTCCCAGCCGCTCCTCAGCAGAGCTCCAAGCTCTCTTTTTGTGCTGGTATTCTTCCTTTTTTCCCTTTTTTTTCCTCTCTGTTTGCATTCTCTGTGGTCTTAAAGCTTACTTAGGATCAATTTCTGTTAGAGGACTGTCTCTTGCACTGCCAGTACATGAATCTTGGCAGGAGCTCACTATGTCTCACCCTGAACCTCCGCCATCTTCCGCCAAATCCAAGAAATGTATTCTTTATCTGACTTATGTAACTGTAACCGCTCTATATATAACCTGTAAAATAACAATAAATTATTTTTTTGGAAAATTTAACAAAAACCTATCTGAGACAGTGGTTGTGTTGACACCTATAATCCAATCTACTTGTGAGTCTGAGGTCTGATTATCTTGGTTCAAAGCTACCTGGGCAGAAAAGCCTGAAAGACTTCTATCTTCAATTAAGTGGGGGAAAAAATAATTCAAAAGTGGAGCTGTGGTTCAAGTGATACAGTGTTAGCTTTGAGCAAAAAAGCTCAAGAATCCCACCAAAGGGTTCAACTCCCAAGGCCTACACAAGAAAAAAAAACTGACACAGTACATTCCAATAATTATTGTTTAAAATTATTTGGTTGTAATTCTGATGTACTTTTCAGACATGGAAAAGCCATACCCCCAACTCTAAATCACATCTTCATTTTGATTTGAGGCAGTAGCATTGGAATTTGTACTCAGGCCTTGTATTTGCTTCTTCTTACCTTTATGCCTGTACCTTACTAAATTATGACCCTGTTTATACACCCTGCACTGCTGGGAAGGGGCACACACATCTCCATACCCAGCTTTTTTTTTTTTTCTCTTGTAATGAGATTGCTTCTGAACATATTCCTTCACCTCATATCCTCCCAAACTGCACCACTAAGTAGGTTGGATTTCAGGTATAAATGCCCATATACAGCCTTTAGTTAATTTTCAAATACCTTCCTCTGGTCAGCTTGAAGGTGGCTTTCTCACTGGCAATAAACTTTTCTTCTTAAACCTCACACTTCTAATACTCTTTTCACAAAAGAGAAATATATGTCCATTTAATTGCTTCCTAAACTCCTTTAACCTCCTCCTCATGGGGCAACAATGGCCTTGGTAAACACATGAGTGCAAAGATGGAAAGTGTCAAACCCCCAACTTTCTGGATCATACTTGTTTCTTCTCTCCAGAAGCCTGGTTCTGAGAACACTAGTTATTTGAAATCTCTGTTTCCATGGAATGGAAACATAAACATGTGGCCTATCTCTCTATTTCAATATTTTTGTGTGTGAACTTATATCTTTATTTGAATTTAGTTTTTTTTTAATTAAATTTAATTTTTGTAGGTGATGTACAGAAGGGTTTCAGTTATATAAATAAGGTTATAAGTGCATATTTTGTTGACCCCCCTCCCTCATTTTCTCCCACTTTCCCTCCCTTCCCCTGGCTCTCCCTGCCTCAAGTTGCAAAGTTCATTTTCAATGAAGTATCTTGTGAGATACTGTTTACCCTTGTCCTTTGTCTCACCATTCTGTTATTCCTTTTTCCTTTCCCAAATCAGATAAACATATATAAAAGACACAAGACACGGTGTGTGGGGGGGGGGGGCGTGGCTGGGTGCATGACCTAGTGGTAGAGTACTTGTCTAGTATGAATGAAGATCTGGGTTCGATTCCTTGGTACCACATAAATAGAAAAAGATGGAAACGGTACTATGATGCAACTGGTAGAGTGCTAACCTTGAGAAAGACCAAGGGCATTGCTCAGGCCCTGAGTTCAAGCTGCAGGACGTATATACAGAGCTATTGAGTTATTAACATGTGCTAGCAAGGATGTGGCCAAAGGGAATGCTATTACACTGTTGGTGGTAATGTAAACTTGTTCAACCATTCTGGAAAGTAGTATGGAGTTTCCTCAAGAAATTAAGCATAGAGCTTCCTAATGACCCTGCAATTCCACTCCTGGACATTTACCCAAATGATCACAAACAAGGCCACACTAAAGCCACCAGCACAACTATGTTCATTGCAGCACTATTTACCATAGCCAAGATATGAAACCAACCTAGATGAATGGTCGAGAACATGTGGTATATATACACAATGGAACTCCATGCTTTCTCCAGAAAGAATGCTATCTACCTATTTGAAAGGAAATGGAAAGACTTGGAAAAAAATCATAACTGAAGTAAACCAGATCTAAAGAAACATAGGCTCCATGGTTTCCCTCACTTGTAATAATTAGTGAATATCTATATCTTTTAAATCTCAGTAGTTTTGAAGTTTTGATCATCTAAAGCTTATATTTATTTTCTTAGATTTATATTTGTGTGTGGTTTGCATATGTGTGTGTGTTTACATATTGTATTATATGTTACTACTACATCCCACATCCTTATTGCTGGTGTATAAGATAGCAACTGAGTTCTGTCTATTAGGTCTGTGTTACAGCAATTACAATTGCTTATTAATTCAGGGAGGAAGTTTTGGCCAATTTTTTAAAAATACTTTCAATATTAATAATTTCAGCTAAGAGCAAAACATCTTTGTGGGCAGTTTATCTTTGTTGACAGTTTATCTTTCTGGGCAATTTGTTTCTATCTGGTTTCTAGCTCATGCTATCTCATTTCTCTCACATAGTATTGGATAGGAGTGACAGAGAGAGCAGCCTGCTCATGTTCCTCTTCTTGGAAGGAAAGCATTCAAGTATCTGTGGGCATTTTTGCCTTTTGGTAAATGGTCTTCCAGTTCTTTAAAAAAAATTTTAGTCCTCTTACACTGGTGCAGCGGTTGATGCCTGTAAACCTAGCTACTGAGGAGGCTTAGATCTGAGGATCACAGTTCAATGCCAGACCCAGCTTGCCTGTGAGACTCTTATCTCCAATTAACCACCAGAAAACTAGAAGTGGTGCAGTGGCTCAAGGGGTAGGATGGTAGCCTTGAGTTGAAGAGCTCAAGGACAGCACCGAAGCCCAGAGTTCAAGTCCCATGACTGACAAAAAATAGTTTACTCCCCTTTTGCCATCTACTCTTCCTACTCCTCCATTGCTCTGTCTTTCTAGTCTTAAAGATCATTGACTTTATAATTTTTGGTCTTTGGTTGAGATGCCTTCAAAAATTAAGCACAAACACAATTTACATGAAAAACAAATTTCTGCTATCAATCTACCTTTAAAATTCCTACCCATAGCAAAAAAGCGGCGGCAGAGGGCGCCGGGCTGGGCAGCCCCGACCGCTGCAGGAACCAGCATAGGACTGGGCCAGTGAGCCGCAGAAGCAGTGGAACCCAGATGCGGAACTAGAACAGCAAGCAGCGGAACCCAGACGCGGAACAGAGGCAGCAGAGGAGACCCGAGGGGAGTGAAAGACTCCCCAACACCGTGGAGCACCCACAGATGAATGCAGAGGCGTGAGTACTGCAGCGGGTCCCCAAACCCATTGGGAAAGCAGAGCTGGTGCCAAGCAATAGAACTTAACTCAGACCCCTCCACCCCTCCCGAGAAAGACCGGCAGGAGCAGGGGGGCAAGGAATTTAGAATCCTGTCCCTTCCCTCAACAGCCCCCTCCCCCAGGCCATTGACTGGAGACTGTCAGGTGGGTGGTGCTAAGACCCAGCACCCCACCAAGGGAGGTGGAGGTGTCCAAGCCCCCACCCGCCCACCAGGTTCCTCTCCAGACCACTGGATCTGGAGAGTGGGGGCGCTAAGACCCTGCCTTACAACAGCGGATGGGGTGTACGGGACAATAGGAGCCAGCATCTGTTCCCCTCAAATCTTGAGCCGGGCATCCTCCAACTGGGAATCCTGAGCAAGACAGCACCGAGAGGACCCCCACAGTCACAGACTCTCTGACAAAGCAACAGGGAACTGAAGGGCTGACCAGCAGCCACACTCGCCTTCTGAGAATCAGAAAGGTGCGGCTCTGCCCTTGGAGCCCATGTCCTCAGCTGGGCCCCACCCCTGGGAACAGAGCAGACACCTGATGGTCCTGCTGAGAGCCCCTGGAAACTCCTAAACCCCAGACCCGTGGCCGGGGCCTGCCCCTAGAAGCAGCACAGGAAAACCAACCATCTGCCCAGCACGTTGAGACTGAAGCTCTCAGATCCATCCCACGGCCCACTGTGAGGCCACTGGTTGGGCTGAGAGCTAGTCGCGCAGCAGCACACAGCCTCTGGGAACAGGCCAGAACACCTGCAAAAACTGCAAACTCTGACCTAGTCAGCAGAGGACTCAATTTGGCCGAGAACCACAGGTATTCACATATTCCCAGAACCACCAGTCCCAATCCAAGTAAAGACTACTACCTACTGACCACAGAGCAAACTACAACAATTCTTGATGCAGAGGAGAGCGCAAAGACAAATTACAACATACATAAATAATCAAAGTCCCACGCAAAGCCCAAAAGGAAACAAGAGCAAAGGGACGAGAGAGATGTCACCATCCCAAGAAATGACACCTAAAGAGACACAAAACATGACCCTATTCAAGGAGATGATTGTGGGCATGACTAAAGAGATTAAAACAGAATTCCAAAAACAATTCCAGGAACATGAGCAGGACATCACCAAAGAGCTCCTCGAATTCAAAAGAGAAATGGAAGAAAAGATTAATACCCTCAGAGCAGACATGATCAGCTCAGTGTCCACACTTCAAGCAAAAATGGAGGCATTAAGCAGCAGATTGATGGAAATGGAGAATAGAACATCAGAAACAGAAGATAAAACACAAGAGCTGGAACAGAGAATTGCTGCCTTGGAAAAATCAGTCAGAATCTACCAGAAAGAGCTCCAGGAATTGGCAGATGCAGCAAAGAAGTCTAATCTTCATATAATAGGGATTGAGGAGGGGGCCAAATTTCAGGACAAAGGTATGTAACCTTTATTCACCAAAATCATAGCAGAGAACTTCCCCAACTTCAAAAGGGAAAATACTCACATTATTGAAGGTTTCAGGACCCCAAACAGGCAAGATCCTAGAAGGAACTCATCTAGACATATCATAGTAAAGACACTAGACCCGAATACCAAGGAATTGATCTTAAATGCTGCAAAAACAAAGGAGCTATATTATTATAATGGGAAGAAAGTTCGAATTACAGCAGATCTCTCCATGCAAACCCTAAATGCAAGAAAAGCTTGAAAAAACATCATTGATGTCCTGAAGACCAACAACTGCCAACCCAGACTGATATATCCAGCAAAACTAGCATTTACATTTGAGGGAGAAACAAGAATATTTCACTCCAAAGAGAAGCTTTATGAATACGTGCACAGTAAACAAGCATTACAAAGAATACTAATTAATTGAGAACAAATTGTAGAACATCAAGAATCCCCATCAAGAAGCAAACATCTATAATTTACTAAACACAAAAGGGGAAAAAAGAGAAACAAAGAAACTTAGAGGTAAAAATAAATAACAACAATGGACATCGACCACTTCTCCATAATCTCCCTAAATGTGAATGGGCTGAACAATCCAATCAAAAGACACAGAGCAGCAGACTGGATTAAGAAACACCACCCATCCATATGTTGCCACCAAGAGACCCACCTCACTGCCAAAGACAGAAACAAATTCCAAGTGAAAGGATGGAAATGAATTTTCCACTCCAATGCACCATGCAAAAAAGCAGGAGTAGCAATCTTAATCTCCGACAAAATTAACTTCTCAGTAAAATCAGTACATAAAGATAGAAAAGGCAATTATATATTAGTAAAGGGTACAATCCATGCCCATAATATTACAGTTATAAACATCTACTCCCCCAACAAGGAAGCACCCAAATTCGTCAAACTCTTTTAGAATTAATTACAGAACAAGATAGACTCAAACACAATCATAGTGGGAGACCTCAATACACCACTCTCAACAAATGACAGGTCAACTCAACAAAAGTTAAGCAAAGACACCATCGACTTAAATGACACCATAGCCCAGCTGGGCTTAACAGATATACACAGAGTCTTTCACCCAACGACAAAACTTTTTACATTTTTCTCAGCAGCACATGGAACACACTCCAAAATAGATCATATAATAATTCATACAGAAAACTTAAGCAGATACAAAAGAATGCATGGGATTCTATCAGACCACAGTGGAGTCAGACTAATTCTGAACAATGCAGTCAAAGTCAAAAAACATTCAATCACATGGAAACTGAAAAACACACTTCTGAATAACTCCTGGGTAACAGATCAGATCAGAAATGAAATTAAAAACTTTCTTGAATGTAATGACAATCAAGAAACATCACAAAGGAACTTATGGGACACAGCAAAGGCAGTTCTAAGAGGCAAATTTATCGCACTAGGAACGCATATTAAAAAGACAGAAGAAGAGCTAGTAAATAACCTTAAAAAAACTGAAACACCTAGAGGAGCAAGAAAAAGTTAATTCTAAAACAACAAGAAGGACAGAAATAACAAAAATAAAATCAGAAATTTCAGAGATTGAAATAAGATCTACTATACACAAAATTGATAAATCAAAAAGTTGGTTCTTTGAAAGAGTCAACAAAATAGACAGACTCTTGGCAAGATTAATCAAAAAAAAGATTAGAGACCCCACGGGAACAATCACAACTGATTCCCAAGAAATTCAGTCCATAATGAATAGGTACTACCAGGGCCTATATTCAAAGAAACAAGAAAATCTAGTAGAAATGGTTGATTTCTTAAATAAATATAGGCTACCCACACTGAACAACAATGAGGTAAACAAATTGAACAGACCAATTTCTTACAACGAATTGTGGAAGCAATCAGGGAAATGCCAACCAAAAAGAGCCCAGGTCCAGATGGATTCACTGCGGAATTCTACAAGATGTTTAAAGATGAAATAACACCTATACTCTTGAAACTCTTCAGAGAAATAGAAACAGAAGGAGCAATATCAAACTCATTTTAGAAGCTAATATTACTCTCATCCCGAAACCAGGGAAAGACCCAACATAAAAAGAAAACTACAGACCTATCTCTCTAATGAACACAGACGCAAAACTCCTCAATAAAATATTAGCCAACAGAATCCAGAAACAAATTAAATAAATCATACACTATGATCAACTGGGCTTCATCCCACAAATGCAAGGCTGGTTTAACATTTGCAAATCAATCAATGTAATACATCATATCAATAGAGTTAAGGATAAGAATCATGATAATTTCTCTGAATGCGGAGAAGGCATTTGACAAAATACAACATCCATTCATGTTGAAAGCACTAGAAAAAAATAGGAATAAGAGGTACATTCCTCAAAATAGTGAAAGCCATATATGAAAACCTACAGCCAGTATTATACGAAATGGTAAAAGACTGGAACCATTCACCTTAAAATCAGGAACTACACAAGGATGCCTACTCTCTCCACTTCTCTTCAATATAGTGCTGGATCCCTTATCCAGAGCAATAAGGCAAGAAAAGGACATCAAAGGGATCCACATAGGGAAAGAAGAAATTAAACTATCCCTATTCGCAGACGACATGATCTTCTACTTGAGTGACCCAACAAACTCCACTCCCAAACTTCTAGAATAAATAAATCACTTTAGCAAAGTGGCAGGATACAAAATCAATCTTCAGAAGTCAGTAGCCTTCTTGTACACCAACAATACAGAAACAGAAGGCCAAATCAAGAAAATGATCATATTCACAATAGCTCCCAAAAGAATAAAATACTTAGGAATATACTTAACCAAAGATGTAAAGGAATTATTCAATGAAAACCATAAAAGCCTAATGAAAGAAATTAAAGAGGACACTAGGAAATGGAAAGACATCCCATGCACAAGGCTAGGGAGAACCTACATAGTGAAAATGGCTATACTGCCAAAATTGATATACAAATTCAATGCAATCCCCATCAAAATCCCAAAGACATTCTTTACAGAAACAGACTATATAATCCAAAGATTCATATGGAACAAGAAAAGACCTAGAATAGCCAAAACAATTCTAGGCAAAAAGAGCAATGCTGGTGGTATTACAATACCAGACTTCAAACTCTACTATAGAGCCATAATAACAAAAACTGCTTGGTATTGGCACAAAAACAGAC
The DNA here is from genome assembly GCF_031878675.1 of Megascapheus bottae. NCBI lineage: Eukaryota > Metazoa > Chordata > Mammalia > Rodentia > Geomyidae > Megascapheus > Megascapheus bottae. Next base: position 10,989,797 of record NC_143518.1, read on the forward strand.
CAGAAGATCAGTGGAACAGAATAGAAGACCCAGAAATAGAACCACATACCTATAGCCAACTTGTATTTGACAAAGGAGCCAAAGATAACCAGTGGAACAAACACAGTCTATTCAATTATTGGTGCTGGCAAAACTGGGCAGTCACATGCAGAAAACTAAAAATTGACCCTAGCCTTTCACCATGAACAAGCATTAACTCAAAGTGGATCAAAGACCTCATCGTCAGACCAGAAACCATGAAACTGCTACAGGATAATTAGGAGAGACACTGGAACTCATAGGCACAGGCAAAAGATTCCTGAACAGAATCCTAGGGTCACAACAGATTGGAGAGAGACTCGGTAAAGGGGACTACCTAAAAATAAAAAGTTTCTGTACAGATAAAAACATCGTTGCAAAAGTAGAGACAGCTAACCAACTGGGAAAAGATATTCACCAACAATACATCTGACAAATGCTTAATATCTAGTATCTACAGGGAACTCAAGAAACTAATTGCCCCCAAACCCAATAAACCATTCACTAAATGGGCAAGGGAACTAAAGAGAGACCATCAGAAGAAGAGATTAAAATGGCAGAAAAACATAAGAGAAAATGTTCATCATCTATGGTCATAAAGGAAATGCAAATAAAAACAACCCTAAGATACCACCTTGCCCCAACAAGAATGGCCAAGATTTTGAACTCAGACAATGACAGTTGCTGGTGGGGTTGTGGAGAAAAAGGAACCCTACTACACTGCTGGTGGGAATAGTTCAGCCACTCTGGAAAGCAGTGTGGAGGTTTCTTAAAGAACTGAAAATAGAGAGGAAGGAAGATGGCGCCGAGACAATAGGGAAGCTGCTTAGCTTTCTCTGACAAAAAGAGAGAACCAGGGAGTCCCACGAGCCAACTTTCTAAAGAAATTCACGACAACAAACTCAAAAAGCAACGGAGAAGGACTCAAACTGGAAAAGAAATCCAGATAAAGCTCACATCCAACTTTCTCAAAGAATTCGGAACGCAAGGACCCCTCCCCCACCTCTCGCGAAAAGCGGCTTGAGCTGGCACCGGCTCCACGCGGGGAAAGCGGGGGCGGGCACGGGCTCTAATCCACGAAAAGTGGTGGCAGTGGAGGGCACCAGGCTGGGAACCCAACGGCTGCAGAAACCAGCACAGAACCGGGCCAGCGAACGGCGGAAGCAGCGGAACCCAGACGCGGAACCAGACAGCAAGCAGCGGGACCCAGACGCAGAACACAGGCGGCCGAGGAGACCCGAGGGGAGTGAAAGACTCCCCACCACCGTGGACCACCCGCAGACGGAGGCAGAGGCATGAGTAATACAGCGAGTCCCCAAACACATCGGGAAAGCGGAGCAGGTGCCAAGCAATAGAACTTAACTCAGACCCCAACACCCCGCGCCGAGAAAGACTGGCGGGAGCACGGGGGCAAGGAATTTAGAATCCTGTCCCTCCCCTCAACAGCCCCCTCCCTCAGGCCACTGACTGGAGATTGACAGGCGGGCTACCCATAAGACCCAGCACCCCATCAAGGGAGACGGGGCTGTCCCAACTCCCACCCGCCCAACAGGCTCAACCCCCAGCCCTCTGACTGGAGACTGACAAGCGGGCCGACCCTAAGACTCAGCACCCCACCAGGGGAGGCGGAGCTGTCCCAGCTCCCACCCGCCCACCAGGCTCCTCACCCAGGCCACTGGATCTGGAGAGTGGAGGGCTTTGAGACCCTGCCTTACAAAAGTGGGTAGGGGGTGCGGGTAAATAGGAGCCAGCATCTGCCCCCCCTCAATTCTCGAGCGGGGCATCCTCCAGCTGGAAACCCTGAGCAAGACACCACCAAGGGCCGCCCCCACAGTCACAGACTCTGACAAAGCAGTGGAAACACAGCAGGGATCTGAAGGGCCAACCAGCAGCCAAGCTCCCCTTCTGAGAACCAAAAAGGCACGGCTCCGCCCTTGGAGCCCACGCCCCCAGCTGGGCCCCGCCCCTGGGAACAGAGGGGCCTCCTGCTGGTCCTGCTGAGAGGTCCTGAAACTCTCAATCCCCAGACCCTTGGCTTGGGGCCACCCCTGGAATCAGCACAGGAAAACGTCCACCAACCGCGCTCAGACAGAAGCTCGCAGATCCATCCCATGGTCCACAGTGAGGCCACTGGTTGGGCTAAGAGCTAGTCGCCCAGCAACACATAAGTTTCATTCTAATACTTTCCAAATACTCTACCTACTTACCCCCTGACCCCTCTCATTCTATTTTTCTATCTCTGGACCTCTGCTCCTCTTTCAACCCTTATACTGCATGGATCTACACTTGATGGCTGTTGAGCAACATTGTATATCTAGGTGTTTAATTATCCTCTAGGCTCAGAGGGACTTAAAGACAATAGAGATTGGATTGAGAGGCTTATTGTTTTGAATATAAATTGCTTATCAGTGAAAAATTAGACTAGTCGGTAACTGCACGAAAAGAAAGAGTGATAACACCAATCAAAACTCGTGAACATCTAGAGTCTGCCAGCTACAGAGGTCTAGGTTGGTTATATCTGAAAAACTATAATCGTGTTTAGTATTAATCTTGCTCCCATTTTCAAATGGGCAGAACAAGAAACTCAAGAAAAATGTCAAATCAAGAAACAACACCTCCCACCTCCCCCACCCAATGTAAACAGCCAATGGAACAGTCACTGGCAAGACTAGAGGAGAGTCTTCCAAGTGCTGTACAAATGCAATTGATAAACATCATTAATGAAAAATGTGAAAATATAAAGAAAGAGATAAGGGAGGAAGCCATAGCTGAACAAGAGGAAACCATAAACAAGGTGATAAGTGAAAAAGAAGGCGCCATAAAGGAAGCCATAATAAAGGCTGTTCAAAGAAAGATGGATGAATTCATAGAATCCACAAATAAAAAGGTGACCGAACTCCAGCAAATGTTCAAAGAAAATAAAGCTACTGAGCTAACCACTCAAATGGAAATCAAGGAGCTAAAGAAATCCATACATGATCTAAAAGAAGAGATGCAAGGCATCAAAAATGAGCAAATAGTAGCAAGGGAGATGAAAAATAAAGTAGATAGCTTTGATAGCAGGTTAGACAATGCAGAGGAGAGAATTTCCGGGGCTGAAGATAATTTAGTTATTATAGAGAAAGAACAGAAAATGAGTCAATCCAAATCTAGGAAAAATGAGAGAGCGCTTCAGGAGGTCCAAGATACAATTAGGAAGCCTAATTTAAGGCTAATTGGTATTGAGGAGGGTCTGGAGAAAGAGGTCAATGGTATTGGAAATATACTTCAGGGAATCATCTCAGAGAATTTCCCAAATATCCAGAAGGGCAGACCCATCCAGATACAAGAAGCTTTTAGAACCCCAAACAGACCTGACCAGAAAAGAACATCTCACCGCCACATCGTAATCCGAACTGGATCAGTAGAAACCAAAAAAAGGATCCTAAAGGCAGCCAGGGAAAAGGGTTCAGTAACCTATAAAGGAAAACCAATCATAATCACCCCCAGATTACTCAGCAGAGACCATGCAAGCAAGAAGTGACTGGAAGCATATATGTCATGCCCTTAAGTCAAACAACTACCAACCAAGAATACTGTACCCAGCTAAGCTCTCATTCATAACTGAGGGAACAATAAAAACATTCCATTCCAGGGAAAAGCTGCAACAATATGTCGCAACAAAACCAACACTACAGAGAATTCTGCAAGATGTTCTATACATAGAAAACCAAAATAAAGGCAATATAGGGAAAGAAATGGCACCTAAACAGCATACCACCTAAGGACCACAAGAACTATCAAGACACAGGCCCAAATAAAAGCTTTTAAAAATGGTAGGACCTAATAAATATCTCTCAATCCTAACTCTCAATATCAATGGACTCAACTCTCCAATTAAACGGCATAGGCTGTCTAGTTGGATCAAAAAGCAAGAGCCATCGTTCTGCTGTCTTCAAGAGACGCATCTTACCCAAAAAAACAAGCATCTTTTGAAAGTGAGAGGTTGGAATAAACTCTATCAAGCTAACGGCCCCCATAAACAGGCTGGAGTTGCCATCCTCATATCAGATAAAATAGACTTCAAACTAAAATTAGTAAGAAAAGACAAAGAAGGGTACTACATACTACTAAAGGGATCTTTCCTCCAGGAAGACATAACGATCCTAAATATTTACACACCCAATCCCGGAGCTCCAAACTTCATCAAGCAAACTTTACTTACACTGAAACCTTACATAGATCGAAATACAGTGATTGTCGGTGACTTTAACACACCACTTTCACCTATGGACAGATCAACAAGGCAAAAACTCAACAGAGAAACCTTAGAACTGAACAGCTATATAGACCAACTAGATCTAACAGACATCTGCAGAATATTCCACCCAGCAACAACACAATATACGTTTTTCTCAGCAGCACATGGAACATTTTCCAAAATAGATGACATCTTAGGCCATAAAACAAACCTGGACAGATTCAGAAACACAGAAATTATTCCATGCACACTCTCAGACCACAAAGGCATCAAACTGGAACTGAACACACACCTCCACCAACGAAAACCCTGTAACTCATGGAGACTGAACAACACATTGTTGAATCACCAATGGGTCATTGAAGAGATCAGAACAGAAATCCAACAGTTTATGAAATTTACCAGTAAGGAGCACACAAACTACCAACTCCTTTGGGACACAGCAAAGGCAGTACTCAGAGGAAAATTTATAGCGCTGAGTGCCTACAACAACAAGTTGGAAAAATTGCAAACCAACAAGTTAATGTCTCACCTTAAGCTCCTGGAAAAAGACCAACAAACCAACCCTAATCCCAGTAGAAGAAAGCAAATAATTAAAATCAAAGTAGAATTAAATGATTTGGAATCCAAAAAAACTATAGAAAGAATCAACAAAACAAGGAGTTGGTTCTTTGAAAGAATTAACAAAATTGACAAGCCCTTAGCAAATCTTACCAAAAAAAGAAGAGAGCATATCGAAATAAACAAAATCGCAGATGAAAATGGTAATATCACGACAGAAATTACCAAGATCGAGAATATCATGAGGGAATACTTCTCAAACCTTTATGCCAACAAATTTGAGAACCTAGATGAAATGGATGAATTCCTAGCCAATATTAACATACCCACACTGAACCAAGAAGAACTAAGCCAACTCAACAGGCCTATTTCAAGCTCTGAAATAGAAATGGCAATTAGAGAACTTCCACCTAAGAAAAGCCCAGGGCCAGATGGATTCACAGCTGAATTCTATAAGGTCTTCAAAGCAGAGCTCACACCAATACTCCTCAAGCTCTTCAACGAAATTGAAAATGAAGGTTCCTTACCAAACTCATTCTATGAAGCCAGTATAACCCTCATCCCCAAACCAGACAGAGATTCATCAAAGAAAGAGAACTATAGACCTATATCTTTGATGAACATCGATGCAAAACTTCTCAACAAAATACTGGCCAACCATCTACAACAACTCATCAAAAAAATTATACACTATGATCAAACTGGATTCATCACAGGGAGGCAAAGCTGGTTCAACATACGCAAATCAATTAATATAATTCAACACATCAACAGGAGCAAAGACAAAAATCACATGATTGTCTCAATAGACGCAGAAAAGGCATTTGACAAGATCCAACACCCCTTCATGTTAAAAGCTCTGGAGAAACTAGGAATCCATGGAACATTCCTTAATGTAATAAAGGCTGTGTATGAGAAACCTACTGCTAGTATTACACTTAATGGTGAAAATCTAAAGCCATTCCCTCTAAAATCAGGAACGAGACAAGGATGCCCACTCCCTCCACGACTCTTTAACATAGTACTAGAATTCCTAGCCAGTGCAATAAGGCAAGAAGGAAGCATAAAGGGGATCCAAGTAGGGAAAGAGGAAATAAAACTATCCCTCTTTGCAGATGACATGATTCTGTATTTAAAGAATCCTATAGACTCTACTCCCAAGCTCCTTGAGCTGATCCAAAGCTTTGGAAGAGTAGCAGGCTATAAAATCAACCCTCAAAAATCAACTGCCTTCCTTTATGCCAACAGTGAGAGGAATGAGACAACAATCAGGAAAGCAACTCCTTTTGCAATTGCCTCAAAGAAAATAAAGTACCTAGGAATTAGCTTAACTAAGAATGTAAAGGACCTTTTTGACGAAAACTTCAAAACCCTAAAAAAGGAAATTAAAGCAGAACTAAGGAAATGGAAAAACCTCCCATGCTCCTGGATTGGAAGAATCAACATTGTGAAAATGACAATCTTGCCAAGAGCTATCTACAAATTCAATGCAATACCCATCAACATACCAATGTCATTCTTTAAAGAAATAGAAGAGGCAATCCAAAATTTCATATGGAATAATAAAAGACCCCGTATAGCAAAAACACTTCTTAGCAGAAAGAACAGCGCTGGAGGAATTTCAATTCCAAACTTTAGACTCTATTACAGAGCTATAATCCTCAAAACAGCTTGGTACTGGCACAGGAACAGGCCTGAAGACCAATGGAATAGAACTGAGGACCCAGATATTAAACCACAGACCTATGGCCACCTAATCTTTGACAAGGGAGCCAAAAAAATAGAATGGAAGAAAGACAGCCTCTTCAACAAGTTGTGCTGGCAGAACTGGTTAAGCACATGCAGAAAACTAAAGTTGGATCCTTCTTTGTCACCTTGCACTAGAATTAACTCCAAATGGATCAAAGACCTGGAGGTAAAAGCTGACACACTGAAAACTCTACAGGAAGGAATAGGAGATACACTAGGCCTCCTTGGCACAGGCTGAAACTTTCTTAATAAGGACCAAGAATCACAACAAATCAGAGAAAGGCTGGATAAGTTGGACTGCATTAAACTGCAGAGCTTTTGTATGGCAAAGGACATAGCTAGTAAACTAATCAGGAAGCCTACAGAGTGGGAGAAGATCTTCACCAACCAAACAACGGACAAAGGCCTCATATCTAAAATATATCAACAACTCAAAAAATTGAATCACTCCAAAACTAACCTCCAAAGTAACAACCATCCCATTAAAAAATGGGCCAAAGACTTAAAGAGAGTCTTCTCTGAAGAAGAAACAAAAATGCCCTATAGACACATGAAGAAATGCTCAACATCTCTGGTCATAAAAGAAATGCAAATCAAAACAACTCTAAGATTCCACCTCACTTCAGCTAGAATGGCCAGGATTAGGAAAACGAATGACAACAGATGCTGGAGGGGATGTGGCCAGGAGGGATCACTACTACACTGTTGGTGGGAGTGCAAACTCGTCCAACCACTATGGAAAGCAGTGTGGCAGTGCCTCAAAAGGCTAAACATAGAACTCCCCTATGACCCAGCAATTCCACTACTAGGCATTTACCCAATCATCCAGAAACAAGGACATACTAAACCCACTAGCACAACAATGTTCATTGCAGCACTATTCACCATAGCAAAGATATGGAACCAACCTAGATGTCCCTCAGTTGATGAGTGGATCAACAAGTTGTGGTATTTGTACACAATGGAATTCTATGCTGCTGTCAGAAAGAATGACATCGCCCCATTTGTTAGGAAATGGAAAGACTTAGAAAAAATCATATTAAGTGAAGTAAGCCAGGCTCAAAGGAACTTAGGCTCAATGGTTTCCCTCATTTGTCATAATCAGTAGAAACCTTGGGCTCTACTAGCAGAGATTTGCAATAGAGCAAAATCTTGATACATAAGGACATATAATGTGAAGCTAATTAAAAGGACCTCCAGGATACTGAAACAAAAGCCATATAATGAATGATTGTTGTCCTTAATGTACTATGTTGTCTCTCATCTCCTTTGCTGTCCCTTGTTATCTCATATTGGTATAGTATCTCACTTTGTTATCTAATATATTGAATTTATTTGTATTTGGATATTTGAAATTTGATAGGGAAGGGGGGAAAACCAAGACGGGTGGGGGGTGTGGGGGGGGAGGGAAATGGGTACCAAGACATGTGAAAGGGTATCAATGTATGTGAATTAACGCACCTTCTATCTGGCAAATATCATGTAACCCTTTTACTAATTACAATAAAAAAATTAAAAAAAAAGAACTGAAAATAGACCTTCCCTATGATCCTGCCATACCACTTCTGGACATCTATCCTGAACAGCATGACCCAGGATATTATAAAGACGCCTGCTCAGCTATATTCATCTCTGCACTATTCACAATAGCCAGGCGATGGAAACAATCCAGATGCCCTACTCCAGATGAATGGATACAGAAAATGTGGTATATATACACAATGGAATTCTACATAGCCAACAGACAAGATAAAATAATGGCATTCGCAGGGAAGTGGATAAATCTAGAGCGAATCATATTGAGTGAGACAAGTCAAGACCTAAGGAACAAAAGGCATATGGTATCCTTAATATGCGGCCATTAAATCCAAAGAGTACAAGAGTGAGGACTCAATGACTGCATACACAAAGCTATGGACATGGTAATGGAAATACAAACATAACTATATAGACATAAAAACCTATGACTCTATAGACATAATGTTTTATTTCATAAATTAATATGTTTCTATGACATACAAACCCTTAGCCTAATTTTGACTAAGTTCTAAATACTAAGTCCCAGTGATTGTAATTAGAGATTCCCTCCTTGAGCACTTGTTTGTTAAACTTGTCATTTAAAATACGATGTAAACATAAGCTATATAATGAATGTTTGTTATTCTTAAGGTAAAAAAAAATTCCTACCCATAGAGAATAATAAAAATAGGGAAAAAGGTAAGCTAGAAGAAAAGCAGTCAACACTTGCTCCACATTTCCTTCCACTGCTTAATCATTATTTTGTGTGCCAGAAAATATTTAAAGACATTCCAAAAAGTTCTTTTTTTGTTGTTTTTTGTTCTCGTTTTGGATTTCAGGAAGATTTCATGTAACAAAAGAAAGACCAATAGGAGCATAGCACTGAGACCTGAAAATGATCAATACTGAGGAAAGCAATTACTAAAAGGACCAAACTGGTTTGAGTTTCCCTAGGAACTCCTGCAAAGAAGACCTGAGTAAACTTTATGATTTGCTATCACGATAAAACAAACCTCATTCCCTGTAGAAACAAAACCACTGCAGACATACATCAGAGACTAGAATGAAAGGCCTGCCAGAGTTACCCTGATGGTGGTCTGTCTGACGCAATGTAATAAATCATACCTTTAGCTAAGCTCAGCATGAACACAATGGCACAGCCCTTGGAGCTATGAATGACCCATCTCCCCACCAGATGCTAAAACTCTGAAAGAAAAGCTCATGAACCTGGAGGTCAAGTGCTACAGTCAGTATCACATCTTCTGGCTGATCTGTCTCCTTGAAGAGGTGAAAATGGCAGTCTTTAAATAATGGATAGAAAACTACTTCTCACCATATTTGCACACAAATGCAGTGTGACACTGAGCGAAGATCAGCCTTGATGGTGAGAGGCAATCCAGCAAGGGTGTGTCTGTGTCTCTCACCAGACTGTGTTCTATCAGTATACTTTCTCATGAGTATCCTTGCTTTGTAATGGTCTCACAAATTCCTCCTGACTAACCCTATAAAATTTCCTCTGGTCATACCGCTCTTTGTTTACATGCCTAAGTGATTTCTCTACCGCTTGATACTAGAACATCTTATGTTAGTAATTAAGATGTCTCAAACCCACCATTACAAATGCATCTATCACATCTCCCTGCACAAACATATGAAACATCTGTGACAACAGACATTACTAGAGGTTTTGTTTTTGCTTTTGTTTTGCATCCCCATATTAGTTACGCCCTGGCCTACAGAAAGCATATCATGAACTACAGAGAATATACTAGATTTTCAAATTTTCTTTGAAATAGCACAATCTGCCTGCATTTGCTTTTATCCTTCTGCCATGCTCATTCATAATTTGAGTCTCTCTGACGTGAGCTGTCACTGAGGGTTACCTGGTGGAAATGTCAAAACTATTTCCAGACTTAGTGGCACATCCCACCACTTCCAGGCCTACCTTGCTCTTTCTTGCCTGTGATCTGTGCTCTCCTCTCCTCCTTGTGGAATGCTTAGCCCTGGACTCTCTACAAGGTGGGAGCTGTCTTAGTTCTCAAGAAACCCTTTGATGGTAACCATATAAGCAGATCTCTCTCTCTCTCTCTCTCTCTCTCTCTCTCTCTCTCTCTCTCTCTCTCTCTCTCTCTCTCTCTCTCTCTCTCTCTCTCTCATTTTCCATATGGATTTTCTTCTATACTTAGAATGTAAAAAGAGATATATTTATCTGCATGTGTTTCCTTTCTTCTTTTTTATTGATTGTGCTTGTCCTAACACTTGAATTCAGAGACTAGGTGCTGTTCCTGAACTTCATTTACTCAAGGCTAGAACTCTACCACTTGAGCCAGAGCTCCACTTTCACCATTTTGCTAGTTAACTGAAGAAAAGAGTCTCACAGACTTTCTTGCCCAGTCTGGCTGCAAATCATGATCCTCAGATCTCAGCCTCTTGATTATCTAGGATTATAGGCATGAGTCCACTGGTGCCAAGACTCTTTCTTCTTTAAATTGGGAATAGCAAAAAGTAGTTTATAAATATCAAAATAATTACAGATAAGTGACAGAGGGTTAGTGGTGGGAAGTAACAGGTATCATTGCTCTATATTGAAGTCTTTTACCACACATCATAGCTCCTCTGCACATCCTATAGATGTTACAGAAGACAAAAATAAGTACAATTGACTTCAGTTGACTATTTGACTTACACCTCTTCATAATTATGAGAAATTTTTGGATCATTAACAGTACTTTGTTTTGAGGCATGGTGGCTCACATCTGTAATCCTAGCTACTTAGGAGGTTGAGAATTCAGGATCATGGTTCAAACCCAGCCCAGGCACTAAAAAGTCCACAAGACTCGATAACAAGGCATGAAAAGAATGTTTTATGTAAAGCACAGTTGAGACATTACTGAAGACAAACATAATTGATGTTGGTTGAGTAAAACTTAGAATAAACAAGTTGATGGTCACATTACTGTGAAAATCTCTAAAAAGATGTGCAAAGACTTGTAAGTGCAACTTCACTCTTTTCAGGTTTCACCTGGTCCTGGATGACAAAACTCCTGATTATTTATAAATTAATGCTAAGAAAATTAAGGTGATGATAGCCCTACATGACAAGTACAATAATTAAAATTATAAGGAAAATATATTTATGACAAAGTACTTAGAGCTCATTTAAAATTCTATAAAACAGTCAATGAGGACATTCAACCTGCTGAGATTAATTGAAAACATTTTCACACATTATTAAACTTAGAGCTTATTTCAAGTGTGAGAAAGCCAGATTATAAGAATGTCCTAAAACATCATTGTAATCAAGAAACAAGATGATGTGATATAAAATAATACTTATCTCAAAAGGAAACAAAACATTTTTATAAAGTGATTGTCACAAAACTGCACATGTAAAATGCTGAAACTGTAAATTTAGTATTATGGATACTTTACCACAACAATTATTTAAAATAGGATAAGTACCATTTCTCATAAGAATATCATGGTAAAAATCAGTAAAGAAAATATGAACAGATTATTCTGATCTTTCTTTTATTATTCTGTGTTTTCTTTGATTTTTTTATTGGGTCTGGGCTGTTGTCTTATTTAAAACCCAGAGTGTGAGAGGGCTTCTTGTCTTATTCTTGATTCTAAAAAGTATGTCACTAGAATTTCTTAAGGGATGGTTTCTAGTAAGTTCCACTTATTTGATATATTTTCTTCTATTCCCATGAGACTCTTATTTCCAATAAATCACCAGAAAACCAGAAGTGGTGCTGTTGCTCAAGGAGTAGGGCAGTAGCCTTGAGCTCAAAAGCTCAGGGACAGCGCTCAGGCCCAGTGTTCAAGTCGCACCACCGGCAAAAACAACAACAATAAAAAAAAAAAACTTTCAATAAACACTGTTCACTATAGAGCTAATTGTTTTTTGAATGAACAAATAAAACATTGGATTATATATAAAAGGCTTATTTTTCTGAGAAAATAATATATTAAATAATTAAGTTGGAATTATGATACTTTAGCATAGATTATCACAGTGAGTCATGGTAACCATTTCATTATCCATGTACAATAAAACAAGTTAATAGTGTATGAACAAATTATATTTATTTATTTATTTATTTATTTATGTACTGTATGATATTTTTAAACTGGCTATTTTCATTTTTTCTAAAGGAGGCTATTGTCATCACTCTTCTTTTTCAGAATTTGGCATTTTAATGAATATATACATACCGTGAAAAACGCTTATTAGAAATTGTGTTATTTTGTCTTTGACTCATCATAAAGTCCCCATTTGAATGTCAATTTAATGAGTAAGTGAATAACAGATTGTAGTAGTTTTTGTGCCAGAAAATAATGAAGGTAGTTTCTCATCCCCTTCTTTGATCAGTATTGAGCTTTTAACACAGGGTCTGTACACTCTACCATTTCAGTCATGTGTCTATCCCTTCTTGCTTTGGTTTCATTTCCACTTAAGAGTCTCACTCTTTTTCTTCAGGACAGCAATAAACTGTAATCTTCCTACTTTATCTTTGACATGGCTTGAAATAGAGAAATACACCACCATGCCCATTGGTGATATTACTCTGTTCTTTTATTGCCTAGACTATCCCTGGATTGTAATCCTCCTAGCTCAGCTAGCAAAATGCCTCAGACTACAGCCATAAACTAACACATTTGATTTCCAAAGTATTCTTACACTGTGGCATTATAATAGGAAAGTCTGATAGGAAGAAATTAATGTCTTCTTCTTCACTTTTTTCTTTGTGGATAATGGGACTTGAACTCAGCCTGGGTACTGTCCCTGAGTTCTTTGGCTCAAGGCTACTGCCCTACCCTTGAGCCAAGCCCCACTTTTGTTTTCTAGAGGTTAATTGGAGATAAGAGTCTCAGGTTCTTTTGTGACTGGGCTGGCTTAGAACTGAGACCCTCAGATATCAATCAGCCTCCTGAGTAGCTAGGATTATAGGCACGAACCAAGCAGTCGGCTTAACATGCCTTCTTTTAAGCACATTTTTTTGCTTCTCTTTGATTTGTAGAGACAAGATATTTGATAGAATATTATAACTATAGATTACGTATTCAGTAAGAATGATTTGTCTAGTGAATAATTAGGAAAACTTACAAACAAGGAAATAATGATTCTACAATAATTTCACTAGCAATTACAAATAGACTAATTTTTATAGCTCAAGAAGGAACCCAGTTACATGTATTCTGAATCCCTGGCCAAAAATATAGTTACTCTCTGGTTTGGTTGCTTTCCTTCAACTTTGTCTATTGAAAAAACTTGGTCGTAACAACACTATTTTCCCTCATCTTAACTTCAATATATTAGTTGTACAAGGAATTTCATTGTGATATTTGCGCACATGGGTGCACTCTATCCCCACTCAAATTTATTCTCTCCTTCCCCTATATTTCTCTTTAATTCCTCTTAAAATAATTTTAATAATCCCCATTGTTCTATTTTCTGACACATGTAATAAATATTATAATACCCTCTTTACTCAGTACCCAGTCTCTTCACTTTTTCCCATTTGATGGTATCCACCTTTAAGAAGATCCTCTTCAACATTCCTGACATTCATTTTGAAGGACTAGAGTCCACATGTGAGCAAGAACATGGATATTTCTCTTTCTAGAGTGAGTCTATTTGTAAGCAAGTAATTAGAGTATTAGCTAATAAAGCACCAATTTCTCTGATCTCAAGTGGAATACATTTTGAGCACACCCAATGAACATCGAGCAAGGATCCCCATCTGTACATAGACTCATTTAAACACAGCTCTTTGTGATGTGATCTATCACTCATAATGGCCCGAAAATGTCAATGTGTAGTCCAAACTTCAGTCAAATGAAGTGAGTAATCTTCAGTCACTTGTCCAGCAGTTGAACCACGAAGATAGTAAATATTTATAGGTTTACCCTAGAGTGCTGGATAACAGAAGGACTGAACTGCTTCTCAGATCAAATAAACAGTGATCTATAGTTTAAGCTTGTTTGGTCTTCTTAGCCAGTCTCTCTCCTCTTCACCATGATTGTACTCTACTCATTGCACTGATTTTGATCATCTTGCTGTTAAGTTGTAACAAATATTTTAAAGGAGTGGTTTTCCTTTCTTCTGACCACATGTTTAGATTATAGGAGTCCTCATGTTTATGCCATCTTCTGCCCCTCCACTGGCTTGTCCATCCCAATAAAGCCATTACAGCATTTGCTTTTGTTCATTGCACTTTTTATACATCATACAAAGTATTACAACAGAAAAGCATTTCAAGAGTAGAGTAAATAAACCTGTCAAGTCATTACATCTAAAATCAACTGTCTAACTTTTAAAGGACTTGACATTGAGAGATACTGGAATTTAGGGGATTTTTAAGAACTCACAGAGTTAAATTTCTCTTTACTTCATTGACTAAGTAAATATGATCGTATTTGTTGGATATTCTGAATGTCTGTTCATTTATTTTGTTGTTTTAAAGTTTACATGTGATTAGTCGTCCAGTGCCACAGCTGGGAGTGATTTTTGACTCTATCCCTTCTGTCCAAACTTTTCATCTGCAAGTTAGGAAGGAAGAGTTCTGAAGGCCAATAAGGCCAATAACATAACCCAGACCCAGAGATTATTATAGGCAAAGCAATGTTTTTCCAAGAGGAGCCTCCTAGCTTTCCTGGTAACACTTTTATCTTTATTTCATAAATGACTATATTTCCTTAAAAGCAGAAGAGAGAAGAAAATTTGCTATCAAATTGCTTTTTTCTTAAAAATTCTAAAGAAGTCTAGTGCTTGTGGTTCTCCCCTGAAATCCTCAGGAGACTGATATATGAGATGAATAATACAATTGTTATAAAATAAAGTAACTGGCTCTCAAATATTGGTATTATACACTGATGAATGTTGATTCCTGTAATACCACTCTCTTAATTCATCTATTTCCTATCAAGTTCATCTTACTCAGGTGTAAACAAGTCTCATTTGACATAATAAGATGCTTTCTAGAAAAGAGAATAATTAATCTAGTTACTGTATAACATATAGCTGAGGATATTAATAGCCAATGATGGAGTATGAAAGCAAATGAATATCAGTAATATGGTTTATCTGAGGTTCAATGGCTAAAAGAAAAACTTCCCAACAATGATGAGACTCCTGTGAGAGTGATATGCAGGAATGACTCTTCCACAGTAAAACTATGTCTATCACATTTCTATGAATCAGACTCATGCCTCAGATCTCAGCCATGTTCCTGCTAGGACAACTATGGGGGAAAACATACCTACACACTTGAAAAGATGTGGTTGGTAAGTACAAGAAACATAGACAGGAAGGTCTAATCCAGCTCTCCTAATGTTTGTATCATGATGACACCAAAGAAGACAGGAAAACCAGTGTCCTCCACCAAAAAAATGTGAGTGAATTTCTACTCTCAGCAATTCAACTAAATTAATATGATCTATTTTTAAAAATTGTAATTTAACAATGCAGATGTTACAATAATAATTCTGAAACAGAGCAAGACTGATCTTTTGAAATTAGGTAGACAAATGTTTCATCTTTCTTACAAAGTATTTGTCCATTGCTTCATGTCTTTTTTTTTAATCTTCTAAGCCAAGAACAGAGCAACCAGAAATAGTAGCAGAAGGAATGGGAGGTGGTGGAGCACTGATGTCTTGAAGGTGAAATAAGGATACTGCGTCTAATTGGCACCATTTTGGCTATATGGTGGATGACAGGGAATTGGATATAATTAGCACTGTGCTGGCCTCTTGGTGGATAGGCATGCCTGAATTCCTAGAGGTAGGGCTTTGGTCTTGAACAACAGGCTACTGGAACTTTCAAATCTATACTATACACTCATAAGACTCTTAGAACTCTGGGAGCCCCTGTGACCTTGGTTCCTGACCTTGACCCTATGTTGGCCCCAGCTAGCTTCGATGCCATTTCAGCCATACCTCATTTCTCCTGACTCTCCTCAAATCACCTTGGCATCCTATTCAGCACTCCATTTATTTTGATCTTATTTGTTGTTGTGACTGTTTTTCTACTCTTTCTTACTCTACTACCCTGTGACTTAGTTTCCTGACAGTATTAAGTATTTGAGGCTGCAAGTTTTATTTTATTTTTAATGTGTCTATGTACCATTGTATGCTTTGTAATAGAGACTCCTGACTCAGATTCTCAAAATATGGCTTGTCTGTATTTTGTGATCTTATTTCCATATAACAAAAGGAAATCCTTGAATATGAAGGAAAATCTGAAGATGAATGTGAGAAGGATGGATGTACTGTGGAAAACTGTAGTTTTCAAGTACTTAGTTTATTCTCAATCTCCAGGCAATGGAACAAAATCCAGAATCATGCCAACTGAGTAACATCAGATGAAACAAAGTTGTAAAGACTATGGAAGAGGCTAAGAGGTTTTCATACCAACCTAACAAAAAGAATAACAATAAAAACAGCAACAATAACTAATTTATTTTAAAGAAGTTATATATTAAATAACATTTCCCCTTTCAGGAGGCAAATAAAAACTAAAATGATAAGAAGTACTCCAAGATGTATTCGAGGCAAACAACAGATCTGACTGAAATTTGTGTAAGTAGATTAAGAAACTAATAATATTTCTAAGAAAGAAATAGATGGTAAGAACTCACACTAGACAAATTCAGGTAAATGGTTTGATAATAATAAGAAACATTTGATAATATAAAATAATTGAAATGATAGCAAGATAAATAAGTAAACAAGGATAGCAGTTTTCCACGGCAAGAAAATTTGTGAGACTCTTATCTCCAATTAACTACCAAAAAAAGATGGAGGTGGCATTGTGACTTAAGGGGTAGAGCAGTAGCCTTGAACATAAAGGCTTAAGGACAGACCCTAGACTCTGAGTTCAAACCCCAGAACTGGCACAAAAGAAAAGAAGGAAAGGCAGGCAGGCAGGCTGGCAGGCAGGCAGGCAGGCAGGCAGGAAGGAAGGAAGGAAGGAAGGAAGGAAGGAAGGAAGGAAGGAAGGAAGGAAGGGAGAGAGAGAGAGGGAGGGAGGGAGGAGGGAGGGAGGGAGGGAGAGCTGGTGGGGAAGAGAGAGAGAGGAAGAAAGGAAAGAAAGGCATGTGTCATTAGGTAGTTGCACAAAGGGATTACAATTCCATAAAATGTAATGTAAAGACTAATATATGTTTGTAAGGAAAAATACTCTGACATGGAATTTAATTACAAACCAATTGGCTTTTATGGATGAGGGAACAATAAATGTTCGTGTTCTCAAACACACTGTCAATATATTTGAAAGCATAAAATTGAAAAAAAAGTTTGAAAAACATAAAAGAGAGCATAATTTCCTGAGTTTAATCTCCAGTAGTAGCTGACACTGATAGTACCTCAAGTCTTGAATACTTAAAAGCCAGGCTTCTATAATCCTACCTATTCAGGAGGCTGAGATATGAGGATCATGGTTTGAAGCTAGTCTGGGCAAGAAATTTTATGTCAAATAAACTACTCAGAAAAAAAAAGTGACACTGTACCTCAAATAATAGGCCACTAGATTTAAACATAGAGAGACTGAGAAACAGTACCCAGCCCCTGAGTTCAAGCCCCAGGACTGGCAAAGAAAAAAAAATTGAAAAAAATTGAAATCACCACATAGAATATCATGCCTTAAAACTCTTTATAATGAGTGAGCATTGAAATAATTAAATTTAAGTGATCATATTTAGTTGCAAAAGTATATATTTACTTTTCAAAAAAGATATTATTTAACATTATTTATTAAACTTACAGCTAAATACCATACAAGGTATATAACATGGTTACTATTGAAAAATAAAATTGCTTATTAGTAATTATAAAAAAGAGTTCTAGACATTAGTAGCTCACATCTGTAATCCCAGCTCTTTGGTCAAGACATTGCTGACGACTGAGGTTCAAAGCCAACCTAGGCAGAAAAATCCAAAAAACTCTTATTTTAAATTAAAAGCAAAAAACAGGAAGAGCAGCTATAACTTACTGGTAGACTGCCAGCCTTGAATGAAAAAAATAAGGGAGGATACAATTTCCTGAGTTTAATTTCCAGTAGTGACATAAAAAAGAAAAGGTTTGAAAACAATCTTCATTTTCTTTCTGAGACTGGCTCTTGCTATGTAATTTAGGCTGTCTCTGCTAGTACTTTCAAAACTATTGTTGTAAATAAAATCCATCACAAGAATGTTTGAACAAAACAATATGTCCCAAAAGAAAGAAAATGGAAATAGCAAGAAAACCTAAAAATGTCACTAATTACATATTAATCTCTTTAAAGAGCAGGGCACACATATACATATATGCTATTCAGTTTCATTTAAAGTTAATATATGTTTTCTATATATTCTCTACAGTAAACACTATTATTTTTATTTCCAGATATTATTTTACTTTTCCAAAATATAAAATCTAAGCAGACTGTTAACGAGAAATATTTAGAATCTACAGCAGACAAATCTCATCTCAACTGGGCACTGGCCTCCCAGATACTCCAAAGGCTGAGGTAGGTGGTAGCTTGAGCCAGTAATGTAACTCTAGCCACACTATGTGATTTTATTTTCAAATAAGAAAGGAGGGCTAGGAATGTGGCCTAGTGGTAGAGTGTTTGCCTAGCCTACATGAAGCCCTGGATTCAATTCTTCAGTACCACAACACAGAAAAAAAAACTATAAGAAAGGAAAGACTGGGTACCCGTGGCCGATGTCTGCAATCCTAGCTTCTCAGGAGACTTATCAGTACTATTCAAAGCCAGCCTGGGAAAATGTCTAGGAAACACCATCTCCAGTGAGCCACAAAAATCCATACTGGAAGCTTAAGTGGTAGAACGGTAGCTAAGTCAGTAAGGTGACTAAACTTTGGGCCTTGAATTCATATCCCAGGACTACCAAAAATAAAAGGAGTTAGAAAGGGAGGAAGAAGAAAATGGATGGAGGGAGGGAAAAGACAGATAAGAGATAGAGAGCAAAAGAGAGAAAAAGAAATGTTGAGGAAGGAGGAAGAAAAGATGGAATTAGGGAGGAAAGGAGGCAAAGGAGGGAAACAGAGCAGTTTGATTTCCGGCACTGTTTCAGTTTCCTCTCAGCCTCTGAGTACAAAGGACTTCAACACACATTTACATCTTGCCTTTCCCGTAGTTTGTGTTCACCACAGGATGAACACATGTATGACATATTTCTTCTGCACTCTTCATACTCAGGGGCCAGAAGATCCACTTTCAAAATATTGCTATGCCGTAATAAAAACATCTGAGAACCAATTAATCCTTTATCAAATTGCCAGATTGGCTCTCTACAATGAAAAAAAAACCTATAAAAACAAATCTTTGCAGTTCTGTGCTTAACTGTTCGAAAAAAATTTTCCTGTAAGCCCACAGCCTTATAATTCCCGTGGGCCTCTTTGGTGTTTAGTACTCGGAGCTTTGGCAAAAGTATCAGATTCCAAAGAGGAATATTGAAGCCCATTGTAACAAAAGTCTGTCTCTGAGATTCCATGATCAGCACTCTTTGAATGGGATATTTCTGTGGAATCTTCTCTTTCCAATTCCAAGGAACTCCTGGAGTTACGACCAATTATGTGAACCAGACATATGATCTATTTTCTCTACTCAGTCAGAGCTCTTCCCACAGAGAACTGAGCTCCTTTGAGCTGATGTTTCAGAATGGGACAGGTAATCTCAGAGATGCCACAAACCACCCAACTATCTTCAGATATTTGGTTTTAATTTTCCCTGCGAGAGTTGGATTTGTGTCAACAAATCTACCCATAGAGAATAACAGTTTTCATTGTTTTGAGGGAAGATTCTAGGTACTTTGGCTAAAACTTGGGGTTTGGCAATTTGGCTAGATATTTTTCTTTCTGCTGGCAATCTATCAGATCCCACTTTGGCTTTTTTATTGGTTAATTGGAGATTGAGTCTTCTGGACCTTTTCTACCCAGGTTGAAACATGAACTGCTGTATCTCTGCATCCCAAGTATTTGGGGTTACAGATGTGAGTCACCAACATCTGATTATATTCAGACTCTTTTAGGATAATAAGTCTCTCATTATTTGATTTCTAGGTTAATAACACCAAAGATTACCTTGATGTCATTTTGCGCAAAATCATCCAGTTACTAATGCTTGTTCAGAACTGACCAATTTTGTGTGCTGAAACCAACTATTCCAACATTGAGAAAAAAATAAAAGATTAAAAAACCTTCTTGAAACATCTGTGCTAGGGTTTCTATCTTCAGAATCCATGCCATCACCAAATTACCATGAGAAGCAGGGTAGGGGAATGAATAGTTTTGGATTGTTACTGGAGATCCTCATGCATCATTGGCCTATGTTCAGTGGAAGCTTATTCTTCTCAGACAGAAGGAATGACAACAACAAAACTCCACAAAGACAGGCTCAAGTATATTAGTGTGTGTGGTGTTTTTTGTTTTTTTGGCATGGTCCTAATCGATTGTTTCAACAAAAGGATTTATTAAGAAAGCTACACTAGTGAGTTGGATGGCTTGCTCTCTATGAATCTGTGGGGGTAGTTCATGTTTTTTTTTTCTTCTTCTTCTTCTTCTTCTTCTGTTGTCAGTCCTGGGGCTTGAACTCAGGGCCTGAGCACTGTCCTTGAGCTTTCACAAAGCTAGTGCTCTACCACTTGATCCATTGCATCATTTCTGGCTTTTTTGTATATATAGTACTAAGGAATCAAACCCAGGGCTTTGTGCATTTTAGGCAAGCACTCTACCATTAGGCCACATTCTCTAGCTCATGTCTCTCAAGTGTGTTCAGGCCCCAGTATGTGGGATAATGCAGCAGTCAACTGTGGGGATGTATACTGGCCATCAGAAGGCTGAATGGAAAAAGGAAGTGTCTTTCTCCTCTATTATTTAAGAGACAGAGGCAAAGTTTTGAGCAAGAATAAAAATCCTCATCCCTTTCTAGGTTTCAAGGCTAGCTGAAGAAATTCCTGCTAGTGGCCATCAGGAAGTGGCTTCCCTGGAACTAACTTCTATGCTGAGAAGCACTATTAAAGCTTGGAAAAAATACAGAAATTAGCACAGGGGAAGGAGGAGAAAGAGGAGGATGAAGAGGAAGAGAATTACACAGTGGGTGTAGGTGTGCTGGTACTACATATATGTGCATGTATAAATGTGCATATGTTTATGTATATATGTAGCATATATGTCTTATGTATTATATATCTATATTCATATAAATGCAATATTTGTGTAAGCATATATATGATATATACATCTTATAAACAGAAAAATGAGGCTAGTTTCTTTCTCATGGTACTTCACATTCAAATGGTGTGCATTGCAAGCCCTAATTGAATTATCACTATTATTTAAGAACCAATTGCTCAGTTTAAAAGTATAACGCTTCCTTCAGCCATTTCATAACACAATAGACACCACACCTGTGTAGTGGTATTCTCTGACAATGTCTTCACTGTAGTTTCTGCCTGTACAATTGAATCTGTATCATAGATGCAGCTAAGTCTACATGGCTATGGAGGCTTCAGGTTCACCCAGGTACTCCCTGGATGGAGGTCAACTCAAGTGTTTCTAATTACCATTGTGTAGAAATGACCTCCAAAGTAAGTGTCAGTAACCATTAACATCCTGAATTGCTCCAAAAGCAAGTCCAAGTTCATCAGGAAGACAGGTGATTTATAGAGGATATGCTTTTAATCAAACACTTCATTCTGCTGTGAAATTAATGGTGTCATTGGTGGATAACTAAATTGTCCATTTGCCTTTAATAAAAGTATATCACAAAACTAGTTTTGATGAGCAATTGATGGACATTATGTTTTCAGATGATCAGCTCTATACTCTCCAAATAACAAGGAGAGTTCTAGAAAACAAAGGACTTGAAATACCTCAGTTGGCAATCAGAACAGGTACTTGATTTGGCCATGTGACCTTTCGTTCCTGGCTAAACAAAAGAGGAATTTTGGTGTTTTGTTTTTGTGAGCCATATCAAATGTCACCTGCACAGTATGACATGGCTAACTTGTAATTAGCTTTTGACTTTGGTTTTAACACCATAAAAATATGGAGGAATCAGTCTATTCTTTAAGAATCAGAATCAAGTTCTCACTTAAATCTCTATTAAATTAGCGATCCTGAATATGTGTACTCATCTGCCACTGGTGGATATCAGATACTCCTTTCCTTCTTCAGCATACAATTTCATGATCTAAGGGATGGGAGAGGAGAAATGGGGAGTCCTGCAGTGTTTGTAGTGTTTGCACTTGATTTTGTGTCACTTAGGGTAGGAGAATTTGGAGAGCGGATTGTGATGAGTTCAGCAGCTCATTTTCTCTCTTATATGAACTAAGGTTCCAACTATGTCAAGTGAAATTCTTTAAATAAGAGAGGGATGGCTGAGACAAGAGTTTATTAATTCATGCCTGAAATCCTAGCTATTCAAGAGGCTGAGATTTGAGGATCTGTGGTTGAAGCTAGCCTGGGCAGTAAATTCCTTGAGATTCTTATCTCCAATTACCACCCTAAAGCTGGAATTTGAGCTGTTGAGCACTAGCAAATTTTACCCAGTCCACCTTTTCAGAATTTGACAATCTTACTAAGAAAAGAAAAAGAAAAAGGAAGGGAGGTGAAGCAGGAACTGGGGGGGAGGGTGATGGGGAAAAGGGAAGGAAGACAGGAACATAGAATTCATTTTATTTAGTGGTTATTTACCTATTATATATGCAAAATAATTAATTGTTGGTGAAATTTTCCAAATCATGCAAGATTATGTATAGCATACATGCTTATATTTCAGCTTCTCCCAGAGGTTCATAGAGGATTAGGAACTACTAAGTATCATTGCAGCAGACTTTCTTTCAAACACATCAAACTTTATTTTTAGATGAAGGCTTGTATCCTTAGTGCTCTGTGGTATCTGACACAACTATCACTTATTTCCATGTTTCGAATTATTCAAAGTACAGGGAGCATATTGTCTCATATTTCATGGGTTTGGGATTTTATTCTTGTCTATCTGTCCCTTTCAGAAAAGCAGAAATCCACATCTGATCTGTCCTCATACTCTTGCAGGGTTGGTGTAACAACATACCTATTCTAGTTGTTCTAGAAATCTTTTTCTCAACTCTTGCCTATTTCTAGAAGCTTTTATAACATCTCTCTTTCATTTTCTCTCTCAAATGTTCTCCATGACCCCAGTTTAGAGGCATTCATATGAATATCCTTCTGGAACATTTTAGAGAACCTTTCTCTGATTTTATCCTGCCATTTGTATGTACAATAATACTTTATGCTTGCTTTGAAAAGATATTTACTTCTATAATTCACTTCAACTATAGAGGCAAAATGCCATCTAAAATGCACAGAGAACACTAAATGCACAGGGAAATTACTTGCCAGCCCTAGACAGCTGTTTATGATGCCATTAATTGGCATTACTGCATTTCATTTACTAAAGAAACATCTGGTGCCCCAGGAGACTTGTTGAATCCCCTTGCCAATCATGTATCTACCAGCATAATACTTCAGGGCCACTCAAGTCACCTGTAATATGACCACACTTGTCAAATTTATCAGCCAGAGCTTCCTGGAACTTTCCTTACAGTCCTTCTTGGCAGATAATTTGTCAACAATTGGGATAGAGAGTAGCAGATTGTGATAAAATTCAGTTTGCATGTTATAGTTTTTAAGGAACTTATAATTTTCCACCTCCTCCTCCTCCTCCTCCTCCTCCTCCTCCTCCTCTTCTTCCTCTTCTTCTTCTTCTTCTTCTTCTTCTTCTTCTTCTTCTTCTTCTTCTTCTTCTTCTTCGTCTTCTTCTTTCTCCTCCTCCTCCTCCTCCTCCTCCTCCTCATCCCCCTTCTCCTCCTCCTCCTTCTCCTGAGTTTTGCCACTTTGAGTCACAGATATGCTTCTGGTTTTCTACTGGTGATAAGTCTTGTAGACTTTCTTGCTTGAGCTGGCTTTGAACTGATCCTCAAATCTCAGCCTCCTGAATAGCTAGAATTACAGGTGTGAACACATGCCAACAGTTGATAAAATTTTGAAACACTTCAAAGAATATCTCTTGATGACTTGATTTTTTTCTTTTCTACCAATAGACTCACATTTTTATTATTTTATAATTTTCGTAGAATAGATTGAATTAGTTGGCTATTGAGTTAATATTTTCTGCTAAAGGAAAATACTATATACTTGTCTAAATTACTGATCCTACTCATCTGGGAGAAAGACAAAAAAAAGTCACTTAGGAAAAGTGCTCACTAATATACAACTTGTACTAGGACTTTAAGTGATTGTGAGTCTTTCAACTTTGCTTCAATTGAAAATGTATTTGGAAGTGTTTTCTTCATAAATATTTTTCTCAATTTACTGCCCTTTCTGTGACTTCAACATTTGGAACTTTGTAGGCTGGGTTTGGGAGAAGATAATTCTCCTGTTTCTGAGAAGATGTGTCCTCATAGTCAAGACCACTTGCAAAAGTCACTTTCAAGTTAGTGAATCAGCAAAGGATATATAAAGTTCATCAATGCCATTCAGTAACAAAATTATTTTCTAACTTTTTAAACTCAGATGGTAATTGTTAAATCTGTACTACTAATTTTTACAGGGATAGACTTGTAGAAGTTATAAGTTTGGATAAAGTAGCTTTGAAATGAGTTGGTCAAAAACTTGAGTGATGTGTATGGAAAACCAGCTAGAATGTCATCCTGTTGCATGGTAAAAAGCACCAAAGAAGAAAATACCCCCTAAATCTCAAAGAAGAAAGGACCTAAATTGTCCAATAATTCCCCCAAAGATATGCAAAACTGCACCATGTAGCACCCTTTGTTCCTACTGGTAATTTGAAATCCAAATCTAATAAAACTCCCAAATCCTAACATCACTGATAGTGATTACAGCTTACCAACTTCAAGACAGATAAATGGCCCCATTAATGTCAGGGCCATGATGTTTGTCGGAAGAATATATGCCTGTATTTTAAATTGTATTATCCAGTTAATCCCTAGGATAAGAATTGTTTACCTTCACAAATTCCAGGCTTCTGAGCTGAACTAAACAGGACAAGTTTAAAGGCAGGAGCTCAAAGTAGTACCCAGACTTTGACAACTCTGATGCTGTCTGCAAGGCGGACTTAGTAGAATCCAAACTTAGCTCTCTATTCCTGGGATGTGTTCAATGTATCCTCACTATTTCCTGATACCTATAACCCAAAAGGAGCCCTTTCAAGGGTGGTAGTTGAAAATCTGATGAATAATAGTACAAAGTATCTGGTGCTTGGATTATCATACTCAGTTATGAATCTAAGAAATTGCTCCACAGCCTGTAAAGGCCATGGATGATTCTAGAGGACCAGTGTGTTCCACCTTAAAAGGTCACTCCAGGCTCAAGGGCAAGTTAGTCTACAGTGAGACCATCCCCCTTTTCCCATCCTTTTGTTTCTTGTTTGCTGGTCTCTATGAAATGAGGTGTTTCCTCATCATCAGGAAGGGAGATCCTTGTAGAGACAGAACTAACTCCCACTTCTGCCATTATTGCATCAGCTTGTGCTGGCTTGGAAAGCTTAAACTGACAAACTTATTGGAGAATATGACAGCTGCCTACTGCCATCTGCTGTGCTCTCTGTTGCAAGCAACCATAGAGACCAGGTTCATCATACTGAGGATGGAATGGCATAGGAACTAAGACCTGAACAGCTTTCTTACCACCCTTGTAGTGCATGCGTTGCTTTCAATTACAGAAATAGCCATCGTTTCTGTAGTAAACGGGCCACAGGCATTTTTATCGCTTAGAATATGCTTTTGTGTCTTAGAATGTGCTTAGATATAACCACATGTACCTACGCAGCTATGGATGAGGAACAAATCTGAGTTTTGCAAAGTGATGATCAATAGTTTAAGACATCTACTTACTTATATTTCTAGGTGATTCCTGGATTAAAATAGAAACTAAAGAATTACTGGTGTCAGAGATTCTAGAAGGCTAGAACATATACATATAAATATAATCAGGACTTCTTGAAGGAGCCATCCAATCATTCCAAAATCTCAGTCTCTTTATTTTTTTCATTACTACACACTTTCATTTACCTTACTTTCTTCCAGAAAACTAGCTTTTAAGTACCAGGAAATTAATGTGTCTCCTAGTCCAACTTTCAAATAAAATGCGTAAAATAGCTTTCTTTACCAGTTTTTGATTTACCAATAGTCCTCCAGGGATGATTGCATAGCAAGTTTCCAAAGTAAAGACTGCTTCTGATCTTTCCAAGACTCTCCCCCTTTATGGTCTTGTCATTGTTTTGTTCCAATTCAAAAGAAAGATGCAATTTCACGTACTCTATTTGTATGCACTAAGAATTAATATGAACTTCAGTGTGAGTAGATTGCTCACTAACTTTGAACTTTCTTTTCCTTTTCCAGCCAATGTTGCAACGCTGACTCTCTTATTAGGGGATATATAGAAATATATGCATATGCTTATAAAGACATAAAATAAAAGTAATAATAGAATTAACATATATTGAAGATATATATATATATATGCTTGTTTATTACATTCTCTTAGCAACTACTCCAGAACAGATGAGGAATTCGAATCACAATCAACAGCACAATATCACAATATAGCAAAAGAAAGAGGACATATTTGAATCCAAACATCCTGGCCCTAGATCCCACATAATTGGCTCCTGGAATGTGTTATTCTTCATAGTCTTCACCACTAAAATTAGGAAAAACTGTACACAAGAACATCGGGATAGACAAGAACTGGAATTTAGACATTTGAGAAAGCAGAGGAGAAAAACAATTAGATAACATTCAGTCACTTTCCAACAGTGGCCACAACCTATGAAGAATCTAAGGAGGCATTATTATCTGAAAAATGTCCTAGGATGATGACATTTATCACTTGGTGACTCTTATTGGAAGCCTATCTTGATTTACTTGATGTCCTCTCCCTTTTCAATAACTCTAGGGTTAGATATATCTGAGACCTGGGCTGAAATGCCAATGGTAATCTATTTGAATGCATCTCAGAATGGCAATGTAATGAAATTTAGGTTCTGGTACAGGATTAGTCATAACGTTTGTCCATTTAATTCTGCCCATTGGAAATTATTTTCTATGAGTACTTGGAGTACATTCTTGAAACTACTTTCCATGTCATAACTTTTATCAATGTATAAAGAGCAAAACTGGATTATTGAAAGTGACATGTTTGCTTGCTTGTACATCTGCTATTGTCTCTCCACCTCTCCACCTCTGAGTGAATTAGTGCTAACAACAAAGTCATAGGTAAAGGGAATGGGTTTATAGAAGTTAGAGTAAATGTATTCTGAATTTTAAAAACCAGAAAAATAATTGGAAGTGATAGAATAAATCAAGGCATATCATGACAGTTTTCTGATTTTACATCAATCTAGCACTTACCTACACAACTAGAATGACTTAATTTATGATACTTCAGCATTTTAAACTGAATTATGATACAAATAAAGGGCTAAGTAAGTTCATAGATTTGCCAATGAGAGGCTATGTGGCTTTGCATCATTTCTTAACCTGATTGTATATTATTTCCCTTTCTGATAACTAAGGATTTGGTCAGAGGTCAGTTCAGTATTGAATGATGTAGAGAATATAATAATGTTTTCATATTTAATTTATTGGGAAATTTTGAATGGTGTGCTTAAGATAAATAGGTCAAGGAATGTGGTTATGCCTTATTCAGCAATTCAGCAGGTATTCATCATGGAAGCCATAAGAGCACAGCAATGGATCAAATTGATTTGTTTTTCAGCCTAACTTATCCTCTTCTTGACTGTAGGTCAAATTCCTATTATACAAACTCCTTATCGATAAAAGAGAGTGATACTTTTCTCCACTGGTACGGCTGTGAGCATTAAGTTGGGAACTTCATATTTCCTTGCTAACATAGGATTTGATGATCATTTCCAAATGATTACTCTTTCTCATAAGCCCCAATGCAGAATATTCTTCTTTTAAATATAGCAAAGTGTTAAGTTATCAAGTATAATATTTTTATTCTGCTTTATTCCTGATAACTAAAAAAATGATTTGGTAAATTCTATCACCTATAAATTCTAGTCAAACAATTCTGTGACATCTGGACCAAGGCACAAAGATTCCAGAATCGAAAAGAGCTGAAAATATATTGGGAATCTCCATTAGCTCGGTTGATTAGAATTTGGTTTTAATAGGGTTCTATTAAAAATTGATTGCATAGACCAACTAGACTTAACAGATATGTATAGAATATTTCACTAAACCGTATCAGAATATATGTTCTCAACAGCACATGGAATATTTTCCAAGGTAAGTAACAAAGCAAATCTGTGCAAATTCAGAAATATTGAAATTCTTCCTTGCATTATTTTAGACCACAGCAGAATATTAGAGATAACATTAAAAGCAGCCATAGAAAATTCTGTAACTCACAGAGACTGAGCAACACACTGGGTCATTGAAGAAATAAGAACAGAAATTCAAACATTTATGATATTTAACATGAATGAACATATAAAAAAAATACAAGTTCCTCTGGGACATAGCACAATCATACTCAGAAAAATTTATAGTTGTGAGTGCCTACATCAACAAATTGGAGGAATCTCAAACAAACCATTTAAAGATGCACCTTAAGCTCCTTAAAAAAAGTTACAAGTGAGTCCCACCCAGTAGACAGAAACAAAGTTAAATCAGATTTAAAGGATTTATATTCCATTAGAACCATAGAAAGAATTGCTAAAACAGTTGGTTCTTTGAAAAAAAATAACAAAATTGAACAGAGTTTTAGCAAATCTGACAAAAAAAATAAAGACAACACACCCAATAAATAAAACAGAAATGAGAAGGGAAACATAACAGAAACAAGCAAGATTTGGAACATTATAAGGGAATACTTTTTAAACCTTTATGCTAACAAATTTGAGAATCCTGAAGAGACTGAAGAATTTCTAACAAATATTGATATACCCAAACTAAACCAAAAAGATGTAAATCAACTAAATAGACCCATAACAATTAATGAAATAGAAACGACAATAAAAGATCTCCCATCCAAGAAAAGCCCAAGACCAGATGAATTCACAACTAAATTCTATAAGACCTTCAAAGCAGAACTAACACTAATATTCCTCAAACTCTTCAATGAAATTAAAAGTGAAATTTGTCTACCAAACTGGTTCTATGAAGCTAGCATAACCCTCCTCCCCAAAACAGACAGGGACTCATTGACGTAAGAGAAATATAGACCCATTTTTTTTGATGGACGTCTATGCAAAACTTCTCAATAAAACTGTGGCTAACTGACTTCAACAATGAATAAAAAAACATCATATTCTACGATCAAACAGGATTCATTCCAGAGGTGCAAAACTGGGTGAATATATGCAAGTCAATTAATGCAATTCAATGTATCAATAGGACCAAGGACGAGAACATATGATCATCTCAATAGAAGCAGGAAAAGCATTTGAGAAGATCTAACACGCCTTTACGATGAAAGCTCTGAAGAAACTAATCCACAGGACATTCCTCAATGTAATAAAGCCCATATATAAAAAATCTAGCCAGCATTTTACTTACCCAAAAAAGTTTAAACAATTTCCTCTTAAGTCGGCAATTAGACAAGGATGCCATTCCCTCTATTCATCTTCAATGTGGTATTTGAATTCTTAGCCAGAGCAATAAGGCATGAGACAAACATAAAGGGAATCAAATTAGGAAAATGAGAATAAAAATACTCCCTCTTTGCAGATGTCATGATCCTGTATATAAAGAACCCAATAGAATCATCTCCCAAGTTACCTGAGCGGATCCAAGACTTTGGCAAAGTAGCAGGATATAGAGTTAACCCACAAAAACCAATAGCTTTTCTGTACACCAACAGGAAGAAGAGTGAGGCTGAAATCAGGAAAGCTTTATAATAGCATCAAAATTTTCCATGAATTAACCAGGAACTTGAAGGATCTCTATAAGGAAAACGTTAAAAACCTTAATAAAGGAAAGTAAAGCAGACTTAAAGGAGAGGACAGGAGAGAGGATAGGAGGGGAGGAGAAGGGATGGGAGAGAGGAGAGAGGTGCGGAAGAGGCAGGAGAGGAGATGAGAGATGAGGAGAGGAAGGAGAGGGTAGAAAGGAAGGGGAGATGAGGAGAGGGGAAAGATAGGAGAAAGGTGGGGAGGAGAGAAGAAGAACCTGTATCTCTGTCTCTGATGCTCCCTTTAGGTGCTCAAGTCTCCAAGGACATTTCTTGATTTTAGTTAAACACGTCTTTGCACTCACATTGTTTCTGGATGTCTCTAGGCAAACTCTCCCCATCTGAGAGAAAATTCTCCTGGATCTGTGCCTTGTCCCAATTCCATGGAATCTCTAGTCTTCATCTTATTACACTGCTATTGGGATCATCACTTCCTTCTAGCTGCCGTGCTCCCTTAGAAAGTTCTGCCACAGCGAGGAGCCACTTTTGTCCTTCCAGAAAGTGCTGTCTGCCATTATCCCCCTAACCATTACCTCCAGTGCAAAGTGAGTCTGTGGAAATCTATTGCCGAAATAGAACATACTTTGGAGTCACCATTCCCCATGTACTCCAGGCACTGCTCAAGGAACTGGAATCATAGAAGGATAAGAAACATTCTCATCAAGCTTCCTTTCATTCTAGTGAAAGAGACAATAGGAATCTAAACAATAGTTGATACAATTTCTGGTGCTGACCCGTGCAGACAATGCAAGTCAGATAATAAAGCAATGTAGGGGTCAAGGGAACTCTTTAGGCTGAGGAGAAGCAGCCAACCTTAAAGACTTCAGCAGATGATGGGGACTTCTATGAAATTCATTTGTCAGGCAGATGGGAAGGAGAGGGATACAGAGTGGAGAGATCATACTTTGATAAAAGCAGAAAAGCTCAATCTATAGTAACAGGGGAAGGCCAGATAAGGCCTAGAGATAATAAAGATGAAACATGAAGTTGAGCTAACAATTGGCCAAAAATACAATCTAATAAAGGAAGATATAAGAAAAGGAAGGAAAGAGAAAAGATGCAGGGCAGAAACAGCCTTATTACTTGGCTAAATACCCATGTCATAGCAATCGGCTTACATTTGAGAAGTATGCAGTTATTCTGGTTGTGTAATTCTTCTCAGATTCTTCTCACAACCACTAAGGGAATAGGATAAGTAACTATTTAGGGATTCTAGGCAAGTGTAGCTATTTGAGGAGCACTAACAGGATCAAAGGGTGTTTGTAGTAATCAGGAAGTTGCTGAATTAGATTCTTGAAGCTAAACTGAGTAAGAGAGAACCAACATGTCTCAGGTAACAAATAGAGAAAAAAAAGCAAAACTGGTAGAGCAAATGGAGTGGTGGCTTGATACAGAGTAAACCAAGTGTAAGTCATCTGAAATGAATGAAAAGTAATATTCAGACATAAGACCTTCAAAACAGAGGGGTGAACAGTGGATAGTAGGAATATGAGCCATTTCTGAGAACTTAGAGCAAGAAGGTTCAAAACATGAGAAACCAAGATGACAACTCTCTGAGCCAAAAGGCATGTGTGTGTGCGCCCCCACCCCCACACACATACAACTTTAGCAAAAACAAGCAAACAAAAAAACCCAACAACCTTGTTAGGCATCATGAAACAACTTTTTCAAGTCAAACAGATAAAAAGGTGTCCCAGCTACTTCATAAAATCATAATTATGTGTGGATGGTTAACATGGAGTAAGTACCAAGATTATCAAGATGATGAACTGGTCATAAACCAGAAAATCAGCATGGAAAAGAAGTTATAGAGATTTTTGTATGGAAAGAAAAGAAATAGAGTAAAAGAAAGATACCTAGGTACAGCTGACTTTTTATTTTATACTGGGAACAATCATCCAGAGGCTGACCAATGATAACACCATAGCAAGAAACTGTCACTTCTAATTATCTGAGGTTGGAGGGACCTGGGGTCTTTGAAGGACAGAGGAGGAAGTAAGGAATATCTAGGTCACTTTCAGGGCTTTCAGTGTTTGGGGTTATGGAAGCATCCACAGGTTCCTCTTCAGTGACCACAAAGGAAGCCTGATTTGGACTAGTTATGGGAAGGAAAAGAAAGTTCCCTAAAGATACTGAGAATGTTGGGGATTTCAATAGGGCATGAAAAAAAATTGAAGCATATGGCTGACATGGTTATTTTATAGGAACATAGCTCTATGAATGCCTTAGTGGAGATGTCTGTCTAATGGCATGAGACCTGGTAGTTAGATTTTAGAGATGGGGATGTAATGATGACAGACTGTGCCATGCAGCAGACACAATAGGATCAATTTTGGATGAGTTTTGGTTCTAATCTAAATATAATAGTGGGCTTTGGGCAAGACATTGAAACTCAGTTTTCTCATATATAAATTGTTTAAGAATACTTACAATTTACAAAGTGCATTTACAGTAAGAGAGAATGTTAATAGGAGCCAACAAAGGCTAGATACAATGAATGATGAAGTATTTGTGATGACAGTGATTTTTTTTTTTTGCCAGTCCTGGGCTTGAGCTCAGGGCCTGAGCACTGTCCTTGGACTTTCTCAAGGCTAGAGCTCTACCACTTGAGCTTCAGCACCACTTCTGGCTTTTTTCTATGTATGTGGTACCGAGGAATCGAACCCGGGTCTTCATGCATGCTAGGCAAGCACTTTAACCACTAGGCCAAACTCCCGGCCCGATGACAGTGATTTTTGTGGTGATTTATAATGTTGTATTCTCAGTCATCCAGTGGGTGTATGCATGTACATGTCCTTCTGCATATGTATGTGTACATATACACACATATCGATTTATCCATCTTATGAGGAACTCTGTGAAGTACAAAGTTGGGAGTATAGCTGCCTTAGAAAATGTTTCAGAAAAATATGTAGTCAGCTTAAGTGGGAAGGGGGACAGGAATAGGGATAATAATTTTAGTAAGAAAATATCATAATTGGCCGGGAGTTTGGCCTAGTGGTTAAAGTGCTTGCCTAGCATGCACGAAGACCCGGGTTCGATTCCTTGGTACCACATACATAGAAAAAAGCCGGAAGTGGTGCTGAGGCTCAAGTGGTAGAGCTCTAACCTTGAGAAAGTCCAAGGACAGTGCTCAGGCCCTGAGCTCAAGCCCAGGACTGGCAAAAAAAAAAAAAAAAAAAAAAGAAAACATCATAATTGTTTGAGGGACAGGACCCAGAGATAACAGGTAGTCTGGAATTGGAATGAATAGAATAAAGAGGTAGAAAAATTGTATAGAATATTTTAACAACACTATCATTGACTCTAAGGGAAAAATGGTGACCTCTGTCCACTGCAACTCAATGATTTCCCAGCAGCTTGGGCCTATAGATGTATTTTTCCTCTCCCAATGGAGACAGTAGTTTGTAGTTTAATTATACATGTGTATGTATATATACATGTATATATCAGGTAAACAGAAAATTTTGTACACTTTACAAGACCATAGGAACAAATAAGTTAGTGTGAAGATTGGAATGGAAATGCTGTAACACAAAAAATAAAGGCACCAGCAAATAGAGGGGGAAAAAACCACTTCTCTCCTGGAAAGTGCATTGAAAAAATAGAGCAATAATGTTAACAGAGAAGAAGGAAGCAAATGCATACCGAAGGAGGCAAGAACACAAAACAAGTTGGTACAACAAGATGAGAACATACACTTCAGAGAAATGAAATAAAGTAGCTGTGGGATTCAAGGAAGAAAACTATAGAGACAAAATATTTGGATATCAACTGGAAGACCACGGCTCATATGTAAAAAGCAGGTTTTAGGTTTTACTATTTTTTTTAAATAAACTGCTTTGACTGTGTAAATTAAAACAGGCAAAGCACTGACTTTTTTTAGGGGGGGGCGGTGCTGGAGCTCAGGGTTGGTGCACTGTCCTTGGGCTTCCTTCAAGACTAGAGCTCTACCACTTGAGCCAAAGCATCACTTCTGACATTTCTATTTTTTCTTTTTTATTATAATTAATAGAAGGGTTACAGTTATATTTGCCAGATAGAAGGTGCATTACTTCACACAAATTGATACCCCTTCTCCTGTTTTGGTCCCCATTCCCCCCCCCTGCCCTTCCACTTATCTTGTTTTACCCCCTTGCCTTTCCTATTTCAAGTAAACAAATAAATGTATACACAATATATAGATCACAAGGTAAGATACTGTAACAATATGAGAATAACCAAGGGACAACATAAGAGTTGAGAAATAACCTAGTGCATTAAGAACAACAGTCACACATTACATGGCTCTTATTTCCATGTCCAGGAAATCCTTTCATTTAGCCTCAACCTATATAGCCTTATGTATCTAGGTTTTGCTCTATTGTAAACCTCTGCTAGGAGCGTCCAAGGTTTATACTAATTATTACAAATGAGGGAAACCATTGAGCCTATGTTCCTTTGAGTCTGGCTTACTTCACTTAATATGATTTTTTCTAAGTCTTTCCATTTCCTTACAAATGGGGCGATGTCATTCTTTCTGACAGCAGCATAGATTTCCATTGAGTATAAATACCACATTTTGTTGACCCACTCATCAACTGAGGGACATCTGGGTTGGTTCCATATCTTTGCTATGGTAAATAGTGCTGCAATGAACATCATTGTGCTAGTGGATTTAGTATGTCTTTGTTTCTGGATGATTGGGTAAATGCCAAGTAGTGGAATTGCTGGGACATAGGGGAGCTCTATGTTTAGTTTTTTGAGGAACCACCATACTGCTTTCCATAGTGGTTGAACAAGTTTGCACTCCCACCAACAGTGTAGTAGTGATCCCTCCTGGCCACATCCCCTTCAGCATCTGTTCTTATTCGTTTTCCTGATCCTGGCCATTCTAACTGGAGTGAGGTGGAATCTCAGAGTTGTTTTGATTTGCATTTCTTTTATGGCCAGAGATGTCGAGCATTTCTTCATGTGTCTATAGGCCATTTTTGTTTCTTCTTCAGAGAAGACTCTCTTTAAGTCTTTGGCCCATCTTTAATGGGATGGTTGTTTCTTTGCATTTCCTACTTTTCTGAGTATGTGGTACCAAGGAATTGAACCCAGGCATTTGTCATGCTAGGCAAACACTTTACAACTAGTCCAAACTCCTTGCCCCAAACTACTGACTTTTGGCTCATTTAATCTTGGAAAGAAATTAGAATCCAACCAATGATGTTTGAATGGACATTGGGGCGCTAGACACAGCTACTAGATGGTGTTTTCCTGTTAGGTCAGTAGTCCATCCGTTTTTAAATTATGCCTGGATAATTTGGATGTAATTTGGGTATTGTGAATCTGTTTAGATTATGTTTTCATGTCTTCATTTCACCAGGATTTCGCAAATCTTTGACTTGCCAAGGGAAGGGGAACCTTTCCTGGGCAGATGACTGTGGTAAGGGACTAAGCTCTGATACTGTATTACAAAGTGTCAAGAAGTCATTCCCTAATGGTACTGTTGGGAAGACATTCAGTCCAGACTCTCACTTGTTGCCTGCAAGACCTCTCAGCCCAGAGAGAGAGAGAGACAGAGAGACAGAGAGACAGAGACAGAGACAGAGAGAGAGAGAGACAGAGAGACACAGAAAAAGAGAGAGAGACAGAGAGACACAGAGAGAGAGACACAGAGACAGAGACAGAGAGACACAGAGAGACAGAGACAGAGAGAGAGACAGAGAGACACAGAAAAAGAGAGAGACACAGAGACAGAGACAGAGAGACACAGAGACAGAGACAGAGAGACACAGAGACAGAGACAGAGCGACACAGAGACAGAGAAGAGAGAGAGAGAGAGAGAGAGAGAGAGAGAGAGAGAGAGAGAGAGAGAGGGAGAGAGAGAGGTTCTGTGTCTGTTTTAAGGATAAATTTCCAGCCCTAACACATCTGCCTACCAGATGGCCGGCTCTTAGTGACTCTGTTTGTAATGTATGTATTAGGCAATGAGTGACTACATATATGAGTAGGCTATGGAAAAGATTGGAGAGTGGTATGAATCACAAGGAAAATATTCCTTTTAATCATTTGATCTTCTGAGCAGAGCTGTAAGGTTGATGATTTAGGCAGTAGATGCCAACCTTTCCCACGGGGACATGGCAAGATGGTGCTATTACATATTCTTTTTTAAAAATCTCTTGTGACAAGCAAATGTTCTTCTCCCAGTATTTATGTTTTCACTTTAGAAGATTACGATAAATGATAATGTGTCATGTTATCATATGGTACATTATGTAATATCATTAGAATAGTTTTATAGTGGTATGCATTATATCTACACTTATTTAGTATTGTATATGTATAGAATGTATGCATATAGGTTTTATTGTGCTGATACTGGGACTTAAACTGAGGGCCTAGGTGATGTCTCTTAGTGTTTTTCATCCAAGGCTGGCACATTACCATTTGTGGAATAGCTCCATTTCTCACTTTTGATGGTTAATTGGAATTAAGAGTCTCACTGTATTTTCTGATGGTGCTGGCTTTGAACAGTGATTCTTAGATCTCAGCCACCTGAGTAGCTAGGATCACACATGTGAGCCATCAGCTATTCATGAAGTCTTGTTGAATTCCAACCAGTTTCACTGAATTTCCAACCAAAGCATATCTCATGTCATCTTTTCATACCTGGTTTCCCTTTTTCCGCATTTAGTCTGATGTAACACTTTATCGATGGCCTTCCAATCAGCATGGAAGGAACTAAACTTTCAGAAATCCTGAAGAATTTAGGGGCTTGTAAGCTTGATTCAAAGGATTAGGTTGGAATAAAGCCAGTGCATTCAATGAAAGTTATTTAATTATATCTCTATATATGGAGACAAATGAATAGATTAACCAGAACTATTGTTATCACTCAAAACTGACAGCCAATTATATTGCCTGTAAACTTCGTCAGATGCCAAAACTTTCAGTGACAAATTAAAAGCTGCACATCTGGTAGAAATCTCCACTGCCAGTGAAATGAGGTTCTAAGAATATATAAGATTTTCCCAATGTTCCTAGAAGTCCCTTCTCATTTTCAGAAATATCCAATCCCTTCTAAGCATGCGAAATAAAGTCACAGCAAATCAGCACAGCTCTCACTTCTCCAAGTAGGGTCTTAACTAGACTCCTTTTTTTTTTCCTAGAAAAGAGGCTGAATTTGATCAGTACATGCTGTATGCATGTTGCAGTGCTAACTGAATCCTACTATTATATACAACTAATACCTGTTAATAAAAGTAAAATAAACCTTTAACTTAAAAGTTTATCCTTCCAGCACACTGCTTCTCCAAGAAACTCAGATCCACCCGTTAAGTACTGCAGTGAACATTGTGTAGCTGAAGAAATGATCATTACAGGAGCATTACAGAGGGGAAATTTGATATTTCAGAACAGGTTCTAAGAATGCATAATCAGTAAAGCAAGCATCAACAAGTAGTAGAATGAGAGGAAAGTGACACTATCAATGCTTAACGAAAGACCTAGCTAACCCGTTCAGCTTCTTCAAAAACCCACATTGAAAACAACAGCTAAATCTATCAAAGGCATGAGACGGATCCTATCTTTATATCTTCCTAAAGATGGTATTGTGCAAATGGTTATTATGGGCTAGGTAACCGTAAGGAACTTACCACTATGGTCAATGGAATTAATTAAAATTGTTTTGCCCTTTTTGATTGAATATTAATGGCAAATTCCTTAGATAATTACAACTAGTAACAAGGGTAAACCAAATTTGAGTTTAAGTCTAAACCTGCAACTCTAATCCTTAAGAAATACACAGTAGCAGGTCTGAGAACAGGTATGATGCCTCTATGCCCCAATATCTCTAACTATTGTACAAAAACATCCTTTATTTAAATTTTATTTTCCAAGTGACATACAGAAGGGTTACAGTTACATATGTAAGATTTGTTGACATTGTTACCCCTCCCATGCTTTTCTTTCACTTCCCCTGCCCACACCGCATCCCACCCCCAAGTTGTAAAGTTCATTTCCAACATATTATCTTGTGTGTGTTGCTTCTACATTGGTTCACCTTTTGTCCTCTGTCCTACCATTTTCTTGCTCCCCTTCCCTTATTCTAATAAATGTATATACAATAATCTTTTTTGTGGAGTCCAGACAATAACTGAAGGACAACACTGAGGACTGACAAGCTTTGGCACAGTCGGAATCCTTCCAATGTAGACAGCTTGGTGCAAATGACCATACATCTGGTAACAAATCCAAGTTATTGTATATCTAGCAGCAGATTCCCCATCTCCAAAGCTAAAACAAATCATGTTCACAGGACTGGAAAATCCCTTGGGGGGTGGGGGAGGAGAGAAAGCAATTAACGCAAGTTCCGGGCAGTAGGAGTCATCTGGCAGAGCTATTTCTTCTTTTTTTGGAAGTTTTTCTATCTTAGAACAGACATACAATAAAAGCCACATGTATCTTCATTTATGGTGTCCTGAACAAAATGAAAAAATGCAGATCATTTCAAAAGGCTAATTTTCCATTTCACTCCTTCCCAGACAAGCTTTTTACAAACATTGATCATAAAGGCACCAGCTTTCATTTGAGGAATTTCGGGATTTAAAATAAACAAGTCTAAGTCTCCTTTCTGTCTCCATTTTTACCCTGCTTACTAAAGAAAGTTAAATAGCACTTCTTTCCCCCTCCTCATCAAACCAGAAGTAAGGGAACATAGGAATTCTATTCAGAGTTTAAAACTGACAATAATAGTCTCTTAATTTAATCAACCAATCAAATGTTTTATGTAATTAAAATTCAGTCATGGCCAAATCTCAGCTTTAAAAGAACTGTTATTTAGATAATATTAGACTTCCCATTCCATGAAATAAATCAAGTATACAAGCTGGTATCTTCAGCAATTGAGCAATGTACATTTTTATTTCCTTCTCTTTTTTCCCCTTTCTTTTCTTTTCTTTTCTTTTCTTTTCTTTATGATGATGACACTGGAACTAGCATCCTTATGTATGCTAAGTAAGAGCTTTAACACTTTAGATATTCTATGACTTTCTTTTTGCATTGATTATTTTCTGGAGAGGGTTTCCCTTTGTGCCTAGGCTGGTCTGGTCTGGTCTGTGAGCCTCCTATCTTTACTTCAATTTGTTACCATCACGACAAGTAGATGGCATTGCACCCAGTCATTGATTGAGGTAAAAACTCACACACTTTCTTTTTTTTCAAGTCCTGGGCCTTGAACTCAGGGCCTGAACACTGTCCTTGGGCTTTCTCAAGCTTAGAGGCCTACCACTTGAGCCACAGCACCATTTCTGGCTTTTTTCTATGTAAATGGTACTGAGGAATTGAACCCAGGCCTTTATGCATGCTAGGCAAACACTCTACCATTAGGCTAAACTCCCAGCCCACAAACGTTCTTTATTTACTTTTTTTGCCCATCCTTGGACTTGAACTCAGGATCTGGGCACTGTCCTTGAGCTTTTCAAGGCTAGCGCTCTACCAATTGAACCACAGCATGCCTTCTGGCTTTCTCTGTGTGTGTGGTACTGAGAAATGAACCCAGGGCTTCCTGAATGTTAGGCAAGCACTCTACCACTAGGCCATACTCCTGGTCCCCAAATTCATAAACTTTCATGCCACAGTTATTCTTGAACTATAATCCCCAGATCTCTGGCTGCCAGGCTACTAGGACTATTGCTTTAGCCACTGTGCCAAGCTATAACTGTTTTTACTATCAGAATTTCCTTACTTACCTATGAAAAGTCACATATGCATCACTTGGTGTTTGAAATATTGCTTTTGTATTCTACTTTGGAATCTTATATTCAACCTTTCTTTACTTCTACTTAATCACCTTTTTCACTTACATTTTACTCACCATCAACACTTTTTTTCTCTCTTCTGGATTATGCTTCCAGGTTTACTATCAAGCAGGGCTTAAGAACTATATAAATTTTTAAGTATTATGTCTAATTATATAGTGTAAATTGACTCATTGAACTGTGCAGATCTTTCATGTCCCACTGCTATCAAGCCTTGTTGCATAACACCAGAGAACATTACAGTACCACTGTTGGAAAAACAGCTCAGGTACAGCACATAGTCATTAGTTCAAACCCTAATAATGGCACACACACGCATGTGCACACGCACGTACACACAGAATGCATTTAATTTCCTAGGATAAATTATTGCATAATGGCTGGGATAAAACAATAAATCATAGTCATGGGAACATTCCTCCTGTTGGAATCCTTTGAAGTACAAACTGCTCCCTCTAATAGTTCTAGGGCAATTTCAACCCTTCCTCTTCTTCCCACCATGTTCTTCACTCTGGTTTGCTACTCTGTTTCCTTTCATCTTTGAGTTTTGATACATGGTTTCACATGTAGTTCATAGTGGGCTCAAATTTGTGATCTTTTTGCCTCTGCCACCTGAGAGTTGGGATTATAGATTTTTATGGTTCTGCTTAACCTTGATCTTAGATTTCTGCTGCATGTAGCACTTCAATTACTTGGTAGGGGCCTCTTTATCCATCCATTTTGACCTTCCCACATAAAGGAGAGACACTTTTCTTTGCATGATTGAAGGAAAGTCAAGCACAGCTCCAACAGACAGTAAGCCAAATATTTGTACATCATATCTGATATATTTGATGATACAGAATGCATCAGAGATTGACTTTTCATTCCATCTCTGGATAACTTGGATTACATAAAATAATGGTAGCAACATCAGCCTGGCTTGGACTGAGTGGCAGAGCAGGACTTTTCATACTTCTAGATTCCAGCCTAGAAGCAATTCACACTTCACTTCTGCAGATTATGTTAGTTTTCCTATCTAGTTTCACTCTTGTCTATGCCATCCATGAGCTGAAATAACTTAAAGGCATCACAGTTTCCCAACCTTCCCACTAGTTATTCATTATTCAAAAGAACTAAAGGAAGGGGCATTATCTTCTCTAGACACATTTTTGCATTCTTAAGCTGCATTCTCCGAACCCATAATGTACCTCTGTGCAAACTACTTCTCACTCTGACACTTTTCTTTTTCCAGGTTGGCTTTATTTTATCTCTCAGACTCCCATACAGCTGAATCCAGCCCTTCTTCAGGGAACTATGAGGTCAAAGAAAAGATAAATGATGAATTGCTCAGATCAGTATACCCAAGCTTTGCAGTTCTTTTTCTTTCAGATGTGTTCATTTGCTTAAATCATAATCCAAATGCACCACTTCCTTATTTTGTTCAGTGTGTTGAATGCATAGGCTTCAGGGACTTTTTGTGTCTCAGTACCAATTTTCTGTATTAGGTCTGACTATCTGTCTAGCAGGAATAGATGTATAACAGAGACTCAGTGATGTTTAATTTTATGTACACCGTACAGTGTCTACTAAATCAGCATGGACAGATGTACAGTCATCCTCTTCTGGAGTAGAAAGAGGATGATGTGTTCAGGATGATTATTTACTTAATTAAAGCACAATTACCAAGAAGAGCAGCTCAAAGAACCATAACAAAAACAGAGCCATTGCTCATGCCTCTCATGACTCAAGAAGCATGTTTGTAGAGGTGGAGGCTGTGTATTGGGGGATCCTTTCAAGTGACCAGGAATGTCATGTCCTCAGGAAATATTGTTTCCTGGTGACACAACGAAGGCTGGCACAAGTCCTCAATTCTGACATTGTTTGTACTCTTCCCTGTCTAGAGCCAAAGATGGAAGGGAAAATGAGCAGAGTCCCCAGGGGACAGTTACCCCTCCCTTCCAGTACTCTACCTTCCTGTCTCAAGGTGAGAACAGAAAGAAAATCTCCCAATGCTTTCTAAACAGATTGCTTTCTATCTTGGTCATTGTTCAGTGCATCTTTCTTCTGCCTTTGTCTCTCCATTTTCCCCACATTGAGCTCTTTACTCTTCACTCTGCAGTTTCAGGAACAGACTATGAATCTTGATTTGGAGTTGGAGTCACATCAAGTTCCAGCTCAGCAGGCAGGCCCAAGGCTGTCTCCTTCCTTGGGAGGCAAGGGAGGATGTCAGAGCATTGCTGTCTCTATACACACCAGTGCACTGGGGGAAAGCCATATATTTCAAGGCCAGGAGAAGGCTGTTGGCTCCACAATGACAAAAAGGAGAGCCTATATTCTCCCAACACCAAGAAGCCAGTCTCAGTGCTTGCACCCTGATTCTATTGGATAGTACTGTCCACATTTGGACTGCATTCTGGTTCTCCTTTTCATTGTACATAGAGGCCAGTGATTCTTGGTGGAACTCGGGCACTTGGAAGTCATGCAAGAGCTCTGTGGTCTCTAGGAAACTGGTACCAATTCAATTAAATCTGCCCTGTGACACTGAAATTCCATTAAATGCTTGTAACTGAGCTGGAAAAGGCAAGAGGCAAATGGTATTATCTTTACCTTTCAGGGTTGGTGCGCAGAAGAGAGAAACATTTAAATTCTGTAATATGTGCTAGAAACTATGATATGTGAAAGGAAGTTTTAAAATGTAAATCGAAGCTAGGGGCTAGTGGCTCATGCCTAACTGCTTCAGGAGGCTGAAATCTGAGGGTCATAGTTCAAAGCCAGCTGGAACAGGAAAGTCTATGAAACTCTTATGTCCAATAGAAAACCAGAAGCAAATCTGTGTCTCAAAGTGGTAAAACACAATCCTTGAGCAAAAGAGCTCAGGGACAGTGTCCAGGCTTTGAGTTTAAGCCCCACGATTGGTTAAAAAAGAAAATCTAAATAGGAACCAGGTGCTGGTGACCTATAAGTGTACCCCTAAAACTAAGGAGGCCTAGATCTGAGAATCATGGTTCAAATCCAGCTTGGAAACAAAGTCCTTGAGACATTTTTTTCCATATTTTTATTGTAATTAATATAGGGGTTACAGTTATATTCACCAGACAGAAGGAGCATTACTTCATATACATTGATACCCCTTCTCATGCTTTTGTCCCCATTTCCCTCCCTTTACTCCCTCCCCACTTCAACTAACTAGCAAAGAGTTGGAAGTGGAGCTGTTGCTCAAGTGGTATAGCACTGGCCTTGAACAAAAACCTCTAAAGGGAAGGGCCCAGGCTTTGAGTTCAAGCCCCAGTACTGGCATCAAAAAGAAAAAAAAAGAATCTAAATAACATGTAATCAACTTGTAAATCCACCTAATGGATAAGGAAAGAAACATTGCCATATATAATCTAAAATATACATCTAGAAAAAATGGTAAAGAGGAAGGAAATATGTTTTATTTTTGAAATATGGGTGTTGTGTTATCGACCTTTTCAATATATATCACAGATAACACAATGGGAAGATAACTGGTAACTACAGAGGCAAGATGATAGAATTGCTTCCTCCCAACTGAACAAGACTTCCAGATTATTTCCACTATATTTGCTCTTTATGACACTCAGTGTTT
Source organism: Megascapheus bottae (assembly GCF_031878675.1). Classification (NCBI taxonomy): domain Eukaryota; kingdom Metazoa; phylum Chordata; class Mammalia; order Rodentia; family Geomyidae; genus Megascapheus; species Megascapheus bottae. The sequence continues at coordinate 11,033,247 of NC_143518.1, forward strand.
CTTATCTGTGGGCAGAGAAATAAAATATCTCATAGAAATTCCCTGTGAAATAAATGCAGTTAAGACTCCGCAGCAGTGAACTTCCTGCCACACGGTGAGTCCTCTGTTAGTGACAGCCCAGGCAGGAGCAAGAAGAGAGAAGAGGAGGCAGTGTAAGAAATAGACAAGCAAGTACAGAGATCCATGCTCAGAGCTCACTCAGTCACCAGCGAGTGGAAAATACTGAGCTGGACCCTAGTGGTTTCATCTCTGGATACCATTTTTCTAATCTGTAAAACAAGAGGATTAGATTGCATAGAAATGTCCTTTCTACCTACTAGGTTCTGGGATTCTTCAAAACGATGTCACTTTCTTGGAATTTTCCAAGAGGGGAAAATTTCTGAAGAAGGAATTATTAAGAGAAGTAACCAAAAGTTCCAGAAATTGCAACAGCTCACATCTCCTGATCCTAATGAGGATTCAGCCCTGTTTACCAAAGAGAAGGTTTCATAAATCTCTTCACGTTTTGCTTCATGGTCACAAAGTGTAATTGTAATTCCTTGCTGTCTCTGCATGGTTTAAACACAGGCCAAATTCAATTTGGCATTTCATAAAGAAAAAAAAATGTTTGAAAGATATAGATTACTTTGGGATATAAGGTTTTTATGCAAATATAAAATGCAAACACACTGAAAAACCCAAACCACCTCCTCCAAGAGAGAAGGCTTAATTTTTTTCTTTTTCTTTTTTTTATTGTCAGGGTAATATATAGAGGTGTTACATTCGCCAGATAGTAGGTGCATTACTTCTCACACATTGATACCCCTTCTCATGTTTTTTTAATTAAAGAATTTATTAACATTGATTTTTATATCATATTTCAAATGATGTGTTTAACAAACAAGTATTCAAGAAAGGAATCTCTATAAACAATCACTGGCACTTAGATTTTAGAACATAATTAAAATTAGGCTGTGGATTTGTATGTCATAGAGATATTAATCTATGTAATAAAACATTATGTCTACAGAGTAATAGATTTTTATGACTATGTAATTGTGTTTATATTTCTAGTACCATGTCCATAGCATTGGGGACACAAATATTGAGTCCTCGCTCTTGTACTGTTTGCATCCAATAGCCACATATTAACGATACCATGCTCCTTTTGCTCCTTTGGTCTTGACTTGTCTCGCTCAACATGATTCGCTCTAGATTCATCCACTTCCCTGCAAATGCCATTATTTTATCTTGTCTGTTGGCTATGTAGAATTCCATTGTGTATATATACCACATTTTCTGTATTCATTCATCTGCAGTAGGGCATCTGGATTGTTTCCATCGCCTGGCTATTGTGAATAATGCAGAGATGAACATAGCTGAGCAGGTGTCCTTACCATATCTTGGGTTATGATATTCAGGGTAGATGCCCAGAAGTGGTATGGCAGAATCATAGGAAAGGTCAATATTCGGTTCTTTAAGAAACCTCCACACTGCTTTCCAGAGTGGCTGAACTAGTTTACAACCCCACCAGCATCTGTCTTGTCAGAGATCAAAATCTCGGCCATTCTTGTTGGGGTAAAGTGGTATCTTAGGGTTGTTTTTATTTGCATTTCCTTTATGACCATGGATGAGGAGCATTTTCCCATATGTTCTTCTGCCATTTTAACTTCTTTTGATAAGAATCTCTTTAGTTCCCTTGCCCATTTAGTGAATGGTTTATTGGGCTTGGGGGAGGGGAGGATTCGTTTCTTGAGTTTCCTCTAAATACTGGATATTAAGCATTTGTCTGATGTATTATTGGTAAATATCTTTTCCCAGTTGGTTGACTGTCTTTCTACTTTAGTGGCTATGCTTTTATCTTTTTATTTTTTAGGTAGTCCCATTTATCGAGTCTCTCTCTGATCTGTTGTGACCCTAGGATTCTGTTCAGGAATCTTTTGCCTGTGCCTATGAGTTCCAGTGTCTCTCCAACTTTATCGTGTAGCAGTTTCAGGTTTCCAGTCTTTGATCCATTTGGTCTTTGATCCATTTTGAGTTAATGCTTGTGCATAGCAAAAGGCTAGGGTCAGTTTTTAGTTTTCTGCATGTGGCTGCCCAGTTTTCCCAGCACCAATAATTGAATAGACTGTGTTTGTTCCACTGGTTATCTTTGGCTCCTTTGTCAAATACAAGTTGACTATAGGTATGTGGTTCTATTTCTGGATCTTCTATTCTGTTCCATTGATCTTCTGGTCTATTTTTGTGCCAGTACCATGCTGTTTTTGTTATTATGGCTCTATAGTAGAGTTTGAAGTCTGTTATTGTAATACCACCAGCATTGCTCTTTTTGGCTAGAATTGTTTTGGCTATTTTAGGTCTTTTCTTGTTCCATAGGAACCTTCAGATTATATCTTCTATTTCCGTAAAGAATATCTTTGGGATTTTGATGGGGATTGCATTGAATTTGTATATCAATTTTGGCAGTATAGCCATTTTCACTATGTAGGTTCTCCCTAGCCATGAGCATGGGATTTCTTTCCATTTCCTGATGTCCTCTTTAATTTCTTTTGTTAGGCTTTTATAGTTTTCATTAAATAATTCCTTTACATCTTTGGTTAAGTTAATTCCTATGTGTTTTATTATTTGGGGGGCTATTGCAAATGGAATCATTTTCTTGATTTGGTCTTCTGTTTGTGTATTGTTGGCGTACAAGAAAGCTACTGACTTTTGTAGGTTAATATTGTATCCTGCCACTTTGCTAAAGTAGTTTATTAATTCTAGGAATTTGGGAGAGGAGCTTATTGGGTTACTCAGGCAGAAAATCATGTCGTCTGTGAATAGGGATAGTTTAATTTCTTCTTTTCCTATGTGGATCCCTTTGATGTCCTTCTCTTGCCTTATTGCTCTGGCTAAGGGTTCCAGCACTATATTGAAGAGGAGTGGAGAGAGTGGGCATCCCTGTCTAGTTCCTGATTTTAAGGTAAATGGTTCCAGTCTTTTCCATTTAGTATAATACTGGTTGTAGGTTTGTCATATATGGCTTTAATGATTTTTAAGGAATGTAACTCTTATTCCTATGTTTTTCTAATGCTTTCAACATTAGTGGATGTTGTATTTTGACAAATGCCTTCTCTGCATCCAGAGAGATTATCATATGATTCTTGTCCTTGGCTCTATTGATATGATGTATTACATTGATTCATTTGCGAATGTTAAACCAGCCGAGAAGGTTTTTTTTACACACTTAATCCAGTACTTACTTAGTAACACATTAGTAGCTCTGTGGAGGACTCCAACCCATCCCTGTGTGTATAACAGAAAGAAGCTAGGTGCCAACTCTGAAACCATCTTTCTGGTGGAGAATGGGTATGGAATTCACTTTTCTACCATACAGTTGCAATGAACTAATTTCCACTTAATAACCCTGAGGTGAAACTAGTCATGGAAGACAATGCCAGCACTGAGCTGTGTGCTCAGACCTGGTATCATGGAAACTACAGTCTTCTTTGCTGGTGAACTGTTTACTTATGCCACCAAGCATAATAGCCCCCCCCCAACACAATAGCAATCTATTCTACTGTCTTAGTTAGCAATATTAACAACCTGCATTTTCATGCATACACATGAGCATAATTACCCTCTTTCACCCTCTCCACTGATCCATCCTCCTCCCTCTACTACCTATACCTCAGAGGTGACATGTTTCATATTCCTCATAAAAGTGAATGAGAGTTGTTCAAAGGAGATTCAACATGATATATGTATATAACATATATATGCATATATCACATGCATGTGTTGTACTTTAATCAGGTTGATTACGTATATACATATGCTGAGTCTTACATCCACATATATGTATGTTATATGTATATATTTACACATGCATATATATATACATGCATATATCATGGTGAAACCCCTTTGAATAACTCTGCAGACAAAATACTTTTAGTCTATTTTATGACTGAATGACACTTTATTCTGTATACATACCACATTTTTTTACTTATTTATTCATTTTAGGGCATCTAGCTGTTTCCATGATGTAGCTATTGGGATAGTATTGCAATAAGCATGGAAGTATTTCTATTATTCCTCTCTCTCTCTCTCTCTCTCTCTCTCTCTCTCTCTCTCTCTCTCTCTCTCTCTCTCTCTCTCTCTCCCTCTCTCTCTCTGTATTATAAGTGGAATGTTTTTCTAATTTTTTGCTCAGCCTATTCATTATTCATATACAAAAAGCTACTGGTTTTTGTATGTTGATTTTATACTCAGCTACATTACTGAAGGCATTTATCAGATCTAGGAGTTTTGAGGAATCTTTGACCCTATCTGTACCTTTTCTATTGCTGAGAAATGCCTGTCTGTTGTAATATGAATATTTATGATCCTGAAATGTTTAAAGATTGAAATCTACCCCTCAAAGAGATGGTGTTAAGGGGTAGGGTCTCCGGATTTGATAAGTTATGAGTGTTATCTCTCATGAATGGAGTTCATATATAATAAAAGGTTCAGAAACCCTGTGGGCCCCCTTCACCAAATTAAAATTAAAACATTACATATCTGTTATTTACAAATTGCTCAATCTACAGTATTTTCATACAGCAGACTAGGAGCAATGAAGATATTATATTTATCATCATTTACATGTGGGTGTGTTTTCAAGCTCTCTTTTCTATTCCATTGATTTCTGTAATTCTATTAGTATGATAGAAGACTATTTGGATGATTATAGCCTTTTATGTCCTTTTTATTAGCTTACCCCATTATATATAGAGGAGGATTGTATTGTTACATTTCTACATGTTTACAAGTATTTTGAGCAATATCACAGATTTTTAGGCCTTTTATAAAATCAATATTCTACTTCTTTTTTTTCCATATACTTTTATTGTAATTAATAAAAGTGCTATATTATATTCATCAGATAGAAAGTGCATTACTTCACAAACATGGTTACGCTTTCTCAAGTCATGGTCCCCATTTCCTTCCCCCTCTTCCGCTCACTCATCTTGATTTCTCCCCTTCCCTATCCAATTTCAAATAACCAATTAAGTACATATGAAATATATAAGATAACAAGGTGAAATATTGGAACAATATGAGATAACCAAAGGACAGCAAAAGAGATGAGAGATAACATAGTACATTAAGGATAACAATCACTCATTATTTGGCTTTTGTTTCTATATCCTGGAGGTCCTTACATTTAGTGACATACTATATGGCCTTATGTACCTAGATTTTCTTCTATTGTACATCTTTGCTAGGAGAGCCCAATGTTTCAACTGATTATGACAAATGAGGGCAACTATTAAACCTATGTTCCTTTGAGTCTGGCTTACTCCATTTAATATGATTTTCTCTAAGTCTTTCCATTTCCTTACAAATGGGATGATGTCGTTCTTTCTGACAGCAGCATAGAATTCCATAGCGTATAAATACCACATTTTGTTGATCCACTCATCAACTGAGGGACATCTGGGTTGGTTCCATATCTTTGCTATGGTAAATAGTGCTGCAATGAACATCATTGTGCTAGTGGATGTAGTATGTCCTTGTTTCTGGGCAATTGGGTAAATACCAAGTAGTGGAATTGCTGAGTCATAGGGGAGTTCTATGTTTAGTTTTTGAGGAACCACCATACTTCTTTCCATAGTGGTTGAACGAGTTTGCACTCCCACCAACAGTGTAGTATTGATCACTCCTGGCTACATCCCCACAGCATCTGTTGTTATTAGAGTTCTTTTTTTCATATATTTTTATTGTAATTAATAGAAGGGTTACATGATATTTGCCAGATAGTTGGTGCATTAATTCCCATACATTGATACCCTTTCACATGTCTTGGTCCCCATTTCCCTCCCCCCCACCCCCACCCCTCATTTTATTTTCTCCCCTTTCCTATCCAATTTCAAATAACCAAATACAAATATATCCAATATATCAGGTAACAAAGTAAGATACTGTAACAATATGAGATAACCAAGGGACAGCAAAAGAGATGAGAGATAACATAATACCATAAGAACAACAATCATTCATTATATGGCTTATGTTTCTATATCCTAGAGATCCTTTCTTTTAGCATCTTACCAGATGGCCATTTGTATCAAGGTTTTGCTCTATTGCAAATCTCTGCTAGGAGGGCCCAAGGTTTCTACTGATTATGACAAATGAGGGAAACCATTGAGGCTAAGTTCCTTTGAGTCTGGCTTACTTCACTTAATATGATCTTTTCTAAGTCTTTCCATTTCCTAACAAATGGGGCAATGCCATTCTTTCTGACAGCAGCATAGAATTCCATTGTGTACAAATACCGCATCTTGTTGATCCACTCATCAACTGAGGGACATGTAGGTTGGTTCCATATCTTTACTATGGTAAATAGTGCTGCAATGAACATTGTTGTGCTGGTGGATTTAGCATGTCTTTGTTTCTGGATGACTGGGTAAATGCCAAGGTGTGGAATTGCTGGGTCATATGGGAGCTCTATGTTTAGTCATTTGAGGAACTGCCATACTGTTTTCCATAGTGGTTGAACGAGTTTGCACTCCCACCAACAGTGTAGTAGTGATCCCTCCTGGTCACATCCCCTCCAGCATCTGTTGTTATTAGTTTTCTTGATCTTGGCCATTTTAACTGGAGTGAGGTGGAATCTTAGAGTTGTTTTGATTTGCATTTCTTTTATGACCAGAGATGTTGAGCATTTCTTCATGTGTCTATAGGCCATTTTTGTTTCTTCTTCAGAGAAGACTCTCTTTAAGTCTTTGGCCCATCTTTTAATGGGATGGTTGTTACTTTGGAGGTTAGTTTTGGAGTGATTCAATTTTTTGAGCTGTTGATATATTTTAGATATGAGGCCTTTGTCTGTTGAATGGTTGGTGAAGATCTTCTCCCACTCTGTAGGCTTCCTAATTAATTTACTAGCTATGTCCTTTGCCATACAAAAGCTCTGCAGTTTAATGCAGTCCCACTTATCCAGCTTTTCTCTGATTTGTTGTGATTCTTGGTCCTTATTAAGAAAGTTTTGACCTGTGCCAAGGAGGTCTAGTGTATCTCCTATTCCTTCTTGTAAAGTTTTCAGAGTGTCGGCTTTTACCTCCAGGTCTTTGATCCATTTGGAGTTAATTCTAGTACAGGGTGACAAAGAAGGATCCAACTTTAGTTTTCTGCATGTGCTTAACCAGTTCTGCCAGCACCACTTGTGGAAGAGGCTATCTTTCTTCCATTCTATTTTTTTGGCTCCCTTGTCAAAGATTAGGTGGCCATAGGTCTGTGGTTTAATATCTGGGTCCTCAGTTCTATTCCATTGGTCTTCAGGCCTGTTCTTGTGCCAGTACAAAGCTGTTTTGATAATTATAGCTCTGTAGTAGAGTCTAAAGTTTGGTATTAAAATTCCTCCTGCGCTGTTCTTTCTGCTTAGAAGTGTTTTTGCTATACGGGGGGTTCTTGATCCTGGCCATTCTAACTGGAGTGAGGTGGAATCTTAGAGTTGTTTTGATTTGCATTTCTTTTATGGCCAGAGATGTCGAGCATTTCTTCTTGTGTCTATACGCCATTTTTATTTCATGTGTCTATAAGCCACTTTTATTTCTTCTTCAGAGGAGACTCTTTAACTCTTTGGCCCATCTTTTAATGGGATGGTTGTTTCTTTGGAGATTAGTTCTGGAGTGATTCAATTTTTTGAGCTGTTGATATATTTTAGATATGAGGCCTCTGTCTGTTTTATGGTTAGTGAAGATCTTCTCCATCACTGTAGGCTTTCTAGTTAATTTGCTAGCTATGTCCTTTGCCGTACAGAAACTCTGCAGTTTAATGCAGTCCCACTTATCCAGCCTTTTTCTGATTTGTTGTGTTTCTTGGTCCTTATTAAGAAAGTTTTGACCTGTGCCAAGGAGACCCAGTGCATCTCCTACAAGCTGATTCAAAACTTTGGCAAGGTACCAGGGTATAAAATTGACCCTCAAAAAACAACTGCCTTCCTATATGCCAACAGTGAGAGGAACGAGGCAACAATCAGGAAAGCAACTCCTTTTGCAATAGCCTCAAAGAAAATAAAGTACCTTGGAATTAACTAAGAATGTAAAGGACCTTTTTGATGAAAACTTTAAAACCTTTAAAAAGGAAATTAAAGCAGGACTGAGGAAATGGAAAAACCTCCCATGCTCCTGGATTGGAAGAATCAACATAGTGAAAATGGCAATCTTGCCAAGGGCTATCTACAAATTCAACCCAATACCTATCAATATCCCAATGTCATTCTTTAAAGAAATAGAAGTGGCAATCCAAAATTTCATATGGAATAATAAAAGACCCCATATAGCAAAAATACTTCTTAGCAGAAAGAACAGCGCAGGAGGAATTTCAGTACCAAATTTTAGACTCTGTTACAAAGCAATAGTGATCAAAACAGCTTGGTACTGGCACAAGAACAGGCCTGATGACTAATCGAATAGAAGGACCCAGATCCTAAACCACAGACCTATGTCCACCTAATCTTTGATAAGGGAGCCAAAAAAAATAGAATGGAAGAAAGATAGCCTCTTCAACAAATGGTGCTGTTAGAACTGGTTAAGCACCTGCAGAAAACTAAAATTGGGTCCTTCTTTGTCACCCTGCACTAGGATTAACTCCAAATGGATCAAAGACCTGAAGGTAAATGCCAATACACTGAAAACTTTACAATATTCTACTTTTTAAGTTGCCTTCAGTACTTTATTCATCAGAAGCTTAGGGAAAATTAAATTTCAAAAGCCATTTAGAATTTATAGTAATTATATGAATATTTAGTTTTTTAGGATAGAATCACCATAATTACAGTATCTAATTTTTGAAAGACATACTACATCTCTTTACTCACTAATACCATGTTTTGAAAATTACTTTTAGTTCAGATATATGTATATAATTTATAATGGTAACATGCATTCTTAATAAATTTATTTGCAAGGCATTTGCACTTTGTTATTATTGTTTATTGATGTAAGGATTTTAGCATATATAAAGAAAAATCATTGAGATTTTTGTCATATTTTGGGTAATTAGCCATATAGCTAAATTCTATTATATATTATGACAATTTTTCAGTTGATCTTTCAGTTGATTCTGACACATTTGATTTCTTTGTATGAACATTTTACGTTTGTGACTTTAGCCAGATAGCTAAATTCTATTATATATTACAATAATTTTTCAGTTGATCTTTCAGTTGATTCTGACACATTTCATTTCTTTGTATGAATCATTTTATGTTTGTGACTTTCTAATGATGATTTTATTCTTATTCACTTAGATTGGCTCTATTGTTTTTGACATTGAATGTGAGGTTGGTATTCTTTGATGCAGACATGTTTTATCAAGCTTAAGAAAGAATATTTCTTTTCATAGTTTATAAAGAAATATTTTTAAATTTTAAATGATTGTGGAATTTTCACAAAAGATCTTTCTATCCTTCAAAGAGAGAATGTGGTTTGCCTGCATTGATGCACTGATGTGGTGAAAATGGTAATACGCTGAATAATCTTGAACCAACAGTGGAATCCACATGCCGAGCATTGTGTTTATAAATTATGTAAAACTCTGAACACTGGAAGAAGAATTCCCTTTTCCCAGTAGAGTATGAATGGAAAAAGTGTAATGAAAAAAATACTATATGGAAAAAATTATATATGTCACATATAGAAGTCCTCTTTAGAAAAAGACTATATGTGCACATACGTTAAGTATCAGAAAAAAATATGTAAGAACATAAATTAATCAAACCACTATAATGATTTTTTGGGTGAGAAAAGAGCACTGGATAGTAGATGGAGGAGATAATTGTAGGCTTATAAGTGAATGAGTGATATTATCCATTAGTGTTGTAATAGAGCAACATAAACTGTTTCTCTTAAAAAGTTGAAATTAATCTAAGGGTGTTGGCATATACCTGTAAAACCAGCTACTCAGAAGTAGGCAGACTATGATTCTCAAAATCAAACACAAATCACAACTTCTGAATGCATGGATCAAGGGACAGAACACACATGAAGCAGAAGACTCACCAATAAATGAAGACATAAAATAAAATTAAAGAAAAATGGAAAGATAAACCTCTTGTTTCCATATCCCAGAGTTTTATTTCACTTAGTCTCATCCTATATGGCCATATGTACATAACTTTTGTGCTATTGTGATCTTCTGCTAGGAGAATCCTAGATGTGTACTAATTATTGCAAATGAGGGAAACCGTGGAGCCTATGTTTCTTTGGGTCTGGCTTCCTTCACTTAATATGATTTTTTCCAAGTCTTTCCATTTCCTTATGAATGAGGCAATGCCACTCTTTCTGCTGGCAGCATAGAATTCCATTGTGTATATACTCTGTGAAGTTATGTCTTTTTCCTTTTTTCCCCTTATGGTTTATGTCATATTGTTACTATACCTGACTTTGTTACCTGGTATATTATATATACATATATTTGTTTATTTGAAATAGGGAAGGGGAAAAACAAAGATTGTTGGGAGGGATGTGGGGAGGGAAAGTGGAAGAAAAACATGAGAAGGGATATCAATGTTCAAGAAATAATATACCCGCTAACCAATGAATGCAACTCTAACCACTCTATATGTTATCCTGACAATAAAATGCAAGTTTTAGAAAGTAGAAAGACAAACAATTACTCATGACAGTTCATTTCTGAACAACAAAGTTTCTCAAGTAAGTTATTTTCCATTCTTTCATTGCCAAGAAAATATTTGTCATAAAAAGCTTTTCCCTTCAATATAGATCTCTGAGATAGAAGGTATCACCATCACTCTATCACTTTAAAACAAAAGAACAAGAAAAACAACAAGAAAATGAGATAAACTAGCCCTGGAATTGCTTCCTTGTTCTCCAGCTGTATTTTTAGGTTGGTTGCTGTTGTTGTTGTTTATTTCTTGTGGTAGTTTTTGCCATGCAGGGACTTGAACTCAGGGCCTGGGTACTGTCTCTGAGCTTCTTTTGCTCAAGACTAGCACTGTACCACATGAGCCACAGCACTACTTCTGACTTTTTCTGTTTATGTGGTACTGTGGAATCAACCTCAGGACTTCATGTGTGCTAGACAAGCACTTTACCAGTAGGCCATATTCCCTGCCCTAGTTTTTTGGTATTTATATTCAGAGACTTCTTGTATCACCTAGACACCCTTGCTGGGTTTTTCTCTGATAGATGAAAGCCACATCTTGCCACACAGACTACAGAGAAAAAGGAGAGGGAAAGAAAGATTTATATTTGTATTTATGTATATTTATCTATCTATCTATCTATCTTTCTATCTGTCTAGTCTTTGTATTCTTCTGTCATTGAGCTTTAGTAGTTTTTAATCAAATCACCACCTCTGCTATGACAGAGAACAGAAGTTTGTTGTCTTTTGCTTTTAGAGTACACACAGAAGATTAGGATACATACAAAAAAGTAATTTATAAAGATTTTTCATATTCCTCCAGTTTCACTTCTTCCCATTCTCTAAGACAGGAAAGCTATGCCTAAAATAGGACAAAGTCTCACTCTTTGTCCCTACTTCTTTTTCATCTTTCCCCTACTCCACAACTCCTGAATCTTCCAGAATGACCCTCATTAATTGCTTTGGTCTCGTGATATCCCTCATTTGTATCCTTGGTGTATTGCCTTAGATCTGTAGATCACTTTGATTACTTCCACATCTGGGATTTGTCTCATGCTGTACTAACCATGACCATGTGAAGAATTACCAAGCAGAATTTAGGAGACACTCAGTCAGGAAAAGCATCCCTACTAAGAACCACATCTGGAGAAAATTACGAGAAGGTATTTTCCTTTGAGAATCCTTTGGAAATGTATTTATGAGGTAAAGACATCAGCATACCAACAAAGAGGATATCCTTTGTTTCTTGGGGACTAAGGAAGAGTGATATCTCTCTTCAGAAGTTTTCCTAATTAATAATGCACCATAAATGCAAATGCCTGGCAAAGTCATAAATAAACAAGAGATTTTTCTCAGAAAACCCTTGTTTAGAAGCAGGCGTTGTCTCCAACTGAAATGTCTCCATGGATTTTTCCAGTACCATGTGTGTGAACAAATAAAGATTCTATAAAGGGAGAAGGGAAGTGGCCCATGTTTTCCTCAGTTGGATCATTGAATACCTTCTAACTATTTTTCCAAAGCTTGGGTTTGAAAAAGCCAAAATTGTCTTTGACAAGCATTTTCCCCTTAGTTTTTAAATCCAAGTGCATTAAGGGAAATTTAATCCGTATGTTTCTGATTCATTTACACTTAACTCATCAAAATATTGTTTTGTTAGAGTCATTTGGCCTTCCACAAGAATTACAAGCTAACAACACACAGATACACATATAGACCATCATATAAGTCCTTGGTTCAAGACTATGCCTTGGTAAGTCAAGGATAGATATTTACATTTGACTGTATAATTACATTTAAACTTAAAAATACTATGTATCTGTAAAACATATAATAATGCTGAGTGTATCTTGATTCCTTTCAGGTTTCACCATGCTATCTCCATTTATAGCCCTAATTCTGACTATGCATGAGTGTCTCCTTTAAGGTGCTGATGTTAACCAGCTTATTTGTCAGTCTGATATGCAATACAACAGTGCATCTCCTTGTCACCATTATCAAAGTCATCATTGCAATCATCACCATCATCACAGTCAATATCAGAATCATCATCACAATCAATATCAAAGTCATCATCCCCATCTTCATCATCGTCATCATCATCTTCATTGTCACTATCACTGTGATAATCACCAACATCAGCATTGTCATCATTTTTATGATACTGGGATTTGAACCCAACATGTTTTCGGCCTATATTAACTTTTAAAAGAATGGACTGTGTAGCCAGGCATAGTGGTTTATATCTATCATTGTAGCTACTCAGGAATCTGAGATCAGAAAATTCTGATTGAAACTGGCCCATTTCTAATTAACCAGTACAATCAAAACTAAATACTATGTGGCTCAAGTGGTACAGTGTCAGTCATGATCAAGCAAGCCAAGTGAAAGCTCAAATAAGAAGGAGATCAAGCCCTAGTACGGGCACACACACACACACACACACACACACACACACACACACACACACACACAGAGTTATAATCAGTTGAGAAGAGACCAATGCTTCTGTTGAAAATTTCCAGATGATTGGTTATAAGCAACTACACGAAGACTGAAATTGAGGAATAGCAATAATTCATTTTAGGGTGTAGAATTTGAGAAGGCTGTGCTAACATTTTTCTTTACTTTTCAGTACCAGAGCATGAAGAAATGATATATTTGCAACACCAGATCATGGTAAACATTTCAGAGGTGCATCTGAATTAAATAATTATTCTTTTGTGTATTTATGCTTTTTATTCTGAGAAAGTCTCATATGGGGTCCAGACTGGCTTCAAATTGTGATCCTCTTGCCCCAGCTGCTCAAGTGCTCGAATTACAAGCAGGCAACACTACATGCAGCTTATTAGAATGTATTCTGAAGAGAGGCAGTAAAATGTTGGCAATCACCTAACAATGTGTCTCAAAATATAGCCGTGGGCCTATGAAAGTCCAATCTAATGCATATTTTAGTGATTTTCCTCCTACAGGGCAAATGGGAATTTGAGTTTGTAGCTAAGACAGAGGAATGCTCAACAAACGTACTCTCTAAGAGGGAATCTTTCTTTGCTATGGTCTATTACTATGCTATGCAAACCTGAATTGGAAAACTTAAGTTGTTGGTGAAAACATGGGTGACTGCTGACAGCACCTTTACAGAGGAGTTAAATTTTCCTGTTGTTCATATCATTTTGCTTACATTCACTTCAAAGCTAATGCTGCTTTTTTCTCCCAAGGAAATATCCAATGTTTATATTTTTCTACTTTGACAGCAGATCTTCTCTACTTACACTTACCAATATACAAAAATAATGAGGGATTCCAGATTTTTGAACACTTGTAAGTATTCTTTCTTTTTTATTGTTGGGGCAATGAGTAGAGGGATTACAGTTACATTCATCAGGCAATGGGTACATTACATCTAGAGCCTTGATACCTCTTCTCATGCTTTTCCCTCCCCATTTCCCTCATCCCAATCCCTCCCAGTCATCTTGTTTTCCCCCTCCCCTTCTGTATTTCAAAAAATGCAAATAAACATATATACAATATACCAGGTACGAAGTCAGATACAGCAACCACATGCAATTAACCATAAGGGGGAAAAAGAAAATAAATAACTTCGCATAGTACATTAAGAACAACAATCACAGAGAGAAACCTCTTGTTTCTGTTTCCTAGAGTTCATTTCCTTTAGTCTCATACTGTATGGCCATATGTACATAGCTTTAGAGCTATTTTGATCCTCTGCTAGGAGAATCCTAGAGGTGCACTAATTATACAAATGAGGGAAACCATGGAGCCTATGTTCCTTTGAGTCTGCCTTACTTCACTTAATATGATTTTTTCCAAGTATTTCCATTTCCTTACATATCAGGCAATGTCATTCTTTCTGACAGCAGTATAGAATTCCATTGTGTATAAATACCACATCTTCTTGATCCAATCATCTACTGAGGGGCATCTGGGTTGGTTCCATATCTTTGCTATGGTAAATAATACTGCAGTGAACATCACTTTGCTAGTAGCTTTAGTATGCCCTAGTTTCTGGATGGTTGGGTAAATGCCAAGCAGTGGAATTGCTGGGTCATAGGGGAGCTCTATGTTTAGTCTCCTGAGGAACTGCCATACTGCTTTCCATAGTGGTTGAGTGAGTTTTCACTCCCACCAACAGTATGGTAGTGATCCCTCCTAGCCAGCATCTGTTGTTATTACATTTCTTGATCCTGGCCATTCTAACTGGAGTAAGGTGGAATCCCACCTTACATTTCTTTTATGGCCAGAGATGTTGACCATTTCTTCATGTGTCCATAAGCCAATCTTATTTCCTCTTCAGAGAAGTTTCTCTTAAAGTTTTTATCCCACCCTTTAATCGGATGGTTGTTGTTTTTTTTTTTTTGAGGATTTGATTTTGAGAGAGTCAATTTTGGGGCTGTAGGCATATTTTAGATATGATACCCTTGTCTGTTGTATACCTAGTGAAGATCTCCCACTCATAACTTTTCTTAAGTGAATTTTTCCAACTGAGATTATTCTGGCTTACTTTTGCTTTGGATTCAATATGAATTACATTTCTTCCAAATTAAAAAAAATATATAACAAGATATTTAATAACCCAGCTATATTATCAAATCTGTTCCTAGAAATAAAATAAAAAATCTAGTTTGTTTTGGCTACATCAAACTATGTTGTCTAGGTATTTTTAAATTTTAGAAATATTATTCCCTAATGTCTAATTTTCTTCCCTTTTAATGAAAAGTACTATCCTCAAGAAAAATGGGATTAAAGATGATTTTTCATGCAGTACCACTTTATATTATGTGGAAAACACAGATTCTCAATTATAGTGTTTTCTCCTTACTTTTAGTGTATGATTTTCCTTAAATACCAGTCTTCACATCCTACTTTCTTAAACACAGAGAGAGTAAGAAATTCAGAACACTCTTTCTTTGTTCGTGATCTCCACTGTGCTGTTCCACACAGGACCTGATGCTCCCAGGTGTTCACTGTCATGTTCATATACACAGGACCAGCCAGGGCTTCTCTTGATTCCACGGATCCTGCTGGCAGATGTTCAAGAAGCCACTTTCATATTAGCACAGCTTATTAGGCACAGGGTAGTGACAAGAAGAGTATGTGAAAACTGCCAGTCCCTTGTGATTTTGGCCCACTTACCAAAATAATGAGCCGAAAGAAAAGGACTGCAGTGCCTGCAGCTCTGTCTAGAGAATCATGGGCAGACAGCTGAATCCCATTCTCATCCAAGAGGCAATAAGTACCTGTCTCATGACAGCCTCCTAGGGAAGGACAGAGGTGAGACAGGGATGGCCCTTCCCCTGGATCCAGGGACTTCCACTTATCTGCTAACTCAGGTTACTAGCACTTTGAAAGAATGAAAAACATTTGTAAATATTGTTGATGAGGCTGGAAGTTTAGCCTAGTGGTAGAGTGCTTTGCCTAGCATGAACAAAGACCCGGGTTCAATTCCTCAGTACCACATACATAGAAAAAAAATCAAAAACAAAAACAAAAAACCCCGCAAGTGGTGCTGAGGCTCAAGTGGTAGAGCTCTTGCCTTGAGAAAGTCCAAGGACAGTGCTCAGGCCCTGAGCTCAAGCCCAGGAATGGCAAAACAAACAAACAAACAAATATTGCTGATGAAACTCTTATTCTCTCTCTCTCTGTATACACATATACACACACACATATTCACATATATGTGTATATCTAAACATGTGTACATATATACATATATATATATATATTCCCCCTCCTTAACAATGGTGATTACTGGATAAATCTCCAGCAGCCCTGGGGTTTAATCCCTGTTTGATTCACAAACATTTTAGAATAAACTAATTTAAATGAAGAGAAGCTTGGTGCTGGTGGCTCATACCTGTAACCCTAGTTACTTAGGAGGCTGAGATCTGAGGGTCAAAGCCAGACTGGGCACTAAATACTCCATTTAACCACTAGAAAACAGGAAGTGGCACTGAGGCACAAGTTTTAGAGTGGTATCCTTGAGATGAAGAGCTCAAGGACAATGCCCAGGCCCAGAGTTCAAGCCCATTGACCAAGCTAAATGCAAATGAGCTTCTCAGCTGGAGTCACATATCAGAGAAACACAAATACTTCTTTCTTCCCTCTCACTCTCCCTCCCTTTTCTCTTCCTTCCTTCCTTCCTTCCTTCCTTCTTTCCTTTCTTCCTTCCTTCTTTCCTTGTGGTGACTCTCAGCATCATAGTCTCATGGTCCAATGTCTCAAACCTTGGGGATATTCCTTATTTTATCAGAGAAGGGTCAGAACTGTCATGGCTGTGACTGTGGCTGTCACATGCTCTTGCCCATGAAGCATATCTGGCAGCTTGCTAGAGTCACCGTGTTGCTGAAGCTTTAGGGCAAAAGCACCAGCTTTATGAGACTCAGCAGATCAGCCTTGGCCATCTGTCCCACTTTGCTTCTTAAAGAGACAAGAAGAAAGGAAGGAAAGAGGATAGGAAATTGTACCAATGCAACCATGTTGAAAAGACCATGCAAACATTTTCCACGAACCTATAGCTCTTTACAGTACTAACAGGAATTGGGGCAGGGAGAGTAAAAAATATAATGAAGCAGCCTTGTTTACACTGTGCCCTTATGATCATAAGCTCTGATCTGGTTCTGCAGGATGATTGGAAGCATTTTTATTGAGCAAGGGGACAATCAATTCCCATGAGGCAATGGCACCTGCTTGGAGTAATTTTATCATGGAGCAAACCATCTATAGCTCTGCTGTTTCTGGAATCTAAGGACAATGACAGGCCTTTTGAGCTTCTGAAACTATTTGGAACATTTTGAGGTTCTAGGACAAGATAGTAAGTTGTTTCCATCACTAATAAAGACCTTCACCCTTGAAGGATGATGATGCAAGTTAAGGGTCACCAGACTCTAGTCATGACTCAAGCTGCTACTCAAGTGACTAACACGCTTATTATATGAAAAGTTAAACAGGAGTCTGACCCAAAGTTTGAAGACAAGGGAGGCAGATACAAAATGAAGGCAATGATACAAGGCTTTTCTCATGCTTTTAGTTATTTTGTGGATCAAATGATTCAGTGCATTGCAGTAAAGGCATTTTCTAAGTATCTATTATAACTGTACCGGAAGGAGACTGCATCTAAGTGCTCTTACTGCAATTGGCATTGGTAGTCATGAATTCCCCATTTAATCACTAACCACTTCTCAGCACATTGGCAGAGGAGAATGCCTCTACACTGGAATAGAATTTAGCCATCATTTCTTGCTGACTACCAGCCTGGCCTTCCAACTCTAGAATTTTTATCCATGTACACTGCTCTTAACAGTCTTATGTATAAGGTGAGAGATAGATGGCTCCCTCAGACCTTCACTGACTTTATTTCATTGTACTTTATTGTCGGGGTAATGTATAGAGGGCTTCCAGTCAGATAGTGGGTACATTAGTTCTTGAACCTTGATACTCCTTCTCATGTTTCTGTCCCCCTTTCCTTCCTCCAACCCCCTCTCAATCACCTTGTTTTCCCCCCTTCTCTTCCCTATTTCAAATAAACAAATAAACATACACACACACACACACACACACACACACACACACACACACAATATACCAGGTAACAAAGTCAGATATAGTAACAACATGAGATTAACCATATGGGGAAAAAAAGAAAAGAAATAACTTCACATAGTACATTAAGAACAACAATCACAAAGATAAACCTCTTGTTTCCATTTCTTTCAAGGGCAAGTAGCCTAAAGCTTGTAACCAGTGGAAGTACCACAATGAAATGAAAGGCTAATATTTACCCCTGGACACCTCCTACCCATCACTCATCCCTCCCCTGTTGTCTTAACATGACAAGATGCAGGCAGGGAATCTGGAGGACCTTCCAGGGAGATTCCAATGTGTCTTAGATATTTAGAGGTGTTCTTTCAGAAATTATGAGCTACAAACTGAATAATCTATTTAGAGCAGTCCATTAAATTGTAAAAGAGAATCCAAAGTCCACTCATGATTATTGCTTGGATTCCATAATCCCTAACTTTAGTCTTAGAGTAAGTGATTCAGACTCTGAGGACTGAGCCTAGTGGGAAGGATGCCTAGGCCCCCATTCTACATTCTACTTGGCAAACAATGTATGGGGACAGGGGCAGCCAAGAGCCAACAGCTCTGGCATTGCTAATGACAAGAAGTCTATGCTTGTAGGAATGTATTCTCTTACCAGAAGGGGGAGAATAAAGGTATCTTTCCTTTTCTCTTTCTATTGTAATGAAGTCTCCAGCAAGAAATCATGATGTTGTAAAGAAACAGAGAGGGAGGGAGGGAGGGAGGGAGGGAGAGAGAGAGCCACAGAGAGAGAGAGAGAGAGAGACAGAGAGACAGAGAGAGAGAGAGAGACAAAGAGAGACAGAGACAGAGAGAGACAGAGACACAGAGAGAGAGACAGAGAGAGACAGAGAGACAGAGAGACAGAGAGAGAGAGAGAGAGAGAGAGAGCGAGAGAGAGCTGGTATCTCAAGCCTGGAGTCCTAATTATTTGGTAGATGGTGATGGAAAATTGTGTGTGGTTTGATACCTATCTAGGCAAAAACATTCATGGGATTCTATCTCACTCAGGGCTGGGCACAGTACTCTTCTTTGTAGTTTCCCCAAGCAGAAGCACAGGCTTCCCAGGGACCTGAACTTAAAAATAGCCAAGGCGAAAAGACCCAGAGGTCTGGCTTAAGAGGAAAAGCACCTGTATTGCAAGCATGGCCCCAAACAGTTTGGGCCCATTGAATAGCACAAATAAAGAAGATCTGCACACTTTTTTTTTTGGCCAGTCCTGGGCTTGGGCTCAGGATCTGAGCACTGTCCTTGGACTTTCTCAAGGCTAGAGCTCTACCACTTGAGCCTCAGCACCACTTCCGGCTTTTTGCTATGTATGTGGTACTGAGGAATCGAATCACGGGTCTTCATGCATGCTAGGCAAGCACTCTACCACTAAGCCCAATCTGCACACTTTTTAAAACTGGCTTTGTGGTAGGTGCTGGTGGCTCATACCTGTAATCCTAACTCCTCAGGATGATAACATATTGATTCAAAGGCCTACTGGGAAACAACGTCCATAAAATTCCATCTTCAATATAGATGGCAAAAAGGCCAGCCAAAGGCATAATTCAAATGTAGAACACAACTAAGCAAAAGTAAGGCTATGAATACTAGCCAATACTAGCAAAATTAATAATAATAATACAGTAATAATATAATTCAGGCTCATGCCTGAGTAGCTGAATACTAGCTACTAAAGAGGCTGAGATCTGAGGATTGTGGTTCAAAGTTAGCCCAGGCAGAAAATTCAGTGACTTTTATCTCCATTTAAGCATTAAAAAGCTAGAAATGAAGTTGTGATTGAGAGGATAAAATGATAGCCTTTAAGCACAAAAACTCAGTGGTAGTGCTCAAACCTGAGTTCAGGTCCAGGACAGGCACAGAAGAAAAAAAAAAAGAAAGAAGTAGAAAGACAAAAGAAACAATATTGGGGCCAGGAGTTTGGCCTAGTGGTTAAAGTGCTTGCCTAGCATGCATGAAGACCCGGGTTCGATTCCTTGGTACCACATACGTAGAAAAAAAAAAGCTGGAAGTGGTGCTGAGGCTCAAGTGGTAGAGCTCTAGCCTTGAGAAAGTCCAAGGACAGTGCTCAGGCCCTAAGCTCAAGCCCAGGACTGGCAAAAAAACAAAAGAAAAAAAAAACCAATATAACAAACACAACTTGTTTTCAATTTAGGGAAACATGAGCCTATATTAATTAGTCAATTGAACTGCTTTTATTCACTTCTAGCTAGTCAATAATGAGGATTTTCTGTGTCAACCTGTAAGTGTGTTTGTGTGCTGGTTATGTTATTCCTAGAAATTGCACCCTAGCCCCTTTAAAGCATTGTTGACCAAGTTACAAGATGAAAAGTATAAGGTAGTTATCTGGCTTTTGCAACTTTTGTTTATAAGAATTTAGTAGTTTAGCATGTAAGTTAGCCTTAGTTTCATTTATAAAATAAATACCAGGATGCTTACTTCGGAAGAGTCCTCTGGGGAGCACTTAGTAGAAGCTGCACTGCACAGGATCACTAGCAACAGCTGTTATTGTGGTTATTATTAGCAAACATGCTCAGCTGTTCGCATTCTTCTCTGTCCCCTTGTCCTTCTGAAATGACTAGATGGGACACATACCACAGGTGCAGAGTCAATTAAGTTATCAGATCATAGCCAGGTAATACACACACACACACACACACACACACACACACACACACACACACACACACACACACACACCATGTATGATTTTCGTGCATTGCATTCCTCACTGACCTCAAGAGGCCGGTGGCCTGCAGCATCCACTCAACACTTCAGAAGCAGTCAATTTGACCAAAGCTAGAGCTCTCATTTAGCTACTGTACAAATTCCAGTTGACCACTAGATGTCAGGCTTGTCAAATAGAAAGGGGTTTAGCCGCTAACCCTTCCAAACTGGGGACTTGGAATCCATGTTTTTCTATTTCTAGTTCCTGTCTTTGTGACTTGGGTAGTGTTCCATAAGCATTGCACTGAGACAGCTCAATTTTATCTTACTTTCTAGTTTGTGATTTGTTCCTGGATAACTTATCTTGCTCAAAGGTAAAATTTCAAAATCAAACAATAAAAAATATAAATGATTCTTGGCACCCTAGCAGTGGAATGGCTGACTCACACTTTCTGTGTTCCAGGTAGCACTGAGGAATTAGGACGACTAAGTAGACCTAAGGAAACCAAGTGGTGACAAGGAAACAGGCATATATAGTAGTCTGATGATAATAAAATAAAGAAAAGTGTCTATTGTAAGTTTTTTGTTTAAAAGCAACAAGAAAGTCACTTAGGCAATAACATTCTTAAAAGAAACACTCTCTTTTCTTCATTTCACAGACACAAGAAGCCAGGCAGTGAGCATACAAGTTTGAAATCCAGAACTAGCCCAGAAAAAAATTCTGCACATAACTTTTTTTTCCTTCTAAAAATGTCACTGCAATGGCATCTGAATATAATAGAGGATCTATCATCAAGGCCAAACATCGCAGGACCTTAGAGAACATTAAAGAAATACCATCAGGAGAGTAGAAAATCAACCTTAGACAGACATGTGGGACAACAGTGGGCCTGTCAATGAAGAAAATCTTACGTGATAGATTATGGAGATTCCTAAGGTTCTAAAACACACATAGCAAGGAAAAAATTAATTTGATGCAAAAACAATTCATGAAAATCATTTTCTACCTTTCTGTCTATGCTTTGGTGTGCATAATTCATGTATTTTACTTTTTATTTTACTGGGACTTGAGTTCTTGTTTGGCATGAAGATAACTCACACACTTAGGTCATTGGGGGTGAGCCCTTGAAGAGAATACATGCATGCCAGCCTTTCATCCTATGCGCTGAGGAAACTAGAGATGTCTCCCCATGGAAAGGTCCTGTGTTCAAGCTTCAGTTTTCAGAAACCACATCTTCAAGACATAGTCCTCTTGTCTTAGCTCAGTATTACTCTTTGGGGTATCCTTTTGGTCCTGATTCTTTCCTGGCCCTATTGCATTCGTTCTTAGTCCTCTATCACATCCGGCTACAATGCTTGCCTTTCCCAAGATAACTGCCCTAATACACCAACTAAGATTAGTTCTCCCAAGCTTCACCCCTGAATCACCTAGAAGAGGAAATCTGGATGTTTATTTAACAAAGATAACCTTTTGGTAAAAAAGAAACAGGGTAAGATAAACATAATTATTTCTTACTAATTATGTAACATGTTCTGCACTTTGTGATTTACATACATTATTTTAATCCTTTCAACCAAGACTTGAGTTAGATGTTATTAACCTTTAAAAATATGAAGCATTCTCCAATTTAATAGATTTCCAAGCAAGGGTAAAATAATTAAGGTTTTGTAACCTAATAAAGACATTCATAAAGATTTATGAATCAATTTATTACTCAAGCATCACTCAGGTTTTCAAAACCACTAAAGGTTTTTTGGAAAATGATGTTACAAACACATTACATTTTAGCTCCGGGAAAATGTCCTTGTTTCCCTGAACATCCAAGGGCATATGCAAGTTTTAATTTTAATCTATTTATTTTAATAATGAGCTGAGCTTGATATGTTAATTGGTGCCTTTTTGTTTGGATTTGATTTGGCTTTTCCACAATGGATCTTGCTGTGCAATTCAAGCTGGCCATGAACTTGTGATCCTATTGCCTTGACTTCCAGGATTACAGGAGTGCATCGCACAATTCTCAACAAGTGGGTGCCATTATTTTTTTTTTTTTTCAGTACTGGGCTATATAGTCAGGAATCAGGGCCACTAGCAAGCACACATCCACTTAAGCCCCATCCCAGCTCAGTTTGCATCTTTTATAATTCTAGTAGGGTCTCATGCTTTTTGTAAAGGGTCATCTTATAATACACAGCCATATTTGATGTCTCTGTAAAAGTGAGCTGTACAGAATAAAATTCTCAGAGAAAGAATGCAAAATACACTGTATGAGATACTTCTATCTGCTGCATGAGTTCAGTTCCCTATCTTTTACATTCTCTAAACTCTTTAGGACATGCACTATATCTTAAAATCACTTAAGGTGAACTCTAAGATCTGGAAACAAGAAGGTAATCTTTGTGATTATTGTTCTTAATGTACTATGTGAAACTATTTATTTTCTCTTTATCCCCCTTACGGTTTATCTCATGTGGTACTGTATCTGACTTTGTAACCTGGTATATTGTATATATATATATATATATATATATATATTTGTTTATTTGAAATAGGGAAGAGAAGGGGAAAAACAAGGTGATTGGGAGGGACTTTGTAACCTGGTATATTGTATATATATATATATATATATGTTTATTTATTTGAAATAGGGAAGAGAAGGGGAAAAACAAGGTGATTGGGAGGGAGGGGGAGAGGGAAAGTGGGAGTAAAAATGAGAAGAGCTTTCAGTGTTCAAGAAATAATGTATCCACTACCTGAAGAATGTAACTGCAACCCCTCTATACATTGCCCCGACAATAAAATACAATAAAAAAATTAAAAATCACTTAAGGGATAAATTGGTGCATTTGGGGCTTCCCTGGTGATGTTTCAGGCAACTGTTAAACTATGAAAATAGTAGTAAGAGGAAATCGTGGAACTGTTAGAAATTCAATATACACTTTCAATCTCTTATATATGATGACAAAATGTTTGTAATAAATCATCCTGTTAGTATACTAGCACCCCCCAATAATAAAATTCAGGGGTTGGTCTTATTACTAGAGCAAAGTTATTTATGAATCATCATAAAAATGAGAAGTGAACATCCAATGAAGAGACACAACAACAAATCCTGGCTACGTCAAGTCCGATACTTACCATAATGAAGATTTTCTGCCATCTTTATTTTCCTGACACCTCTCATCAGATACCTTAGGTAAGGTAGATAGCCAGTTTTCTGTTGTTTTGATGTAAGCAGAAATTAATTTTTAGATCTACAGAAAATATTATGATACCATTGCAAGTGGCATAATTGGGTCAATATAGTTTAGAAGATGAATTATATATTTTGAAAATGTGATTGAAGAAATTCCATTGTGGGTCATTGGAAAATACCTGCTAATATGGTCCTCAGTAAAGAAAGACTTCATATGAAACATTTTATTCCATTGACACTTGACTTTTCTTTTATGACTCATAGATCATATGGTCTTTAGGTGGGATAAATAAAACCATTGACAAGGGATTATTGGAGTTAGCTAGGAGGACTTTCAAAATTTTTATATGTGCCTCACTCAAAAAAATTCTCAGTCTTTCAGGGCATAATGAAATAAGTCATTAGGCTATCTAAAAGTTTATGCATCTGTACCCAGAAACTTGAGTGCCCTTTTTCTCTATATTTCTGATGGGGAGCTGCTTTCTTTTGCCATGCAAGACTTTTTTTTTCTTTTTCATTTTCTTTTTTATTATTGAGGTATATTTATAGAGGGGTTACAGTTACATTTACTAGATAGTGGGTACATCACGTCTCACACATTGATGCCATGAAAGCTTTCTGCCTTTCTTTTCTGCATGAATCTATTACTTGGAATGGCAGATATGATTGTCTTGGGAGGACTGAGACCCTGCAAATGCAACCCACTAAAATAACCAATTGTGTGTGTGTGCTGGTCACATTGGTAGAACAACATATTCTAATTGTGTCATAATTTCTGACATAATGTCAGGTCATAAATATCCTGACATTTAGCACAAATATTTCCTTTGTGAGAATATTTGTGGAATTCCCCATAACTCCTTACAAAAGAAATGGAAAGTCCAGCAGGCCTTGTAGTCAATTTAGTTGAGATCTGTATGCCTGTGATGTTGGGGGGGTGGTGAGTGTGCATGTGTGTGCATGTGTGAATTGTAGCATGTTCACCAGTGCTAGGGCTTGAACTTACAGCCTAAGTGCTATCCTTGAGCTTTTTTGCTCTACCACGTTAGTCATAGCTCTACTTCCTTTTTTTGGTGATTAAATGGAAATAAGTGTCTCACAGATTTCCCTTGCATGGGCTAGCTTTGAATCACAGAATTCAGATCTCAGACTCCTGAGTAGCTAGAATTAGAGTCATGAACCACCAGCACCTAATGCCAACAGAATTTTTGAACCAACAACTCCAAAATAGGATGTTTTGCACATGAATATGTTGAAGCAAAGGAAACTGAGAAATAACAGGTTTGGAAAAGATTCTGACCTTCTCAAGGTCTATGCCCAGATCCTTATGTGAGAGCTAGCCTGCCAAACCCAGCAGAAAGAATCACCCCTATCTTAGAAGATGGGGAGAAGCCGAGGGGAATCCAGCAATCAAGTTTTTCTAGATTTCTTCATTTTCCCAATGATATCTTCCTTTTCTATAACTGTACTCTTTTCCAAATCTTGTATGAAGACACTCAGTTTTAACCTTTTCTTAAGAAGTCATCTTATAAAGCTTCCACTAAGGAAATCTCTATGTTCTTATCTTCTCAAACTAGTTTTGGTAAATGAGTACCAGCTGAGAAGCTAGAAGACATACATTTCCTCTTCTGTGTTTTCAACATACACCTGACTATGCTTTCAAAAACATTGTTCAACCTGTTTTCCTCAGTAGTCTCAGGGTTGCAGTGTTGCCATGACCATTATTTTATGTGATCTCACAAAACCCTTGTGAGAAAACCTACTATCAAAGGAATCTTGAATCATTAGAAAGCTAAATTCATGGACTTCAGAAATATTGAGAATTGTGCTTTGAATTAAAAAAAAATCAGTTCCTAGCTTGAAAAGTTATTCTCCAGTCAACTTCTTATTGCAATATCCCTTGGCTTATTCATCACCGAGCAGAGTATCTCCCTCACAGGGCTCTCAAAATGGGGGAAGGAAAGGTATGGTACTCTTTAGTGGGAAGGACTTACCTGCTCCTTCATTAGCCCCAAGTGAACTACTTCCAGCCTCCTGAGTTGGGCTCCTGTACCATTATAACAGGCACGTATACTGCTTTACCGAAAAAGAGTATTTTGACTTCTTCCTTGGGTATATGATTTAACTAAAAGCAGAAGAAAACATTGACCTGTCTACCTCCATTTGTGTCTGCCCTTGTCTAAGACATTCACTTCAGAATATAGGAATGATAGCACTGACCAAATAGCATCTTTGTGATAAGTGACCTAAACTATTCTCAAGCAACAGTGAGCCTCACAGGATAGACATTCCCTCCTGCAGCAGAAGGGATTATTTTAGGGGAGTCCAACTGTTCAAATGATGAGAACAAAACACTTTGTCTGGAAAAACTGAGGTCCTCGAGTGCCCTGGTCAGGTAGGGTGAGGCCTTACCATACCTACCCAGAGACTATGTGTTATCAGACTTACTGCAACCTCTAGCCACAGGAAGACTCCTGTGACAGATATCCTTCATTCCTTTACCAATCCCTCATCTGTTTAAAGAGAAAACACATGTCTGTACCTAAAGATGGCCAAAAATGATGTGAAGTGCTATTCCAAGTAAGATACCCATGTCAAATAGTAATCCTCTTTCTTTGCCCTTTGCCATGTTTCTCTCTTTGGTAGGGAGGGGTATAGAGTTGGACATGTGCTGGGGAACTGCAGGAGTTTAGAACTCTGGGTTTGCAATCTGAGCCAGTCCTGATGTCTGAGATACATTTTGAGGTGGGAGTCTAAACTGCAACTCTGGTTCTTTCTCATTTTCTTTTAGTTAGTCCCTAAGACAAAAGTTACAAGGACCACGAGATTCTGCATCTTTTAATGAAAGATAAAACAACAATATAAACATACACAAATTTACAGAGAAGGGGTCAACTTTAATACATTCGGAGTAAAGGGTGCTTCATATTTAAATATGGTATAAAAATAAATGCAAGAAACACTAACTGAGAACATAGACAACAGAGACACAGCTGGCTTTAGACTAAATACATCAGTGAAAGGAACCTTTCTGTGCTAATTTGTTTAATACAGGTGAAGCCATGTGTATACTTAGTGATAATATGCTTGTTTTTCTTCAACAATTCTTCCAGTTTGTGACTGAATTTTCAGTGAACTGTGTGTCTTAGCAGAAGC
Organism: Megascapheus bottae; assembly: GCF_031878675.1. Classification (NCBI taxonomy): domain Eukaryota; kingdom Metazoa; phylum Chordata; class Mammalia; order Rodentia; family Geomyidae; genus Megascapheus; species Megascapheus bottae. Next base: position 11,060,477 of record NC_143518.1, read on the forward strand.
TTTAAGAGAAGGAGAAAAAGGGGAAATAAAAGTTTTATTTTACTTGTTAAAAAGGAAAAGACCCAAGTCCAGCTTAGTAGAAGGCAGAAGAAAGCAGTCAACAGTAGGAAATGGAGGTGCTGAGATGGCAGAATTCCTTGAAATGGAATGCTGTTGTCATGTGCACACAAAAGGGAACACTTAGCTCCTTCCTTCATGCAACATCTTGGTCTAACAATCCTCTGCTCCAGGTAACAAGAATGAGCTACAAATTATGGGCGATGACATCAGTTTCCTTCCATGCTACAAGATGATCCATTTAGTAAGACTGAACAAGACTTGTTAACCTCTTGGATGTGAGAGATTTCCCCTGTGGGGAAAAATATGAAATAAAAAAAGAAAGAAAAGAAACACAGAATCACTGAAACTCTCCATACTAGTAAGCATTATTTTTTTCAGCTGACTTGTTATACAAAGGTCAAAACTGAGTTCTTTATTTTGGTGTGTGAACCTGGGGATGAAACCCAGAATTCTATGCATGCTCAACACACTCACACACTACCACTGAGACTCTCCAAATTGAACCTTTTAAGTACATTTGATTTTGTGTATCATAATGTAAGTTCCCTTGTCCCCATCTTCTCCCATCCTCCCACCATAGACACATCAAACAAAATCCTTTCCCTTTTTCCCTCCCTCAACCCTCCCAGTCACTTCCTCCCCACTGCAAACAGACTGATGGGTTCACAACACACATTAGCAAATCATAAAACATGTCCATAAATGTTCCATCAAGGCTTAGCAATGAAGCAGCACCTAAGTTTCCACAGGATTATAGATATGCTAATATGCTAACGCATCTTAGTATGCTACTCTGGAAGAGAACAATATGCATGCATTCCATAAACTAAGTGCTGCATTTGTTAATGCTGAGAGATTTGGGAGGTGTGTTTAATTCAATAAAATGCATTTTGATGGTATGATTAGTGGAAACTTAAAATATAGAAGCTGTCCTTTGTTCTTTAGATTGAATGGGAAAAAGGAAGTAATTATGAATCTAGAGACAAATCTACTTAATAGCTCTGTTTCTAAAAGTTTCTGTTCTTTCCTTCTTTCAGCCCTATCCCCAGAAAAATATGATATATCTGATTTCTATATACTGTGTTAGTACATGGAATATTGGGTAAGTATTCTATTTTTTTCCTTTTTGTTAAATGTTGAAAGCCAACTTGATACTGTTAATTACAGGTATTCTAGGCATATACAATTCTTAACATGTATGAACATGTTACAAATTGCTAATTGATGGTTTAACTCTCATTTTCTGTGTTCTAATATAAAAGTAGATGAGCTGTTCGTTCAATTGATTCTTTTCTCTTCAAAGGATATAACAACAAGAAGAAACCAAGGGACTTTTTGAAAATATATATACTATGAAGATAATGTATACTCTTTCAATAGTCTTAACTTGCTACCCACTGTGGTCTGAGTTTAACAAATAGGTGGTTTACTCTGAGAGAAATGTCATCCCTCAGTTCTAACTGCTATAACAGAAGATAGAAATGGGGCAGCTCATAAACACGACTTTCACTATCCATAGTTCCTGAAGCCTGCACATTCAGTGTTCAGATGTTGTATTCTCCTATGTCTTCACATTTCAGTCACACAGACATGCTCCTTGGTGCCTATGCAAGCTATGATCCATTCATAAAAGCTCCACGCTCTTGGTCTAAACAACTTCCCCATTGCTCACTGCTTAGTGCAATCACCTTAGGGGCTTAGAATCTATGTATGTAAGTATGTACCTATGTACCTATGTATCTATCCATCTATCTATCTATCTATCTATCTATCTATCTATCTATCTATCTATCTATCTATCTTTCTATACATAATTTGGAACAGACTAGGTACAAAAGTTGCAGCTCATGGCATCCACATTTTGGGAAAAGAATCATACATTTAAAGGATTGCCTATAGTTCCATAATCTTTCATAATGCTCAATAATTTCATAAATTTTAATCAATAAAGTTTTTATATGTCACATAAGTACTAAAAATGGCCATTTTTTGCTGTCAGGAACATCAACAATGGATGATGAGAGAAAATATATCAAAACAAGGAAGTCATTCACGAGATAGCCTACTCTGTAAACACATGTGCCTGTTGTCTTAGAAAGGATTATCCAAGTGAGCTTGCTTAATTGGTCCACCAAGAGAGTGCTTGGAGAGCAGCTGCTACTTGAGATTGAACTCACAGAGAAACCTCCCATCATCAACTGACTCCTTCCTTCCTTAAGCAGTTTGTGGAGATCCTATTTTAAATAGGTAGATAAGAACCCCAAACCACAAACAACAATGTGGGCATGTATGCTTTTGTTAGCTTACTCAAGTGACCTACAGATAGTTATTTCATTTAATTAATTTTGAGCAGTCCTCGGTTTCAAAGTAGTAAGAGAAAGATAAGCACAGGAAGCCTGAACTGAGTAAAAACAGACAAGTAGCTAAGCAGTGGAAGCACGTCAGTCCGGCCAGACTGCTGCCCGTGCCCACACATCCTGACCTACGATGAGGCAGTGATGACACACATCAGTCCGGCCAGACTGCTGCCCGTGCCCACACATCCTGACCTACGATGAGGCAGTGATGAGGCAGTGGGAAGCTCCATTTGCCTGTACGATTCAGCCCTCATGTTTTACTATTGTCATAAAGATACACAGTGCAATACATAGAGGAGAAATAAAGAGATAGATTTTCTTGTGGGGGGAGAGGAGAGGATGGCCATAAAAATTCTTACAGCAGAGAACAGAAAGTTATCAGCTTTGGAATTTGGTTTTTTTTTTTTTTAAACTTAACCTCTCCATTCTTGCTAGTCTTACATAATTACTTTGTAAGGGTGGCTGGTATCTCTAAGTGTCTCCTGAACATTTTCCAATGCTTCTCAGACTGCAGAAGGCCTGGGTCATTAGTAGCCTTTCACTAGCTTGTGTGATCCCCTTGTTTGTCCTAGTGCACAGGTTCATAGCCATGAAATACAAAGAGCTGATCATTTCCTGGGTAAGAATGAGATGTTGTTGAACATAAGGAACGAGAGATGAGAGAGCCTGAAGTAAAGGCACATGTTGAAAAATGTTCTTGTTTCAATTATTAGCACAAATGTCTTTGCTTAGATGTGAAAATCATTTGTTTCCAGATTTTTCTGGCTTCCAATCTACCTGCCACCACTCATGAAGTGGGTCTCCAGCTGCCCTAGGCATCAGCTGGTCTCTCAGCCCTGGCTGTGGACAATCTCTCCGTACTTCCAGGATGAATTTCTTGCCCACTTCTCTGCTGAGCCCTCCTAGCTGCACCCTTGCCTTCTGGATTCTCCTCAACTAGGAATCTGCATTTTTAGGCTCCATTATATTATTTCCTAAGTTGCCTCATCTGACAAAGCAGGAGACTGCCAGGAAATTTTAATGTAGAAGTTCCTAAGTATTTAATAACTTCTATGTATTGAACTCCGTAGTTGGAAATCCCATTTTAATAATAAATGGCTAGAAATCAGCCAATGAGATTTGAATGTCTCAAGATCAGCCATTTTTTTTTTAACTTAAAGGCTCAGAAGCACTGGATGGTAATCTACTCACATCCTATATGTTAAACACTTAACTAACAGAACCTGGATCTTCTCAACTGGAGGCTGATAAGGAGGGACTGAGGCCAAGTAGAGTGTTTGGATAATTCTTCCATGGGTTAAACCAGTTTACTAAAATACACCTAGTAATTTTAGCAAAATTGCAGCTTTCCAGGTCTTAGAATGTAAATGATAAGTTTAACACTTAGAGATGTAAAGGGAAACATTAATAGTACATACTCTCCCATCCTTTTACACAAAAATACATATTTTTAAAACTTTTTTATAACCCATCTGAAAATGTAAATGTACCATGCATGAGAGTATGGTTTATTTTGAATGATGTGTATATTTAAATGATCATATTTAATCAACTAGCTATTATATATGTTTCTTCTAGAAATATCATTATTTTCCAAACTGAATGCATCAGTATGTAAGGAAATCTATTTAGGGACATGAAAATAGCATTTAAAAAAAGAAATTTAAAGAATGAAGAAGAGATCAGATAATGTGAGAGTGCATTTATAATAATAAAGGAATGTATTATTTGTGAAATGTTTTTTAGTTCTGAACATATAGAATCATACATAGATGCATGTGTATTGCATGTGTATATTTATACATTGCATATGTATTATATATAGCATTTATGTTAAATATGTCAAATGTGCTTGGCACCAAAATAGAAAGATGAAAAAAGCCACCATTATAAGTTCAATTTGTTGGGTGTTTTTTTTTTGTCATAATATTCTACACTTAAATATACAATTAGTGCATTTAAGGAAGTAACAACTGTTAGACATTCAGAATGTATTCTAAACCTGGCAATTCTCTCACTTGGCTTTTCTTGCTCATGGCTGGTGATTTACCACTTGTACCACACCTCCAGTTGTTATATATTCCTGTTTTGTGTAAACATTTCTGTGAGGTTTTCTTTGTGATTAAACTGTAAGAAGTTAAATTATTGTTTTAAATTGATAGAGTTGAGACTTTTGGAACATTTCATCAGGTTATATACCAGAAAAATAATAGACCACTGAGGTAAAACCCCAAGGCCTTTTAAATTTTATTTTTAGATTGTATTTCATTAATATACTTTTGCTTTCCAGAATGGCTGGGAAACTCATTTTCGTAGCCTCCACTAACACTAGAAAATTAGTTATTGTAACAACAACCAAAAAGACTATTCTACTGAAGAAGCAAGTTTTGTTCATTTTTTTTGCTTTCTGAATTATACTTGGCTATGAGAGCAATATGCTTTCTTTTTGTTTTCTTCATGTATTTGTTGACTGAATTTCTTCTGTTAAAACTGCCTATGGGGCCAAGGGGTTCACATCTGCAACCCTAAATACTCAGGAGACTGAGATATAAGGATCTAGGTTTAAAGACAGCCCTGGTAGAAAAGTCTGGGAGACTCTTATTTCCAATGAACCACCCAAAAGCCAGAAGTGGAGCTGTGGCTCAAGTGGTAGAGTGATAGCTATGAGCAAGAAAGCTAAACAACAGTGCTCAAGCCCTGAGTTCTTGACATTTTAAAAAATCCTGCCTAAGTCCTATGCTAATTTTTTTAGAATAGCAGTTTGTTCTTCTAATAGTTGATTTGCGAAATACTCCCTATAGAAAATGGTGTCAGGTCTTTATCTGTCATGGGCATGCGCATTTATATTGTTTAAAAGGGTTTACCAGGTTTGAGGACAGGAGCTTGCTTTAAACAAAGGCTCTTGGGCTAAGTAAGGCATGAAGCAGTCTTTCATGGTATCTCTGTGAATGAGACAGAGAAAGATGCAGTTCATAACTAAACGAATAACCCCCTTCAAGGTGCACTGATCATTAGGGGTAAGTGAACTCATGTCTTCCTATCATACGCTAAGAGCATTTTACCAACTCATTTTGAATAAGCTGGGGGCATTCTGGCAAATGCATTCATGATGCAAATTTGATGACTTTACTTAAAAGACTGGGTAGCAAATAAATAATCCAGACATTAATGTAGAGGTAAAAAGATAAAACTTTAAAATATATTATAAGATAAAATCTGATGGAAATGGAAAGAAGGTAAAGAATCAAACTTATGCTAAAATGAATGAACAATAAACAAACAAAAATCTAGACACCAAAGAGTAGACTGGAAAAAAAAAAAAGAAATTGCAACATGTCAGACGAAAAATGGTGTTTTAAAAACAGATTCAATTTAAGCACTTTGCTATAATTGGAGGCCAGGTTTGGAAAGCTAATGTAGTTTTCCATCTAGATACAAAACACCAGCAAGACGATATTCCCACTTCATGCTGGATTAGATCACCTTTCAAGTCTCATGACATAGAAGGACTATTGGTGCAAATGTAGGAGGCAAGCAACTAAGACAGTAAAAAACATAGGAAGTTACAAACAGGAAAATAGCGGCTGGACACCAAAGGCTCCTGCCTGTAATTCCAGATTTTTGGAAGAACTATCATGAGAACATGATAGTTCAATGCCAGACTAGGCCAAAAGCTTACAAAATTCATCCCATTAGACTACCCAGCATGACACTGCATGCCTTCAATTCCAGTGACACAGGAGGAATATGTAGGAAAACTTTGATACAAGGCTAGCCTTGGATGAAAAAAATGTAGGGCTCTATCAGAAAATTAACTAAAGCCACAGGACAGAGACATGTGACAAATGGAGGAGTGCCTCCCACAGTGACAAGGCCCTGTGTTCAAATCTCAATATCACAAGAATAAAAAGCCAGAAGCCCATTTTCCTGATGCAAAAATCCTCCCAAAGTAAACCTGATGGCAAGTGTTACCTCATCTTTCTTTATCTAGTCATTTTAAGGGTTGGGCTTAGTGTTCATAGAAATATCTTGTCCTTTTCATACTCTAATTTCAAATATGTTTTAGTATCCTCTATTAGTGCAGAATTTACTTGTCAATAGACATTTGAATGAACGAATGGGCCGAACACTATATGATTCAACTGGAGGTTGCATAATTGTGAGAACAACATTGTGTCAGAGAAGCAATGTATGGAGTGGCTTGTAGGGAAAGTGTGAAGTGGCTAGTGCAGTGTGAAGGTTCTCAAAGTGTGGATTTCGGTGGTAGAGGGGTTTGGGGGGGCAAGATTTAAACTCGGGGGCTTAGGCTCACTCAGTGTGTTTAATTTGTACTCTACTGCTTGAGTACTGCCAGTCTGTTTTTTTGTGGGTTTTTGTTTGTTTGTTTGTTTGTTTTTGCTAAATATCATTGAGATGGCGGCTCATGGACTTTTCTGCCTGGGTTAGTTTTAAACTTCAGTCCTCTGTATCTCAGGTTTCTGAATAGCCAGGCAATTACTGTTACACTGTTTTGTTTTGAGATATGTAAGCAGTGCACTAGAAAAAGGGAAGATAATCAGGTAGATGCAGAGAGAATGACTGATTCAGTAGATTTGGGTTGTGATCATAGATCCTCACTTTCCAAGCCCCTAGTGATTTTGAGATAGGGATGGTTAGATCCCAGAAAAATGAAGGGCAAGCTAGAAACTAACGAAAGACAACAGCAAGAGATGGAGCGTTGATGCAAGTAACACCTACAAGTAAGTTGCAGAGGTGCCTTAGAGAAATAGTTCAACTTATTCTATGCAGACATAGGGTGAAGAACATGAGTAAACACTTGCAAGGCACAGAAAAGCTGCAGACTAAGGGGAAAGTAAGTAGGACATTTCTCAAAAACAGAACCTTTTACTCTATAATCTACAGGTATTGCACTTTACATGAAGGTTCCAAGTTTCCTATACAGGTACTTTGTGTACAAGTACCATATTTAATGTACGGATACTCTATACTTGGGACTTAGGATCCAGTAAATCCATGGATTCCCACTTTACATTGAGCCTGCAGATAATTTATTCAATGGAATGGGGATTGAGATTTTGGAAACTGAGGTCACTAAATTCCTTTTCAATTTTGGTACTCCACACATGTCATCATTCTCAGTAATAAAGAGACTTCCTAATGATTTTTTTGGTGTTAGAGATATATATTGCTAGATATTGAAATGAATATGTACTTAATCTTCTCCTTTGTGACTTATCCTTTATGTCTACTGGGTACATTTCATTTTCTATGACATAGATGAACATAAAAAGAATGTAAATACCCAATTTATCTGCAATAGGTGAAGAAAGAACAAGGCTGACAGGGCATGGAGCGTAACACAGTGGTAGAATGCTTACCTAGCATGCACAAGTGCTGAGTTCCATCTCCAGCACCACAAGAAAACAAACCAAACAAAAAAGCAAGTGACAGCTGAGTACTGTTTATCTACAGAAATAATAAACAGTTTACATATCCTGTATTAAAAGTTCAGTAATTACTTCAGTTTATTTAAATGCTAGTCTCTGCCTAGTGGAATTCACAGGTATAATTAATGTGTATATCATTGCCCAGAGTTTGCTGCTATTACTCTCACATCTAAAAAAATTAAAAAACACCAAGTAATAACAGCAAGCATTACACTATACACAATGCAGATAACATAGGGATTTTGTTTGATGAGCTTGCATGATATTCCATATGGCTTTAGAATGCTTAAGAGAAAATTAGGAAGATATGGCTGGCTGGTGAAAGAGTAGAAGTGACCTCATTAGTAGAAATAATTAAAATAGAACTCTACTTTCAGTGGAAACAGAATTTGTCAATCTTTATCTACTTCAGTTCCACTCACTTATCTCCTAGCTACATTTATGAAAAAGAATATGCAAATGTATGCAAATATGCTTGATAACTGATAAAATAATCCAACTCTATTTCATTCTGTCCAATACTATTTAACTCAGTGAGGCAAGGGAGACTGAGATAGACAGTTGAGAGCTGTAAACGTCTTTGCCAAACCTAACACTCAACAGACAAGCATGAACAAACCTCCCATGCCTTTTCGCCTTTCTTAATTACAATATTGCACATTCAGATGATATGCAAATTAATTTGAGTAAGTAATTCAAGCTCAAGAAATTTTCAATAAAATCAAAGCAAAATATAAAATAATGTGAACTGGTGTATAACTCTTTGAACACCTCTGAGAGAATTTGAAGTTTATTTTATTTTTGTTATGTTGGCTTAAAATTTTTCTAGTCTGATCCTTCAAGCTGTCTTTCTCTTGTACTTCTACTGCACTAATCAAATTTTTGTTCATATTATCTAATGTGTATTCCACTATAGTGGCTACTAACCCTGCAAACAGATCCACCGATCTCCAGAGAAAGATAGCCCCAATGAAATTCAAAACATAAACTGTCTCCCAGACCCCATTCTATTGTGCTCTGCTCCTCTGCTGGAAAGGTCCATACAACTCCTGGTCTGAATGTTTCAGTTCTCAGATCTTCTGAGCGTGTGGTGGGGGGCAGGGCAGGTGTCTATGTATCTGTCTCGGTGGTGTGTGTGTGTGTGTGTGTGTGAGTACTTAGGATTAAACTCACATGCTACGCAAGTGGAACCTTTCTCTTAATCCTTTCTCTTATATTTGATTCTCAAACAGAGTTTCATATCTTTTCAGAACAAGACACTGGTCCTCCTCTCTCCATCTCGGTCTTCTCCTCTAGGTTTGCCTCATTATGTTGTCCTGCAGATCAGCTTCTCTGGCTAGTGGATAGACAGGCTTCTTACTCTGCCTTCAGTCCTCTCCCAACCCACTCTGGGCTTCTTCAAGAAAACCAGCATGTCTGCCAGGCAAGTTATAGCAACAACCATTTTCCATCATATAAGATGAAAAATTAGGACCAAGAATTTGGCCTAGCAGTAGAGTGCTTACCTAGCATGCACAAGGACCCGGGGTTCAATTCCTCAGTACCACATACATGGGGGGGGGGGGGCGGGGAAGCTGGAAGTGGTACTATGACTCAAGTAGTAGAGTTCTGGCCTTTAGAAAGCCCAAGGACAATGCTCAGGTTGTGAGTTCAAGCCCCAAAACTGCCCCCCTCAAAAGGATGGCTGGGCATAGTGGCTTACACCTGTAATCCTAGCTACTCAGGAGGCTGAGACCTGAAGATAGCAGTTCAAAACCAGCCCCAGTATAAATATACAAATAAATAGTTAAATGAGGGAATGAATGGATGCATGGATGAGTAACTCAGAGGGAATAAGATTCTTTTGAACAGGAACCCAAGATGAGAGCATTATACAAATCTGAATGATCCTTATCCCATCTGTTTGGGGCTTAATAGAAAGAATATAAGCAATCTCTAAGTCCTGGCTTTAACACTCCAGGACTGTGGGAAATGACTGGCCTCCCTCACTGTGAGAGTGACCTCCCCTCACCTGTCCTTAAATTTTTGTTCATACTAACAACAAACAAGAAGAAATAAATGAAGGGGCTCTGAATACTGTAAACAGTACTCATCTTTTAATTACTTGTTCAAATTATCCTGTTACATGCTGGAAGATGTTTATTAGTTCAGATAATAATGAATCTAATGATATTGGAGGGAATAATACTGGAGTATAAACTAGCTACAAAGTCATATCTGATTCTATTGTAAGAGAAAAGCAGATGTTATTCTTATGACTTAGGTTAATAAGATGCCATTTTGAAACCTGCAAAAAAACTCCCTAAAATAGGCACAACTTTGAAAGGCCTTCAAATTAGAAAGCAGGTTATTGCTGGGTGATAGGATTTTCAACCAGTTGGGTAAATGTCTTGGAGCACAAGCATGAACAAAATGAGACAAATAATTTCTGAATATAATAAATTTGGATAAGTGATCTTGGAAAATTTATATATCTCCTAGATATACCTCCCAAGTGTTCTTATGTATAAAACAGGTACAATGACACCCGCCTTACTAAAATAGGTTAATTAATATAAAGTATGTAAAATGTCTAGGGCAGAATCTGGTACACTCAAACAACATGAGTCTGGTACACTCAAACAACATGAGTCATTAACTCAAATACTTAGTTACTCATGTTTTCTCTCTTGCATTCTGTCATGGACATTATTTATTTCTTAGCTTTCTTGAATTTACAATGGCAGCTAGAAGAATGCATACAATGTTTCTGTAAACCCTAGCTTCCTTCTTTTGTCTATCAGATTATAACAAAATTACTCATTCTTTATCTTATGTTGAAACTATTCTATGGAACTTATAATATTTTAGAGAATTTAGTATATGGCTACTTAGGGTACCTGATATAGCTGCTGAATCCCAAATCAAAGCGCAGACTCAGAGCTTTCCTCGTGTATTTATTCCATTTCTCCAGGGTAACAATAAAGCAAAATATTCAATCAAAACATTTAATTCTCATTTTCCTGGATAGAAAATGATCAATGGCTTTGAAGATTGTCTGAAAATCGTCATTATACATTGTGTGTGTGTGTGTGTGTGTGTGTGTGTGTGTGTGTGTGTGTGTAAGACAGGCAGAGAAAGGGATAGACAAATAGGGAGGAAGGGGCAAGGAGGGGGAGAGAGAGAGAGAGAGAGAGAGAGAGAGAGAGAGAGAGAGAGAGAGAGAGAGAGAGAGAGAGAGAGAGAGAGAGAGAGAGAGGGAGAGAAACTACTCAATAACATTTTCCTCAGAACATCTAGAATTGGTCTCACATTTTAGGGACTTTTGCCTTGTTCTTCCTGTTTATATTTATTAGGAATTGTCGAAAGACATAGATGTCTTTTGGGGCCCTTTGTTTCTTACTGGCTCCTTGATAAGTCTTGCCTGTGTCACCACAGTACTATTATAGGAGTTGGGAAGTGGGACAAGCTTGGATTTGAGGTGAAGAAATAACTTTTTTACTTCTCTTTTCCTTCTGCAAAGCATGTTACCATTCTTAGTTTCACAGCAGAAACTTCCATTCCAATGAGAGAATCATATTTTGTCAACATTTTATAAGAAAAAGATCAATTCAAATCAATTCTTAAATAGCACACAAAGCCTTTTCAATGTCTCATGGCTACTACTTGCAGCAAATTCTTGAGGTAATTATTTTGGTATTGTCTTTACCACTCCATGATTTCCTATAAGGCATATTTAAGAAAACTCTATGTAGAACATGTATATGTAGAACTATCTCAGGGTAGAGGTTCCAATAGATACAATAAAAATAATTTAAAGCTTCTAGTGTGATTAATTGCTGGAATCTCTCATTTTCCATCCCTTTAGTTTATTTAGCCACATTGAATGTTGAAAGTACATATTATTGTTTAGGTCTTTCAAGTACTCTATTCACAGTCACAATTCAAATGTTAGTCCTACCATGACGATCCTTGAAAACTGAAAACAAAACCCATTGTCTTTGTTGAATCCAGTTTGCTTATAATTCAACACACATAGGTTCACTTAACTGACCATCACAGCAAAAGCCACAACACACACACACACACACACACACACACACACACACACACACAGCAACAGCAGCAGCAGCAGCAGCAGCAGCAGCATGGAGCTAACCACACAACTCAACAGACAATGCAGACAAACTTGAGTATAAACCAAGATTTTTCTACCTCTTTTCATAACAGGTTAGTGCTGGCCCTCAGTGTTGGTGTACAGTTTTTATGGCATGGGAAAATAGGGATGTTTCTGCCCTATAAAAATAAATGTGTTGAAAGCTTTAGTTTGAGCTTCCACAATGTCACAAAGTTCCAAAGGCACTGGCACAATACAAAACTCAAGAAATAAATAAAATAAAAAAGTATCCCACAAACAAATATATATCACCAAAACACATGGCAAGATGCTAAGAAAATACTGGTAGAAGAATGACTGTTTTCCTAGGTGAATTATATAACAATTTCCAACATTTTTGTGGAAAATAACAAATAACAAGTATGCTACTGCATGCCAAGTATGCTAATGCATGCTAGTGCAGCATTAGCTTGTGACCAACAACCAGTTAGAATATCTTTGGTATTTATCTGCTGTTAGATCATTTTCTCACTGAAGGGATAGGAAGCCCCAAACCTTCATTGTTCTTCATATCTTAAGCCTAAGGAAGAGTTCAGGATACAAACATAGAAACGCATGCATTATTGTCAATAAGGAAAAGGATACATGGAGTACAAATATAAAGAATATCGGATTCATTCATTCTATGTGTACACTTCTTTCCAAACCTCAGTTCAATGCATGTTGTTCACATGCAACCAATTATCTACTCAGCAAAGGCTGGGGGAAGAAACATAAATAGGAAGTATGAAGTTCTGGATTTGAATAGAGTCAATATTTCTAGATCAAAGGCAACAAGATGGGAAATGGGATAAAATAGATATTGAGGGTAATTTCTTTGGATTTAATGATTTGTAATGACTCAAAAATAAAACTTACCATATTCTGTGAAAATTTCTCAAAAGATGTTCTGCGATCCATTGAGTTTCCAGACTTATATGTGTGGGATGGGGTAGAATGAAAGGAATTAAGGGGGGTGGGGAATGCAAAAGAAAATATAGAGCAGAAAAGACAGGATGATAAAATGATGCAATACTAAATCTATGTTAAATCACATAGCCCATGGGGGCAGCACAACCTCCAATGAAGGCTATATTCATGAATGCTTTTTTTTATTAACACTGAAAGGAGATTTTTGTGCAAACAAAAAAGCATAATTTAAAGCAGAATTAAATTAAGCAGAAATGAAGTAACTATGTGAAATATTTATGTGACATCTACAACACTTGAACATTTAAAACTTGAGAAACATAACTTTAGAATGCCCTCACATTTTTCTACCAGGGCAAAATTTCTATTGATAAAACCATTGTTTGTGTGTAGGGCTGAGCAGCATGATAGTTATTTCAGAAAATGGGCATTCTTTTTCCAGTCCTGATGGTTGAACTCAGGGCCTGGGCACTGTCCTTGGGATTTCTTAAGGCTAGAGCTCTACTACTTGAGCTACACCATACTTCTAGTATGTGGTACCGGATTTTCATGCATGCTAGGCAAGCACTCTACCACTAGGCCAAACTCTCAGCCCCCAAAACATGCAAATTCTGTCCAGCGCTGTCCAATACTGAAGCCTCTGGTTGTAGTTATGGAGCACTTGTAATTTGGCCAGAATTTTAGGGCATTTCAACTAGTTAAACTTTAATTTAAGCAGTACCATGTGGCTGGTGGTTGCTATAATGGACAGTGTAATCAAGGCTATTTCCAGCTGCAAAAACATTGGGCTTAAAAGGTCTTATTAGCCTAACTATATGAAATATGTAAAACTAGAGGTTGGTCTTAGACTTTCAGGAAGTTGTGAATTACTTTAACACTGAAAAATAATGAATAGTATTGATAGAACAAAAAATATGAACAGTCATGGGTTTTTGTTTTTGTTTTTGTTTTGTGGGTCATGAGGCTTGAACTCCATCTGGGTGCTGTCCATGAGCTCTTCAGCTCAAGGCTACCGCCCTACCCTAGAGCCAAGCTCCACTTTCCTTTTTCTAGAGGTTAATAAGAGTCTCAGGTCTTTTTGTGGCCGGGCTGGCTTTGAAATTTGATCCTCAGATCTCAGTCTCCTGAGTAGCTAGGATTACAGGTGTGAGCCACAACATCTTGTTGACAATCATGTTTTGATTATAAATATTACTTAAATAATAAAGTCTACTACAACTCTCTCAAAATGTATTTGGGTACTGAGATATATAAAATTCATCAAAATAATACAAAGTAATGCTGTATAAAAGCCAAATAAAAGTATCCAGATGTAAATGATTCTATTTTTGACAGCTTTCATTAAAAATGTGGGTCTCTTATTACTTATAAAGCTTGAAAATAAATCTTCTCAAGCATTTGACAATGATGTTTTTTGTTTATGGTGTACTTTATTGCCTTAAGCATTCCTTAAATGAAAGTTTCACATGAAACATGAAAACGGTTTCTAGTAAGCTTTGTAAAGCATGAACATCTGCAGAAACAAACAAAAATAATACATAAGCAATAAAATCACAACAACAAAAACAACTTAAATGTCCCTTACAAAATGAAAGATTTGGGAAAGTGTCTTGAAGTATGTATATATATACTTACCATGTGTTCAATACCCTGAGCCAAGAGGCAGGAATTATTTTAAGTGAGTCTAAGAAAAAAGTCAATGAAGGTCACAAAGAACCCAATACCTTTTTCTTTGCCTGTAGGAGCTCCTGATAGGCACTGGATCTTATGAAACGTGGATAGGAGTCACTTTTCATCAGTTTGTAAATGTGCTCCTAGAAAGAAATAGTTTGAAGGGCACCTTTATTATTTCTCAGAAAACATTACTTTAATAAGAACACATTCAGTTAAGGAACAAATTTAGAAGCAATGAAAATAGTGTTTGAGACTATTTGAGACTATTGGGACTATTTTATGTTTACAGGATATTTGCTTCTTCAGATGCATTATTTCATTTATGGAGCAGCGTTTAAATTTTTTTAGCTACCAAAGAAGAAAATTGTATCCAGTTATATTTTTAAAAAATTAAATTTGATGAATGGGATGACATAAAATAATTTCAAACTGACTTATATAGAACACTGGAGAATATGACTAAATCTGCTAGCTTTAAACATGAGTCTAAAAGTGGGTGACCTAGCCTTCAGAAAGAGCACCCACCCATCTTGGACACTCTTGGACTCCATATCTGCTAGTGGATACAAGGTAGGTCAGGGGATTCCTCTCCTTGGAAAAAATGGCATGGAAATTTATCATCTACACAATACTTTGGGTCAGAAAACAAATTTTGTGATACTCGTTAAATCCCCAAATTGAGAGACTTTTTTCTAATAAGGTGACACAACTGGTAGATATTTAAATTTAAATATTCAACTCTAATGTGTCTGCCATGTTTTATCCCCAACTCTGTGATCTCTCTCTCCCTTCCTCCCTCCTTTCTGTCTCTCTCTCTCTCCCCCTCTTCCTCCCTGCCCCTCTCCCTCCTTACCTATCTATCTACATATATCAGTGCTGGGGCTTGAACTCAGGACCTGGGAACTGTCCTTGAGCTTTCTCAAGGCTAATACTCTACCACTTGAGCCATAACACCATTTCTGGCTTTTTCTGTGTATGTGGTACAAAGGAATCAAACACAGGGCTTCGTGCATGCTAGACAAGCACTCTACCACTAGGCCAAACTCCTGACCCCTGTTTTCCTGGTCTAGTGAAGTATCAGTTGAATACAGAGATTTTAACTATTTTACAGTAAGTTGGGTGTCCAGATCTCTTCTTGTTTGAAGAAAATATATAGTTGAAGAAATGACTCTGTTTATCTTAAACATTCTTGTAATCAAAAGTTAATTTAGTCAACTTAAAAATCAAGCCCAAGATCTAGTTCAGGATTGAGCTGTAAGAATAGGACAAATGTAGATTTATAGACATATTCTAGTTATTAAAAATGAGGGAAACTATACAGTCTGTTTATTTGGGTCTGGCTTACTTTTCTTAATGTCATTTTTTCCAAGTCTTTCCATTTTCTTACAAATGGGGCACTATCAAACTTTCTGATGGAAGCACAGAATTCTATTGTGTATATATAACACCTTTTCTTTTCTTTTTTTTTGTTGTCAGTCCTGGGACTTGAACTCTGGGCCTGTGTGTTATCCCTGGGCTCTTGAGCTCAAGGCTACCGCTCTACCCTTTGAGCCACAGCACCACTTCCGGTTTTCTGGTGGTTAATTGGAGATAAGTCTCATGGACTTTAGTGTCTGGGATGGCTTTGAACCTCAATCCTCAGATCTCAGCCTCCTGAGTAGCTAGGATTATAGGCCTGAGCCACCACACCCAGCATATAACACATTTTCTTGATCCATTTATCCACTGAAAGGCACCTTGGTTGATTCCATGTCTTAGCTATGGTAAATACTGCTACAATCAACATGGTTGTGCCAGTGACATTAATGCAGGCTGGTTTGTGGGTAAATGCCCAGGAGTGGAATGGGATTGTTGGGTCATAGAAAAGCTCTATGTTTGCTTTTTGGGGTGGTTGAATAAGTTTACATTTCCACCAAAAGTCCAATAGCATTCCCTCTTGGCCACATCCCTGTCAGTGTTATTAATTTTCTTGATAATGGCCCTTCTAACTGGGGTGAGGTTGAATTGCAATGTTTCTTCAATTTGCATTATCTTTTTTTTTTTTTTTTTGCCAGTCCTGGGCTTGAGCTCAGGGCCTGAGCACTTGTCCTTGGACTTTCTCAAGGCTAGAGCTCTACCACTTTGAGCCTCAGAACCAATTGCAGCTTTTTTTTCTATGTATATGGTACCAAGGAATCGAATCTGGGTCTTTCTGCATGCTAGGCAAGCACTCTACCACTAGGCCAAACTCCTGGCCCCATTTTTGCATTTTTTTTAATGGTTGGAGATTTTGACCATTTCTTCATGTGCTATTCTTATTTCTTCTTCAGAGAAGTATCTCTTTAAGTCTTAACCCCTGTATCAATTGGGCTGTTGTTTCTTTGAAGATTTGATTTGGGTGGTTTAATTTTCCAGTGGATAGTAAAAGACAAATAATTACACATGGACATGATTAATTAAACAGCACTCTAAGCATTTGTACAGTGAGAACAAAGGAGGATATTCTTAGGAGGGGATCACAAGGTCTCAATAGCTATGTGCACATAACCATATAAAATGATGCTTATCGAAATGGACTCCAAGAATTGGAAACAAGAGACAATTTTATTGTACTGTTTGCAGTTATTTCTTTTTTCTTTCTTTTTTATCCTTTGGTTTAGTCCCTGTTGTCACCTCTTTTTTATATCTGTATGCTTTATCTTATATATAAATTTATCTGATTTGGGGAAGGGGAGAAAATCACAGAAATAATGAGACAAAGGATGAACAAGTTTAGCAGTAATACTCACCAGACACTGTTAAAAATGAATTTTACAGCTTTAGGAGAGAGTTGGGGGGGATTGGTAGAAAATGAGGGAGGGGGTAACAATGTTCAAAAAGAAATGTGCTCATTACCTTACTTATATAACTGTAATCTTCTATACATCATTTTTATAATAAAATTTAAATTAAAAAATGAAAAGAATAGTATAAATGCACTGGAATGTACTTTATAAATAGAAAAATATTTGGTCTTAGAGTTGAGCATGCTGGGATTTGTATCTCATCTTACTCAAGATCTATCAACTACAAGAAATATAAATTCAGATCTATCCATTCATTTCCCTGACTTATTAAATTGCATGTTTTCTGTGCCAGTACTGGGGCTAGGGCCAGAACACTGTCCCTTAGCTTTTTCTCTCAAAGCTGGTATTCTACTACTGAGCCACATCTCCAGCTTTAGCTTTTTGCCCATTTACTGAAGATAAAAGTCTCATGGAATTTCCCATTAAGGCTTCAAACTAGGATCCTTGGATCTCATCCTCCTGCTTACAGAAGATTACAGATATGAGTCACCAGCACCCACCAAAATAACATTTTTGTGAAGATTCAAAGAATAATAAATGTGAAGGCAAGTTTGGGCATGCACAGTAATTGAATAGACTTGTATATATGACAGAGATTCTTCTAAGGGTTGGCCTATGTTAGTTTGCGCCATCCTCACAAAACATCAAATTTTTATCCCTATTTTAGATTCAAAATAACTTGATGTGCAAAGACCAGTTCAGATCCCAGGCAACTCAATCCATATCTTTCATTCTAAACCATTTCATTGCCCTTGGCTCTAAGACAGTAGGACAAGAATTTCAATTAGTGTATCCTTGAAGACAGAGTTAAAAAAAAAACTATAACAAATTAAGAAATTGAAGTTAAATATTTGAGTTTCATTGAAAAGCAAAACCAAAGCAACTCTGAAAGCCAGTGATATTTTCTATAGAGTATGCATTCTTTGCATATTTATTTCACTGGAGCCATTATTATAAAAGAATATTATTCAGTAATATAAGTAACAAGAAAATCCAGTTTAAGAATTTAAGAAGGACATTCTAAATGCAGACTCTAAAACTGTGTTTGAATTTGATATGGAAGTCAAAGAAAGATACTGAGGTGGAAGCAAGCAACAGATCCACGTTTTCATTGAGCGCTGCTATGTGACTCAGTCAAATGTAATTACTTCTACCTAGGAGGCCATAGCTAAGCCACAGGGAGTGAATGTCTGCTCAGCTACTAAAGTTTTTGTTAACTTTTCAACATAGCAGCTCATTTGTTTAAACAAAGCCAAGAAGAAATGCATTTTCTACCAAGAGTAGAAATAAGGAAGGACATTTGTTTATCTCATTCCTGACTATCAGTTTTGTAATTTTGTCCTGCTGTTATTAAAAGCAAAATTCTTTTTAGAGTTAATCCTCTGAAAGAAGTTCAACAAACTATGAAGTATGGATATTCTGATTTAAAAGTTAGTCTTAGTTAGATGCTGGTTGCTCATGCCTGTAATGTTAGATACTCAGGAGACTGAGATCTGAGGATTAATGTTCGAAAGCAGCCTGGGCAAGAAAGTTCATGTGACTACTATCTCCAATTAACTATCAAAAAAAAAAAAAAAAGCCAGAAATGGAGCTATGGCTCAAATGATTGAATGCTAGCCTTGAACATAAAAGCTTAGGAACAACACCCAGATTCTTCAGGCCCCAGGACAAGGGCACGCGTACACACACACACACACACACACACACACACACACACACAATCAATACAAAGTCAGTCTACTAAAATCATTAGGAAATATTTCCTCATTAAAAGTTTTTTTCATCTTGAGTTTTCTAGTGATTGCAGAAATTTTAATTGTTTCTAAGAAGACAATTAAGGTTTAGTTTGAGAAACAGTGAAATTTTGTCTTGGGAAATTAAAATCCATTTCTACTTTCCTTTTCTTCTGAAGAAAAAAAATTGACTTGAAATATCATGCCTGAAATCATATTTATTCAGTAGAGACACAGCTCATTTCAGTGAGACAGAATTTTATACTAATTTAATCCTGACAATTTCATACCCATGAATGGTAAAATCTTGAAGACCAAAGATATGCATAGGTGTGTTTCTGAGGGAAGGACATCACTTGTGTGTGTTCATGCCAAGCAGAGACAAAAATAAAGGAAAAATTTTCACCTGTATCCAGTAAGCATTTTCCTGAAATTCATATACAAAAAAATTCCATTTATAATGCACTCCCAGTCTTTATAAAATTGTTCATTTTGAAAGGCATTTTTTATTTTCTAGTTCAATGAAAGTCATTTTGCACAGTTGCCTGAACTAATTGTAAATAGCTGCCAGTGAGAATGAAACTAAAGGTAAAACTTCCCAGCAGTCCACCTCTCAGGAATACAAGTTGGGGGGAGGCCCAGCCATATACGTACCTGAGCATCTTCAAATGTGTATCGACCAGGTTCCTTCACATTCTGCATTGTCTTGTCATAACTCTTAGAATCCAAGTTAATGGCACTGGGGGCTCCAGGAGCCAGAAATTCCTGCCATATTTCCTGAACTCGAGAGGGCACTTCTCGAATAGGCCTTTTCTTGAGGTCCTCCACTGCTAGCCAGAATCTACATAAAATTCAAAGATTTCTAATGTGAAAATTCCTATAAAATGACTCATTTCCAACATATTACAACACACAACAGCTTGCTCAGCTTCCATTTGAGCTATATTAGCTTCTTTCACCATTAGCTTCTTAGCCCACTCAAAAGCAAGCAAAAAAAATCTTTGGAGGGAAATATTATAAAATACCTATTTTAATTGGATGTTATTAAAAGTATTGTTGCCAGAAACACAAGAGCACTGGAACACTGGACATGTGAACATTTGCCTGTGATCCCAGACCCTTAGAGGCTGAAGCAGCAGGAGTTAGAGTTCAAGCCTAGGCCAAGTTGCATAGTGAGTCTATTTCTCAAAAAAAAAAAAAAAGAACAAAAAAACAACTAACCACCACAAGAAAAACAAAGCAACAAGAAAAAAAAAAGAGAAATTGGGATGGAATTAATGGCATAGGAATAGAGATTGTAATGGAGAAGATAAAGTAATACATTATTTAAAAATTTTTTTTGGTTCTTTACTCCAATTATGTTGTGAAGAAAGAAGTAAATAATTTGATGGTCTGGTCCACAGAAGCAGAAGTTCTACTTAGCGATAGAATTATTCCAGCACTTTTCTAGCGCTAAGAGAGTCTTTAATACAGAATCAAAAAGTGTTCTTGTTGTAAAAATCAGAGCAATGAATACTTTTAAGTACTGGGAATGTGAGGGAGTACCAGAAATAGGGATCTTTCATCTGTTGTTGCTGGTTAAAGCCAAATTTGCATTGACATCAGAGTAACTCAGAAGCTACAGAAAACATACTTTTAAAAATTATTTTTAATATATTTAGAGATAGATTATATATGCTGAAAGAATACTGGAGTGAGGGTGGATTGGTAATAGCGAACAGTAAAGTATAAGAAAGTACCACATTATCTTACGGATTTACTTTTTAATATAACTCAAGGTTATTTATTTTCTGTTAGATCTCTAGAAATGATATTGTGAAGATAAATATTTCAAATATGATTCTTCATGAAATTCCCAGGTGAAAACTTAAATTTATAAAACATTCCCAGACTTTATAAAAGATTATTTACTTAGGAGAGTCTTTTGTTCTTTTCTAGACAAATGGAAGTTACCTTAACTAAATTCAGTTACCTGAACCAAAAATTTATAAATAGAAAAGGCAACCATCCATAGAAAAGGAACTTCCAGGTCTCTTTATCCTCAGCAGGTGTCAATAATGACTTCTGTAATGGCAGAGTGTGAAGATGGAGAGGTTGACAGAGAGGCTAAGGAACAGAGGCTGTACCTTCATATATGGAAGTTTAGCCTGGGATTTATGGAACGTAAGAATGTATTTGAGCCAGAGCCAGAATATCAAATCCTACTCAGTCTAGTGATTGTCCGGTTTCAATTGCAGGGTTTATTTTCCTATAGCTATTTGTAATCATATATAATCCTCTTTGGCCTTAAACATAAAATGATCATTACTAATTCAGGGGGAAAAACAATGTTCAGGACCATGCCTTCTAAAGCACTGACTCAGACTCTGCAGACTCTAACAGGAACATCTGGTGCAGTCTAAGGTGCATGAAGGTTCTAACTGACGCCCATGTGAATCATTCCAGGATGCTTTCAACACATGGTGAACAAGAAAGTCCCACTCCTCAGACTAACTACTAGCTGAGAAAAGATACTGCATTCAAATGACTCCAAATGCTAAAAAGCTCAGGAGCATTCTCTAGGAAGCCTGCATTACACAGTCTTGGAATTTGAGCAGGGAAGTACCCCAAATGTGATGCTAGATAAAAGGAGTCTTTATGCAATATCACCTAAAATGAAATGAGCTTGGAAGTAAGAATAAAGTATCAAAGGACTAAGACATTCATATTAACAATTACATAGGTGGGTATGAGAATGCATGCAGTCTCCACACAAACTCAATCAGTTTGCAAATGGGGAAACTGAAGGATGTAAAGATTAAGCAACTTATTCAAGGCTGTCCATTGTTAATGCATGGCTGGGAGTGTGCCAGAGAAGACCAGTAGGAGATGACATGTCTTCATCATACTGCTAGCCATGGTAACAGTTACCTTCCTCATCCTCACCATCACTGCCACAGCTGGACTATCTTAGCAGAATGGAAAGGGCTCTGTTTAAAATGCCATTGTCTTTATTTAATAATAAGGAATATAGAAAAACTTCTCAATGACATGGAGTCCCAATTTCCTCCAAAGCATAATCTATTGACAATACTGTTTTACTGATGGTCCACTGGGTTAAAGATATGTAATAGATATTACAAGGTATCTTCCATGGATAAAAATGCATGCTATTACTGCATTTACTTATGTAAACTGCTTTATCTAAAAAAAAAGAACGAGCAAAATCACATCACTGGAGAGCCATGGGACACTGAAGAAATAAGTACTCTGAGATTAACAGTGTCTCTGGTTTCTTTTCCTGTCCTGATGTTTGAAGAAATGCTTACATGAGCACCCCAGTCAAGCAATAGTAGGTCCTTCCAAGGCTGCTACTTCTTAGACACAATGCACTGAGAGTGATTTAAGTGGATTTCACAGCTCTGCTGAACAACTGGACCATTTTGTCTTCATAATGTAAGATACAGATACATAAGCAAAAGCAGATAGACTCAAATGTGAGGATCAGTGAACACCTGAGTATTGGTTTATAGAAACTAAAGATAGCCACTATTTTTTAACCACTAGTGGAACTTAGGGTCTTATATCTGGTAGGCATGTACTCTTCCACTTGAATCACATCTATTTTGTTTGTTTTTTGCCAGTTGTGGGCCTTGAGCTCAGGGCCTGAGCACTGTCCTTGGGCTTTTTCCAGCTTTTTTTTTTCTATGTATGTGGTACTGTGGAATCGAACCTAGGTCTTAGTGCATGCTAGGCAAGCACTTGATCACTAGGCCAAACTTCCAGCCCCCACCTATCCTTTTATAAGTTACTTTTAGATGGGGTGGATGGGGGAGGTGTCTCATGTTTTTGTTCAGGACAACCTTGAACCAAAATTTTACTACCCATACCTCCTGCATAGTTGAGATTATAGGCATAAACATCCCTGACTAACCCTCTAATATTTTTATATGTAATTACTCAGCAGGGACACTACTATCACATGGAATTAACAGAACAACTAGTTCACTGAACTAAGAATTGCTGGTGATGTAAGTCATACAGGAAGCAGAGCATGCACAAGCTACTCTATTTTTTCTAAAATTTTCCTTGTTCTTCCCCTCTCTCCCCCTCCCCGCTCCACCTCCCTTGCTATTATCTTCTGATCACCAGTTCTGGCAAGTTGTTTCTCCTATTATGCCTATACTAATCTCCATCTCAAGTCTCAAAAAGAGTACTTGTATATATCTGTCTAAATACCCATCGGTTTGTGTGGTGACTTGTTTTTTCATCTATATGCACTACTAGAGAGAAAGAGCATTTTTATTTAGTTAAGTGGGGTTCATTGCTCATTTATTTCCTCTTTATGATATGCAAGCTGCAAATATATTTTCAAAATCCTAGATGAGAGGAAAGTCCAGCCTCCTTTCACCAACATGCCAAAAAGGCATTTTTACAATGAATCATTGATATGAAAATAGAAAATAGAAAAATGCTAATTAGCTCAATCAAAATCCTCAGCAATTTTGGAGCCTGTACAAGCCCCTTTATGAAGAGATCCCATAAATCTGAAAAAGAAGAGGATGCTACATACCCTAAGTCCATGACAAGTATAGTAAAACTTAAAGTTTTACAGGCTTTGCTTGTTGTCACCTTATCTTATCCCTGAGATATTTGTCAACTATCTTTATATCGCTGAATGATTTGATACAGGTATCTGTTATCTCTCCTGAAAAGAATGTGTCATGGGCAATGCTGTTTAGTTCCCATGGATATTAATAATGAGCTATCCCTGAGCCCTTTGCTCAAGGCAACCTCTCAACCACATTGAGCAACAGCACCACTTCTGGCTTTCTGGTGGTTAACAGGAGGTAAGAGTCTTACAGACTGACACTTGGGCTGGCTTTGAACCATGATCTTTGGATCTCAGACTTGTGAATAGCTAGAATTGCAGTTGTGAGCCACCAGTGTCTTGTGGTATTAATTAATTCTGAGGCCTTTCAGTAAAGGCCTTCATAGGACACAGCCAATCATAGAAAAGAGAAAACTGGGTATCAGGTTCCAATAGGGTAATTAATGAAAGACCTCATTGAACAACAGTTTCTTATATTGAAAAAATAGCACTCACTGTTTTGATCTTAAATAGTTATTAAAATCCATTCTGTTGTCTCACATGTTAAGATGTTATTGCCAAGTGTCCCTTTAAATGTTAGAAGATGTTGGGACTGCGAGTCTGGCCTAGTGGTAGAATGCTTGCCCAGCATCTAATAAGACTAGGGTTCGAGTCCTCGGTACCACATACATAGAAAAAGCCTAAAGTAGTGCAAAGGTTCAAGTGATAGAGCGCTAGTCTTGAGAAAGCCCAAGGACAGTGCTCAGGCCCTGAGTTTAAGCCTACGATTGGCAAAAAAAAAATAAAATAAATAAATAAATAAATAAAATTACAAGATGTCAGAAGTTTGTAAAACTGGAGAGTTGGACAGATGGGCTGCCTTTCCCTCTAACAGCCCAATGAAGAGCTTCTCTCACAGGCTGTATTTAAGTGTGTGAATAAATGAGCTGCTCCTTAAGCTTTGTCTCAAGTGCTTGAATGTCGCTATTTCACTGGAGAAATATTGAGGAAGATTAATGTTTATAGTCAGTGATCATGTAATTTAACAAGCACTGTTGTTTAACTTTGATATAACTGAGAACTCTTTTTATCCAGTCTATTTTTAAAGCACTGAATTTATATAGTTAAAAACTCCAAAGAAAGCTACTGGCTCACTTTGATTAACCTAGCTACTCAAGAGGCTGAGACCTGAAGATTGAGGTTCAAAACCAATCCAGGCAGACAAATGTGATGATTACCTACAACTTGTCAATGTAAAGTTGGAAGAGAGATATGGCTCAAACCATAGAGTGCCACTCTTGCTCGAAAAAGATAAGAGAGAGTGCAAGTCTCTGAGTTCAAACCCCAGTACCAACACACACACACACACAGAGGCAGTATAAACCACAATTACTACCAGGTGCCAGTGGTTCATGTCTATAATCCTAGCTCCTCTGCAGGTTGAGATCTGAGGATTAAGGCTCAAAAACAGCTAGGACAAGAAAAGTCCACGAGACTCTCATCTCCAGTTAATGGCCAAAAAGCTAAATATGGAGCTGTGACACACATGGTAGAGAACTAGCTTTGAGCAAAAAAAGCTAAGGGACAATGCTCAGTGCTCAGGCCCTAATTTCAAGCCCTAGTATTGACACCAAACATGTAAATAAGTAAACATACACACATACACATATACATACACACATATTATGGTAGCCTTTGTCCTGGTGATCTGTTTTTCCTTCCATTTGGAATAAATGTTATGAGTTTATAACAGCCATATGGTATTGGTGCAAGAACAGTGAGTCTCAAAGGAACTTAGGCTCAATGGTTTCCCTCATTCATCATAACTAGTTGAAACCTTGGGCTCTACTAGCAGAGATTTGCAATAGAGCAAAACCTTGATACATAAGGCCATATAGTATGAAGCTAATTGAATGGACCTCTAGGATATTGAAACAAAAGCCATATAATGAATGATTGCTGTCCTTAATGTGCTATGTTATCTCTCATCTCTTTTGCTGTTCCTTGGTTATCTCATATTGTCACAATATCTCACTTTGTTATCTGATATATTGGATACATTTGTATTTGGTTACTTGAAATTGGACAGGGAAGGGGGGAAACCAAGAGGGGGGTTGGGGGGGAGGGTAATGGGGACCAAGACATGTGAAAGGGTATCAATGTATATGAATTAATGTACCTTCTATCTGACAAATATCATGTAACCCTTTTATTAATTACAATAAAAAATATTAAAAAAAAGAACAGTGAGTCTATGTGAAGTCCAAATAATCTCGATCATGTTGCCCAGGCTTAAAGTATAAGAACTAAACAATGTGTCTTACCTCAAGTTTTCGGAACTGAATTCTGACTCTAGAAATTTAAGGAATTGCTCTCTCCCAACTGAGTCTTTCAATGCCTCATCCATGCCAAAACCCCATCTCTTTACCCTCTGTTGGCTCGGTTCTTTGCTAAAGGAGAGGAGGAAATAAAAACAAATACATTCCTTTCGTTGCCACTCTTATTTTCTGTATCTTTTCCTCCCAAAGTCATGTATATCTTAAAGTTCCTCTTGTTCAGTTTCAAAACACCAATAAATCTCTCATGGACTGTTCTTTAGGAAATTATAGTAAGCGGAATCAATAACTAACCTTTATTATTCAGTGGCCAGTCTGCCAATGTGCTAAGTGGTCCCAATAATTATCTTTATTTTTCAGGAACTTTTATAAGCTCAATCCTATTATTCTTTTCATTTTCTCTAGGAGGAAACTGAGGCACTCCAAAAGTTCGAACATGACAATATCCCACAAGTAACAAATGACAAAGATCTAGACATTGTGATTTGGAGTCTTTTTTTCTAAACTACTACACGGTGCAGTTCCATGGAAGGAAACTGCATTGAGGAAGATGCACTGACATTCAATACTAATTTTTGACTAATCCTGGGGAAATTATAACATTGGGGGAGATTAGCTTCCTTATGGATGAAATCCTCTGGGTATTTCAAGTGTTAAAGATCTCTTGCATGATATGAAAGAAAAAGACTGCCACACACACAATCTTGGAAGTGCTACAGACAAATGATCATTCTTGTCCAGAGATATGTACAGTCTTCCAGTGGCTCCATGCACAGTGGTGGCATAATGCTCTTCCTACAGAGCTCATGAAAAAAGTTCAGAGTCCTTGTTTCTGCTCTAGATATTTGAAAGTTGGTTCTTTTGCTGCTTGTGGTAAGCTCATTTGATTTTTTTAAACTGAATGCATAAAATGTATTTTATAGGGCTTAATATGGATTTAGCATTCATTTTAATCGAATACATGATCCTTTGATTAGCTGAATTGCAGGAACTGAAGAATTAATCTCTGGCTAACTCACCTTGAAATTGTCACCTCTAAATTTAGGTCAGTATTTTCAGAAATACAACTCTGTTTCTAAAATTATTTTTTATTTCAAACTGACAATATATCTGCACACATGTGTGTATATATATACACATGTATAGAATACCATGCGACATTTTGGTAACATATATTGTATAATACTTATGTCATGGTACATGTGTCTCCTGAAGCATCTTACATTTATGGTCAAAACCTTCAGAATTGTTTCCTCTAGCTTTATTATGTATATGAAACACATTTACTATAGACTATATGACTATATTACTATATGACTATAGAGTCACTGCACTGTACTGTAGTGAACCAGAATTTCTTACTCCTTTCTAAGTGTAACTTAGTACTACTATTGGTTAGTCTTTCTCTGTGCTTCCCTCTCTCTATAGCCTTTGGTAAGTGACATTATATCACAGCCTCTGAGACCAACTTTTTATAAATTGTGAGATCATGTGATACTATTGTTTCTGTGCCTGGCTTATTTTACCAAACACAATGATCTCTAGTTCCATCTATGTTTTCATGAATCATAGGATTCCATCTTTTTATAGATGAAGTCTTCCTGGAAAACAAATGCCAGTTTTAAAAGCCCTTACTTTGATAAAGAATGTTACATCCTGGATAATAATGATAAAGAATAAAGTCATCTTTAGAAGGAACCACTATGAGATTCTTTCTATTGCACCCACACTCTAAAATAAATGAAAGATTTGCCAAAGAGAAATAGCACTTACCTTGCCTCAAGTTCCCAGAAAGTAGTATCATCTGACAGCCAAGGATTTGAAGGGTCAGGTGGAACAAGAAATGGATCATATTCTACATATTGTTCCGTATAACTGAGTAGACTAGGGAGAAAAAAAAATAAGATTCAGGTATTTCCTGAGTTTTCTGCCTGAAGTCGATAAAGAAACAAAAGTCAAACTAATAAAGGAACAATATGAAAACATCTGGCCAGGGAATCCATGTTTGCAAAACCTTATGATTTATGCATGTGCTTATGACATTTGCCTCCCATGTCTAAGATGTGGATTCAACACTCTTTAGGACTAAACGAGGCTCCTTTGGGAGGTTAGGTTGTGAAGTATGGTGCTAAGTCACTTTAGTCCTTGCTTTGCTACTTTGCTTGCCCAATAGATGTTAATCAATTTGTAGAAAGGATTATGAGGGAAAGTTGCTCAAAAGTATATATAGATATTAAGTAAAATATAGATGCTTTTCAATCTACAAGAACAAAAGTGAGAATGAAAAGGTTAAAGAGGCAAAATTTGACAGTGTGCCTAAATAAAGAATGTGAATCTTGCTAAGAGCAGAATGAAGACAAGACAAACTTAAAATATAAGTTTAATTCAGATGTTTTATGAGTGTGAAAATAAATATATAAATTCCATTGCTAAATTGCCAAAGTGTAGCCAGTAAATTAAAGTTCCTATCTGTCAGCAGAAGTGATAAGATTTCACTTGTTTGAATTCTTGTCTGTGGCTGAATCTGGGCTGGGCACCAGGACACGGCTTCTAGGGATTTAGGACAATGGTGATCATGCTGCCCATTCAACGACAGCACAAGATTTCTTCATAAAGTGCTTCATATATGCCAAGTAATGGCCTATATCTATAATCCTGGTTACTATGGAGGCTGAGATCTAAGAATTATGGCTCAGAGCCAGCCCTGGGCAAATTATCTATGAGATTCTTCTCTCCAATTAACCATTTAAAACACTGGAACTAGAGCTATGGATCAAGTGGCAGAACGCTAGTCTTGATCTAAAAGCTAAAAGACTCTGATTTCAAGTCAAAGGACTAGCACTCCCATCCTGAAAAAAAAATACATTACATGCATCAGGAAAAAAAAAACATATTTGTAGTTTCAATTATTTATCTCAGCCTCACTTAAAACCATCCTCTTGCCATCTCTAACACATTTGTGTCATGACATTTAAAAATTCACATTGGCAACTTAAAATACTTACCTATCAGCAACTTTTGACATTTTTAACCGATGTCTGTCTAACTGTATTTGCCAATATTTTATCTGCAAAGAGGGATAGAGAAGCAGTTACGTAAATAATGGCATCACAGATTTCAAATCTGATTTGCAGAAGACTGGATATTCTGGATAGATAAATGATTCTAAATAACATTTCAAAATCTAGCAAAATATTCAAAGCAGAGGGCTTTGAAAGAATTAACAGAGAAGGGCTATCTAGTTGAATGTGCAAAAAACTGATACAGCTTTGAAACAGAAATGAGCAAACATTGTATTTACTCTAACAAAATGTAATTTCACTGAAAATTGTTGTGGAGATTTCAAACATTAATTCACTATAAATAATCAAATCCAGAGTCACATTTCCACATAAGAATTTAATTCAGAAAACGAACATCATTTTGTCAACTCATAACTACAGCTCATGTGGATACAAACTCATGGGAAACTTTAACCTAGAAACTATATTTGCTTTTCCTTCAGGATGATTATAAACATACTAAAGAAGTGAATATAAATCACACCACAATAAAAACATTAGGAAAAGGAAAGTTTGAAAACAAAAGGGAAAATAGGCCTCAGATTGTACCAACCAAGAGGTTTAACTAGTATTTCATAACACATTAGTGTTTGCTTTGAAATACTTCTTAAAGCCAAAAAGACTGAAAAAGACAAGCAATATATGCCATGACTGCATACTATGATTGACAGGGGAAACCTTCAAAAGGTTTAGAGACATCAGGACTGTGGAAAGAGAAGTATCACCATTGTTGGACCAAATCACAGCCTTGTATGTGAAAAGGTGGCAGTAGGGTAATACGTTGATATGCTTCTCAAGTGTCATGTCTTCAAAGTAGGCAACTT
This sequence comes from Megascapheus bottae, assembly GCF_031878675.1. Lineage (NCBI taxonomy): Eukaryota > Metazoa > Chordata > Mammalia > Rodentia > Geomyidae > Megascapheus > Megascapheus bottae. The sequence goes on from NC_143518.1 coordinate 11,090,430, forward strand.
CATTGTTCTATTATTATTAATCATTGCTATCATTTGGGCACTGGATTTGAATCCATAGGTTCATGTATGCTAGGCAAGTGCAATACCACTATGCCCTTATTTGGCATGTTATTTTTTTGAGACTAGATCTTTCTTTGATGGTGTTAGTGTATATACCAAGGTAGCATGAAACTCTACAATCTTTCCTCATCCTCCTGACCAGCATGCACCATTCCTTTCATGACCTCTTAACTCCAAATCACTACGAAGCACTTGGGCATAGAAATTACCTTTCCCAGTACCCACCATTCCTATTTACTGTCTCCTCTCCACAGCTGCCACGCTGTGTGCCATTAGTAGGTTATTTTTCTCAGTCAACCCACCTGTTGGTGCAGCTCATCTTCTGTTGGAGGCTTTGTTTCTGCTGTGGGTGTGTGGGTTGGACTATGACTTCTAATATCATTTTGTAAACCATAGACAGACTATGTTAAAATAAAAACAATAAATATGTTAGGATAAAATATCTCTCACAGGCACAGGGAAAAAGTAAATTTGTATGATCTATCCAGTAAGGTCACTAAAAGCTTATTTGATGATGTGTGCTCTCCACCTCCAAAAGAAAGTGCTATCAACAACTGCCATGTACAAGTAAATCAGAAGAATGGGTATTTAGTAAACATGCAATTAGATTTTTAACTTGAACCTATTATGTGTGAAAATATGGTAAAAAGTATTCAATTTGGGGGCAGTCTGGAGGCCCTAAAATTAACATTTAATCACATCAAATTCAAAGTAAAATAGATGTGCATGTATATGTATATATATATGTATATATATGAAAACAAATTTTAAAAGAGATTTACAAATTATTTTCACAGAGGAACAGAATGAAGGACTGATGTGAATTCTGCAGCTTTGGTTTCACACTGAAGGCTCTCCATGGCAGCCTGCTGTTCCATGTCAAAGGGCAGAAGCCACTGAGTGCCACATCATCACTGAGAGGACATGTGCAAGTATTTTTTGACCCCAAAAGCCTTATATTTTCTCTGAAATTCTCAAGATTATGATGTCTTATTATTAATACACCGCAAGGGAAGACCAATCAACTATTATGAAGATTATTTTGTTTAGTATGAAGAAAGTTATAGAGACTAAAAGAGCTAAAATACCATCCTCATGTGACCATGAGTCACCTCATGTTAGCTCGAGAGAGAAAATCAAATTACCTTTTCTTTAATATCAAAGTTTCTTCATGGCTATGCTGACATAGGTATATACATACATGTTTGTATATATATATATATGTATGTATGTATATATATATCTTAAAATCTAAAGGAAAGATTTGAAAATGACCTAATACTAAATTTTAATGTCTTGGTATACTGATTGCAGTTCTGGTGATAAAGTCCAGGGTCTCATAAACGCTAAGCGAGTTCTAAACACTGAGCTATGTGCCTAACCTGACAATTATAAATTCTCAAATTATCACAAATCAGCTATATTCAAAACTCAATAGTTAAATACTGCATCCCCATATTAAATGAAAATATAACCCAAATATTCTTTAAGCAGATAAAATAGGTTATAATTTTTGGGAATCATTGTCTTTTTTCATTGTGTTATGGCATGAAATCACGAGAAGTATTATTCCATCTGACTTCCAAAGACATGAAGAACAGCTGTCTTTGCTAAGGGCAGAATCTGTATTGAAAGCTTAAGCACACATAACACAGGGCTTCCATAGCCTTCTCGGCAGCAGTATAAAATGGAGGGCAGTCTCTCAGCAGAAAGGCCAAAAACAGACAAACCAATTACTGAGCAAACCACCAACAGCTTGCATAAGACACGAGCACGTGTGTCTGGTCATTCTTTTGTAGGGTGTATAACCATATGCGGTGGCCAGCTTCACAGGGACAGAGCTGTGGGAAATCCTTCCGTGGTGGTGAGATACTTTCCTGCTTGTTACCAAGTTATTGATCGAAGCAAAGCGATTCAGAGTCACAAATCTTTTCAATTCCCCTTATAGCATGAAATGAACTGGAGCAAATTCCTCTAAATGAATATGTGAATGACAAATTGTATTTGGAGACATGGCCCCCTAGAAAGGAAATAATGTTAACTGAGAATCTAAGGCTGAGAACCTAACCAGACAGAATTGGTGCCCTTCTAAAAATATATATATATATAGGAGAATCTGTATTTTCCTTTCTCTCTGCTCACACATAGAAGAAAGGCCACTGAAGACACACAGCCCAACTGACTTTAAGCCAGAGCTTCCTGCCAGGCCTCCCAATATGTGTTCTGCATCTCTAGACTGATTGTTACAGGCCAAAAATTATATATATATACTTTATAGATTATATATTTATTGTATATACATATATTTCCATTTTCAACAGAAGGAATATAAATACTTTCTACATGACCGTGCCACTTTGAAAACTATATGGTCACCACCACTGTCTAAAATGGACTGTCTAAAATGTCACTGATTTCAGAACAACATTTCTCCCCAGGAACTGTTTCTCAGAACCAGACACCCAAAGATCTGATTTTAAAATGAAAGTCCTGAGACTCTGCCTGCAGTTAAACAGCACCACTTTCTCCTTGTACTTTTCTCTCAAATGCCCTTTGCTCATCAACATCACTTTTTTCTCAAATCATCTCCATCTCTTTTCCTTGCTTGTGACTCATTCCTGTCAGAAACAGGCAGCATCATCCATCTTCCTAGAGACCCAGGCAGGGATGATGCCATTGCTAAGGAGAAAGGGACCAAGAAGACCCAGAACGGCAGGAAACACCTGCCATGGAATGGAGGCAAGTATTCATTGGGCGATATTCTGTGCACACTGTCATACATCTCCAAGACCTTACAACAGATGCCAGATTACCTTCCGTGTTTTATGGGGATTTCTCATCCTCGATGACTTCTTAATGTCCACTTCGGTGGTATTTACACAACCAGGCTGAAATGGGAAAAAGAAAAAGAAAACAGAGAGAGTGAAATAAATAATTGGGTATGAGGTTCAGATTAGACTCATTCTCCAGAGAGAACCGGAGACATGACCTAAGCTTTCCATCAGTTGTAGACAATAATAAGCCTCAAACACAATTTTCAAACAATTCAGAGAAGCCAGAGAAAGTACTTGGGCCCATAACTACTCATGAAGCTAAGACCTTATGGGTCACAGCTGGAAGCCAGCCCAGGCCTAAAAGCCTTGGAGATTCCATCTTCAAAAATGACTAGTAAAAAGCCAGAATGAAGCCATAGCTCAAGTAACAGAAAACCAAGCAAGCGAGCAAGCCAAGCAAGCATGAGACCTTGAGTTCAAACACCAAAACAAAACAATACAGACACAAAAGAAAACATCTGGGCTTTGCATGTGAGAGTAGATGTTGTATTTTATGATTACTCACAGGAAGACAGAACAAGAGTGCCCCCTTCACTCTGCCCTACCCCACTCATCCCACCCACCCCACCCCTGTTCCCCGCTGAAGTCTGCTCACAGCATTCTGTAAAGCCTCTCCTCTTTATAGAACTTGACACTGCTTCTGGATGGCTGCTTGGTTTTCTCAAGAGAGAAAATGAAAGTGGCATTCAGTTCAGCCAGCACAAATACCAGGGTGATTTTTTTTTTATAGTGATGGGAAATTTACTGATTAAAAAATGTTTGTTTTACAAAGATAGACTGTGCCATATATTTCATGTTTTAAAAGAATTAGAGAAAGTATATTGCCAGTAGATTGAAGGTACAATATACTGTACTTGTTTCTAGAAATTTACAACTTTTCTTCTTTCAAAACAGAGGTCAAGAAAATTTGGAGTGTCTAGTTCTGCTTCCTTAAGTTACACACAAACAGCTCCCTGTGTACTTCTTTTGTATTTGGATAATAGAATTAGGGTAAGTGGGGGGAAGAAAGACGAGAAGGAAGAGAAGGAGGATAGAGAAAGGAGAGGAGGAGGAGGAGGAAGGGAAGGAGGAGCGACAAAAAAGGAAGAGAAAAAGTGAGTGGGGCAATAAGAATTGGGGATGTAGTGTACGTCAAAATCTCCAAAACTAGACCTTCACAACACAAGGAAAGGCAAGGCTATGGAACAAAACTGAAAGGAGATTCAAACATATACAGAACCTGAAAACTATAAAGGACTTCATCTTTTAGAAGTGATTAGAAGTTAATAGTTACATGAATTCTATTTTCATACTTTCAAGTTTGGGTGTAAGATTTAGAGATATTTTAATATTTTGAGCAAAATTAAACATTGAAGTAGTATACATCTCTGTTCAACTTTTTGATTTTATTTTTCTCACACATGGCAAGAAATTAAAGACTTGAGATGTCTGTGAAAGTGGTTGCAGGGAACTATGAATGTGGAACAGTTTTTGTTAATTGGGATAAGGTTAGGCAGAAGGCCCAAAGGTGATTTGCCTAATGAAACTTTTTGCAGAAAGAACACTGTCCTGATAACCCAGACATGACACAATACAACTCCACTGTCATATTACAATGAGTTAAAAAGGGGGGGGGGAGATGATAAATCCAAGTTAGATGATGCACCACTGTAATCCAAACACTAGGGAGGCAGAGAGACTGTTAATTTAAGCACTGCTTGAGATACTAAGTGTTGTTAAAAGAGAGAGAACAAAAGAGAGAAAGTAATAAGGATATTTCCTATAAATACTCTGTGTGAACTATGTATACTGTAGAAATACATACATTGTAATATAAACATTAAAGTATAAATTAACTTTATGTATCTACTGGGTAATAAAAGTAGCTGTTTTGGCCTAAGGATCAGTTTCATGGTAGAGAAAGGATAAAAGTGTTCACAGGTAGGAAGGACTTATTTACTGTAAATTCATGAAGCAGCAACTTGATCATTGTATAATATTCTTATTTCGTTTTTCTGTGACAAATCTAGTCATTCATTTTGTCCTTTTCTTTTTAAGAAGGGAGCCTGGAATTTTAATATGCATCTAAAATTCACAATAATTAATGTTTTAGACATGTTAAAGCACTGTGTTTTCATTTCCTCCTCAGTTTCTAGTTCCCTAATGTCATTCTTACCTATGCCTGGGCTTTGATGAAGAACCAGTTCCCATTGATACAATAGTATTGATACAACCAGAGACAAGCCTGGTCAATCAGATGATGGAGGTGCTAATGTAAGCTGGGAATAACTAGATATGATAATCTAGAAGGGCTAAGCCTTCATAACCCAGAGCAAGGAGAAATGAGACACAGATATGCAAGACTGCACAGGTCCTTCATGTTCCTTCTGTAGGAGTAGAGTGAGGGAGTGTCAGGAATTCTCACACCATGTCCAGCTCCCCCTGAGCCTTTGGAGAAGCCTCACAAATATTCACATACAACATGAACCTATAATTAAAGGTGTGGTGGCTAAGAAGATGAGCCCAGGGAAGTGTTTTCTAAGACTCCTGTGTAGTAAACAAAGAAACTCCAGAAGAGGCACAGGTTGTAAGGACAGTAGGTGGGTCAGATAAAAGCCTGCAGTGGAATTGGAACCCAGAATGCATGGAAGACAAATGCAAGGCATAAGTGTGTGGCGATAAGCGAGCACATTGCTACAAGTGAGGAAGGTAGACCATGCCCCCCTATCTAAAAATTCTGGCCAGCATCCTGTTGCTATCTGGCTTGCATCCTCCACTACATGAAATCGTATAAACAAAATCTCCCTGCAGCAAACTCCTCAAGACCAGTCCTTAGTAGCACCAGGCAAAAGCTGAGGAGAATTGAAAATGTGGTCAACTATCCCAAAGTGGTATAGTTAGCTACACAGATCATTTTACATTATGGCAGGATACAGAGCATGCTAATTAAAACTATCTTTCAAATAGGCTTCTGAGAAAAGAGACCAAGTGTTTTCTTTACATATCTGAGGAGTCTGAAATAATTAAACTCTACAATTTCTTTAGTGGGAATGTAAATGTAGGATTTTTTAATCAATTCGACATTATGTCAACCAAGATAATTAGCAAATGACCTCAGAAACTGTGTTAACCATTGAAGAAAAAAATTCCCCATAGGATCACATCTATTTGGCAGTTCAAAAGAGAATTGAAATTTTTATCCTCAAGTTTCAAAGATTCTGACCTTTTAAATTTGATTAATGAACCATTAACAGACTTCTGAAATTCTACTTGAGCCAATTACTAACACCACTAATCAACTAATTAATAAGCATTGATTGTAAAATAAAACTTGATTACAGCCTGAATAACCAGAAGTGTTTGTTTCTCATCCTATGAAAATAAAATATTCCTGATCAAAATTGATTCCTAATGGTGAAGTGGTTAAAATAATAAATAATAAACTGATAAGTAAAACTAGCTGCCTTCCTCAGTGCTCCTCCAAACTCCTGGCATAATTCAAATAACATTTTGAAACAGCTGTTAGTTAAACAGACCTAAGACACTTAAGCTATCTAGAGGACTCTTGTAGACTAAAAATGCTTAAATGCTGAATGTTGTCTAGGACCCTTCTGAACCAATAAGTTAATATTTTATTGCTAACAACCTCCAAGCAACTGTTTTTAAAAGTCAGGCATGAAATGAAATATGGATTTTTCTTGTATTCTTTTCTCTATTCAAAGACTATTTCTCTCTGTATCTAACTAAAGGTCTTGTGATGAATGGTGAAATACATAAATGAACACGTAGCCTTTCCTCCATTACCACCTAACACACTAAGACAAGACACAGGGCAATCACAATATGGGAGCACAGTGTCTAGGCAGATGAAAACATAAGGAATTACAAACAAAACATGTCCCACAGATGTAATTCTCTTCAATAGGGAAGGTAGATATTTTCTACAATTTTGTTTACAAGCATTTTCTTTATCCGAACAAGACCATGATGTCTTTGCTTATTAAAAAGCAAAGCAAAGGCTTTGAAGCATGTATAATAGGTGCCAGAAGCTGGCACCAGATCCACATGAAATGTTATGCATCAGTTGCTTTCTGCAGAACTAGATATATACATCCTCCCAATAAGATATATACATATATATATATATATCACCAGCAAATAAGCATTCCATAAACATATTCAAAAGGTGACTACCTGCTTGAAGCAGTATCAAGCTAAAAAATGGATGGATTTAGGGGATAATAAATTGCTGTTTCCATTGTCCTAGAAGTGAATCATAAGTCATTTCTAGTGACGCAAAGACAAATTTATCTTTAAGCAAATTGAGCAGTGTATAACATGGGTGTTACATGATTTATAACAACGTAGAATGCAATATTGTGGGACTCATAACTGAAACTGAAAGGAGAAATGAGGATGTCATGGACAAATAAAACCATCTTGGTATGTGTGCATGTTTATGGGGCACAATACAGAGACTGAGATTCTTCCATTATTGTCATTTTATTAGGATAACCTAAATCTCATTTAGTTCCTTTTCTTCTTATCTATTGTCAATCCATATTCCCATCTATCGTGTCTGCCTCTACATGTATCTATGTATGTAAGTATGCATGCATGTATGTATGTATGCATGTTCTATCTATCTATCTTTCTTTTTTTCTCTCTTTCTATCTATCTAAATCTACATACCTGTCTATTATCTATCATAAGTATTTGTCTATAATCTATTATTTTTGTTATATTTGTACTGGGATTGATCCTAATGTTTCCTGCCTGCTTTGCATACAATCCACCTATCGGTTCCATCTCCAGGTCATATTGTGAATATGGTGGCAGAAGGAATATGTGCATCAGAGCAATTCAGGAAAACATGAGCATTTAGAGCCAGGAATTGAAACTGACTCTCTTTAAATCCTGCTACTAGAGCAAATGGGCAGAACAGATCCTAAATGATGGCTGAATGGAGAAGTAAGAGAAAGGTGGCTAAAGGAGCCTTTATGCATATCCTGGGGGTTTTTGTTGAATAATAATTCTGGGGGAATGAAAGTGTCAGTTACATGTAAGTATTGGTTCAAACAGAGTTAGATTAACTTAAAACAAAATATTAACCTTGAACACAGTACATTTTCTATTTGTTTTGTTTTTTATATATTTTATTGTAATTAATAGAAGGGTTACATTATATTCACCAGATAGAAGGTGCATTAATTCACATACATCGATACCCTTTCTCATGTCTTGGTGCCCATTTCCCTCCCCCACATGCCCACCCCTCATCTTGTTTTCCCCCCTTCCCTATCCAATTTCAAATAACCAAATATAAATACATCCAATATATCAGAAAACAAAGTGAGATACCGAAACAATATGAAATAAACAAAGGAGAGCAAAAGAGATGAGAGATAACATAGTACATTAAGGAAAACAATCACTCATTATATGGCTATTGTTTCTATATCCTAGAGGTCCTTTCATTTAGTGTCATATTTTATGGCCTTATGTATCTAGGCTTTGCTCTATTGCAAATCTCTTCTAGGAGAGCCCACGGTTTCTACTGATTATGACAAATGAGGGAAACCATTGAGCCTATGTTCCTTTGAGTCTGGCTTACTTCACTTAATATGATTTTTTCTAAGTCTTTCCATTTCCTTACAAATGGGGTGATGTCATTCTTTCTGACAGCCGCATAGAATTCCATTGTGTAAAAATACCACATCTTGTTGATCCACTCATCAACCGAGGGACATCTGGGTTGGTTCCGTATCTTTGCTATGGTAAACTGTGCTGCAATGAATATCGTTGTGCTAGTGGATTTAGTAAGTCCTTGTTTCTGGACAATTGGGTAAATGCCTAGTAGTGGAATTGCTGGGTCATAGGGGAGTTCTATGTTTAGTCTTTTGAAGAACTGCCATACAGTTTTCCATAGTGGTTGAATGAGTTTGCACTCCTACCAACAGTGTAGTAGTGATCTCTCCTGGCCACATCCCTTCCAGCATCTGTTATTAGTTTTCTTGATCTTGGCCATTCTAACTGGAGTGAGGTAGAAACTTAGAGTTGTTTTCATTGCATTTCTTTCTGTCCTTTGCCATACAAATGCTCTGCAGTTTAATGCAGTCCCACTTATCCAGCCTTTCTCTGATTTGTTGTGATTCTTGGTCCTTATTAAGAAAGGTTCAATCTGTGCCAAGGAGGCCTGGTGTATCTCCTATTCCTTATTGTAAAGTTTTCAGTGTGTCAGCTTTTACCTCGAGGTCTTTGATCCATTTGGAGTTAATTCTAGTGCAGGGTGACAAAGAAGGATCCAACTTTAGTTTTCTGCAGGTGCTTAACCAGTTCTGCCAGCCCAAGTGTTGAAGAGGCTGCCTTTCTTCCACTTTATTTTTTTGGCTCCCTTGTCAAAGATTAGGTGGCCATAGGTCTGTGGTTTAATATCTGGGTCTTCAGTTCTGTTCCATTGGTCTTCAGGCCTGTTCTTGTGCCAGTACCAAGCTGTTTCGATAATTATAGCTCTGTAATAGAGTCTAAAGTTTGGTATTGAAATTCCTCTTGGCTGTTCGTTATGCTAAGAAGTGTTTTTGCTATACGGGGTCTTTTTATTTTTCCATATGAAATTTTGGATTGCCTCTTCTATTTCTTTAAAGAATGTCATTGGGATATTGACGGGTATTGCGTTGAATTTGTAGATAGCTCTTGGCAAGATTGTCATTTTCATGATGCTGATTCTTCCAATCCAGGAGCATGGGAGGTTTTTCCATTTCCTCATTTCTGCTTTAATTTCCTTTTTCAGGTTTTAGAGTTTTCATCAAAAAGGTCCTTTACATTCTTAGTTAAGATAGTTCCTAGGTACTTTATTTTCTTTGGCTATTGCAAAAGGAGTTGCTTTCCTGATTGTTGCCTCATTTCTCTCACTGTTGGCATAGAGGAAGGCAGTTGATTTTTGAGGGTTAATTTTATAGCCTGCTACCCTTCCAAAGTTTTGAATCAGCTCAAGGAGCTTGGGAGTAGAGTCTATAGGGTTCTTTAAATACAGAATCATGTCATCTGCAAAGAGGGAAAGTTTCACTTCCTCTTTCCCTATTTGGATCCCCTTCATGCTTGCTTCTTGCTTTATTCCTCTGGCTAGGAATTCTAATACCATGTTAAAGAGGAGTGGAGAGAGTGTGCAACCTTGTCTTGTTCCTGATTTTAGAGGGAATGGCTTTAGCTTTTGGCCATTAAGTATAATACTTGCTGTGAGTTTTTCATACACAGCCTTTATTGTCTCAACAGATGCAGAAAAGGCATTTGAGAAGATCCAACACCCCTTTATGTTAAAAGCTCTGGAGAAACTTGTTTTGTTTTTTAAGAGAATTGCCACTGCTACTGAGCTACACCTCTGGCCTTTGATTTATTTTATTTTACTTTTGAGAGTGGTGGCTTACTATGTAGCCCAGACTGAACTTGAATTTGACATGTAGTCAAAGATTGTCTCCCACTCCCAATCCATTAGCCTTGGCTTCCTGAATACTGACTGGGATTATAGTAGTAGTTTTAAAAATTAGTACTACTAGTTTTGAAATTCAATATGGGGGCCAGGAATGTAGCTTAGTGGTAGAGTGCTCACCTAGCATGCACAAAGCCCTGGGTTCAATTCCTCAGAGCCACATACTCAGAAAAAAAATAAGCAGTGGTGCTATGGCTCAAGTGGCAGAGCACTAGCCTTGAGCAAAACGTGTCCAAGGACAGTACCCAGGCCCTGAATTAAAAAATAAATTACCTCACTTAAAATTATCCTTTAAACCTCCTATAAATGATTACAGATTCAGAAGTATCCAATTTCAAGATATATTTAAAAAACTGCTGGTATATGTTGACACATTTCTATTTTTCACATTTTTATTTTTAAAGATTAGTTGTGTCGAAGGTTTCCATCTAACATATCCATTTATGCATTAAATGTGACCTGCTCAGATTCATTCCATCATTCTCATCATACACCACCTTACCAAACGAATTTCAATAACTTTTGTTACCCTATTTTCCAGAAATATGAAAATATAGCGGGAAAGATAGCAAGATAGATAGACAAAAGATAGAAAGAAAGAAAGAGAGAGAGAGAGAGAGAGAGAGAGAGAGAGAGAGAGAAAGGAAGGAAGGAAGGAAGGAAGGAAGGAAGGAAGGAAGGAAGGAAAGAAGGAAGGAAGGAAAGAAAGAAGGGAGGGAGGGAGGGAGGCAGGAAGGGAGGTAGGGGGAAGGAAATATATTTAGGAGATATTTAGGGCATAGCCACTCTCCTTCACATGAATCTCACTTTGTTTTTGCTGGCTAATTTAGCCTTGTGGACACCTGAACACAAAACTGAAGGGTTTTTAGATAATTGCTTAAACTTAAAAAAATGAAAATCAAATAAAAATTCACCTAAAAGTGAAAAAAAAAACTGGAGGGGGGGAACCTTAGGCCTTCTTTTATTTCTATTATAGTGTTTACCCCTTGATTCCTATTTAATCATGCTGCCACAGATTCTTGGTTTAGTCTTCCTTCTTGGAGGTACACATTAAGTGAACTGAGCATGCCCAGGAGGCAGAGACATGTTGCCTAGCAGAGGTCTGGGGATTATAGCAAGTCAGCATGGGGCTGTGGAGAGTAGAAGGATCAAGTAGAAATCATAGACTGTGGTGGAAAATATGGATTAATGCTGAACACAAAGGGAAGCTAGTAGAAGGTGATAAACAAGGGAGTAACTTTATATGATGTATACTTTTAAACACTACGTCAGACCTTTTGTACTTTATGATGAACTCAAAATGGACCATAGATGCAAATATAAAATGCTAAATTGCAAAACTTTTACAAGACTACAAAGGAGAAAATCCGAGTGATTTGGCGTGGGTTTGATAGCAACTTTTAGATACAACTCCAAAGTCATGGTCTATGAGAGAAATAATTGGTAAGCTAGACTCAATATTTTTCAATGATAAAAATTTAAAAAAAATGATTCTGTGAAAGATACAACAAAATAGTGGGGCAAATTATTTTCTGCAAAATAATGTGTGTGTGTGTGTGTGTGTGTGTGTATTAATGTAACAAATGTATGACTTTGATGGAGGGATGTGAAAATGAAAAATTTTACACGTGAAGGACAAGGACTATATGAGAATTCCTTTCTGCTCATTTTTGCCCCGAACCTGAAACTCAGTGTTCTAAAAATAAGCTATTACAAATAGAACTCATGTTGGAGAAATGAATACTTTAGAAATGATCAATGGGGACAAAAACATGAGAAAGGGTATCAATGTGTGAGAAGTAATGCACCTTTTATCTGGTGAATATAACTGAAACCCCTCTATACATCACAATAAAAACCTCATATTAAAAAAAAGGAATGGATAATCAGAGTAGAATCAGGGTAAAAATGAAAGCCATAAGACCAGTTAAAAGGTTATTAAAAAAATTAGGAAAGAAATTATGATGACATGGAGTTTCATATCAATATGAGGAATGATGCAAAGTATTTACAGGCAGGGTATATTTTGAAGCTGTTATAGACAAAATTTGCTAGGTATGTATGCCTAAGAAATGATCATCTACTTTTTCATAACTGTGTGAAGTGGCGCCATCTACTGAGGTGAGGAAGCCCATGAGAGGACCTAATGTAAAAGTAAATAGCCCTCAAGAACACCTTCTGGACTATAATTATAAATCATATTAAGTGAAGTAAGCCAGACCCTAGGAAACATAGGCTCCATGGTTTCACTCATTTGTAGCAATTAGTATAGGTTTAGGATTCTCCCAGTATCAAATAGCTCAAAAGCTATGTGCATATAGCCATAAAGGATGAGGCTAAGCAAAATGAACTCCAGGATAGGGAAACAAGAGGTTTATCTTTGTGATTGTTGTTCTTAATGTACCATGTGAAGCAATTTCTTTTATCTTCTTTTCCTATTAGGTTTATCTCATGTATCTGACTTTGGTATCTGGTATATTATATATAGGTTTATCTATTTGAAAAAGGGAAGATAAGGGAAAAACAAGATGAGTGAGAGAGGGTAGGAGGAGGGAAAGTGGGAGAAAAACAAAGGAGGAAGCATCAGTGTTCAAGAAATAATATACCCACTACCTGATGAATGTAACTATATCCCCTCTGAATATCACCCCCACAATAAAATAAAATATACAATGTCAGTGTTTACAGAGTTTTTCAGGGATCTAACTCTTTGCCAAGTTGCATGAAGAGATCCATGATTCGGATCCTTTCCATCATAGCTGCTTACCAAGAATCTCTTCCTAGTCCATCCATTTGTTCCTTTGCCATTCTACTTCAACTCTGAGATATAAACACAGCAATGATGAAAAATTTCTGGAACCCTGAGTGGGTAGTGGACTGTTTTCCATTACTTAGAATCTCTGCTCCATCTTCTGAATTCTATCGTATCTGCTTTGACTGAAATCAGTTTAATATTTAGCATCTATCTGTGCAACCTTCAAAGACAGTTCCCTTTATGCAATGGGAATTGTCATGCATGGACAACTGCAGATGGACTGTCAGAAAATCAGCCAGCAAGAGAAGTCCAACAAGTAAGCTTGCCTATGAATTCTTTGCAATTAGTAGGTTTTCCTCCCCACTCCCCCTGGTGGGTCATGGGGCTTGAACTTCGTGTGGTTGCTGTCCCTGAGCCCTTCAGCTCAAGGTTACCTCCATATCCTTGAGCCAAGCCCCACTTCCTGTTTTTTAGAGGTTAATTGGAGAAAAGAGTCTCAGGTTCTTTTGTTCTCAGGCTGGCTTTGAATCTTGATTCTCAGATCTCAGTCTCCTGAGTAGTTAGGCGTGAGCCACCATGCCTGGCTGGTTTTCCTATTTTTAATGTTCAGCATTAAATAGTTAATATGTCCTCCCATTAGAATCACTTTAAAGAAAAAGACACTGCGTTGAAAATAAGTTGTCATAATTAGCATTACTACAGGGTTTCCTTGAAGGAAAAAAATCGTGCAGTAAATGTGCATGGATACCTGGCCTGCTGTGCCTATAAATTGATGCCCCCTTTCCCCTTCTAAGTTTTTCTCCTTCTTTATTTTATTTTATTTATTTGTTTATTTTTTGGTAGGTCATAGAGATTGAACTCTGGGCCTGGGCACGGTCCCTGAGCAACTCAGCTCAGGGCTACTACCCTACCCCTTGAGCCACAGCCCACTTCCCATTTTCTAGTAATTAATTGGAGATAAGAGTCTCACATTCTTTAATGCCCGGGCTGGCTTTGAACTGCAATCTCAGATCTCAGCCTCTTGAGTACCTAGTATTACAGGCATGAGCCACTGGTGCCTGGTTTCCTATCTTTTATACTCTAAAAAAAAAAAAATTCCCAAATTAGATATACTCATTAGCCAAATGTACCTGGATAGGCTCCTGTTTGCCTAAAGAATCATTGAAAGTGTTAAGCACTGCCCAGTGGAAAAGCCCTATAATCTGACTATAGTGTATGGGTATATTAAACAAGAACCCCTTCCATATTCAGGAGTATTTAACAACAGTAAATCCTTTATTTGTATCTGCTGAGAGCTTAAAGGGCACTGTGAAGTTAAATTAAAAATGTTAAGTTTGAGGAAAATCACCATATACTAGAATCAAACTTGAATTAAAATAGCAGTATTGGACTCCATAGCCTTGAATTACAAAGGACTTGAAAGACTTATATCCTATACTCCCAAATAGGAAAGAGGTGTGCCACTCTAGCTAGTTCACTTGGGCAGGTAAGAAATTACAACAAATGGAGTGCCTGTACTATAAACAAGAGGACTATTTTTCTCATTGTTCTGGAGGCTATGAAAGTTAAGATCAAGGGTTAGGAAAACCTGCTTTTTGAAAGAGAGAAAGAATGGGGAGGGAGATTTTACATTTTGTAACTTAGCTTGCCTGGAATTATCCATCTTCTTGTCTCAGCCTCACTAGTCTAGGATTACAGATATGAGCCACCTGTCCTATTGAGAGTTATGATTTCCTTTGTTACACTGTAAAGGTGGTCAGATGTCTTTCTTGGGTGTCTTTTGTAGTAGCACTATTTCCATCAATTAAGATGGAGCCAATACAATCTAATGGTTCTCCAAAGACAGGCTTCCTAAAGCTCTCACTAAGAGGATTGGATTTCAACACCTGCATTTGGGGGTGGGTTACATAAACATTTAGAGCAGAGATCCTTTACAAGACACAGAAAGGCTGAGCATCTTGCTACAAAGATAACTGATTTCAAAGATCACTTCTGTTACATTAATTCCCGATTTCCATAAAGAGAAAAAGTATGACATTTATTATAAATTTTTAAAAAGAGGATTTCACATGAAGTTCTCTTCTAGATTAGGTATGTATTTCCAAGAATTAATTGTATTTTATTTTCACTGTGAAAAGATAAAAAAAAAACCCAATAGAGCTCAGCAAGTTACAAAAGCACCTCTGAAATACTGTAAGCTCTTCTTCCCGATTCAAGGTCATTATCGGGAACACTAGTGTGTTCCTTAAGACAGCAAGGCCTGCAAGGCTAGATGGGTCTAATTCTCAATGCTTTCTGAGCTTTTGTGTCACTTTATGCCATTTTCAGCAATGCTGCCTTTTCCCCGGCAGTTTTTTTTTTTTTTTTTTTTTTTTTTTTTTTGCTGCTCGTGGTATCCTCAATACAACAATGTCCATCATTTTCTAATGTGTTATCTGGGTCCTGATTCAGGTCAAGAAACCTGATACAAACTTTAACACAGAGGCCATATTTTAGTAAAGGAATCAAAGAGTGTAGGTTAAAATGTTGGAGGTTTAACAATTACTTTGGTCAAGTCTTACATGGAGTATTTGCTGAATTTGGAGAAGAATTAATTTGGGGAATAGACCAGTTAGGAAATGATGGTGATTCATTCCTGTAATGTTGGCTATTCAAGAGACTGGGACCTAGAGCTTCTCGGTTCAAAGGCAGCCTAGGTAGAAAAGTGTGTAAAACTACATTTCCATTTAACCAGCAAAATGCCAGACTGAAGGCATGGCTTAAAATGGAAAGCATTAAGCTCTGAGTTCAAGCTACAGTACATACACAAAAAGGAAGAAAGAAGGCAGGAAAGAAGGAAAGAAGGAAGGGACTCTAACTGATAAAATCTCATTAAATTCTCTTGGTATCTTTTAGGACATGCATTCTGCAAGCTAATTGATTAGTTAAGACTTAGTCAACAACAAACATTTACTTGGAATTCTAAGATTACAGATGTGATAAAATTTTGGAGCTGAGAGTTTATTCTGTTCTCGAGGAATGGGAATGTTGTCAGAGCAATCTTGTAAAACTATAGCCATATCATGTCACTCTCCTCTGCACATGTCCATATACTTCTTGTCACATTTTGGATAACTAGTAAACACCTAAAATGCTGTACAGGGTGCTAGGCAGATAGTTATCTGCCTACCATTCCACTCGTATTTGGTACCTCTCTATACTTGCTCAGTTTATTCCTGCTTCTCACTGTCCTTTTTACTACTCCTCATCAGTCTCTGATTTCTCTCTTTCCTATGTATTGTACTAACTTCAATCTCTTTCCATGGTTAAGGCATAGTTGGCCTTTGTCCTAAGTATAAGGAATAATTTACTCAATTGTAGTATCATTATCTCGATAAGGATATATTATATAATTGAAGATTAACATCTTCGATTGTATGAAAACAATCTGATTCAAGGGAGGAAAGAAAAACAAATGTAACAATAGCTGTCATAGTGCAGAATATTTTTATATTTTCCAAACCATAGCAACTGTCCAATCTGATTGTCACGAGTACTCTATGAAGTATGAAGGCCCACCACTATAAATCTAATTTCATTGCAGTACTATATTGTACATTGCACACTGGAAAGAAATAGTGATATTTGCTGGTCAGATACAAATTCAAGTTATAATTTCCACTGACAACTTTACAAGAGTCATTGCTCTTTAATTTAGATATCAATGTTTGCTTCTTCCTGAAATTACCACCTCTGTAGCACACTTGAGAATGCAGAAAACTTTTGAATAAGCCACTTTTTTAACTGCTAGCAATTGTACATAAAAAGTATAGAAAATTTAAGAATGTAGAAAGCATTTCAATAAGGCACTTAGTAATGAGGAGCGTAGAAAAATATATATCTATATTTTTGATACTTGCTTGCTATAACCTTAAGGAAGGTAACAGCAGTTCTCGT
The DNA here is from genome assembly GCF_031878675.1 of Megascapheus bottae. Taxonomy (NCBI): domain Eukaryota; kingdom Metazoa; phylum Chordata; class Mammalia; order Rodentia; family Geomyidae; genus Megascapheus; species Megascapheus bottae. Next base: position 11,107,480 of record NC_143518.1, read on the forward strand.
GACTAATCTACAACCACCCACTCGCCCTTGGGACCTAGACACTCCCGGATCTGGAGCTCGAGTTACCCTCTGGTAGGGAGTATACACATTCCAGATCCTCCACCTAGGCCTGGAGCTAGAGATAGTGGCCGTCTGGCATCTACAAGGTCGGACTTGCCGGGGTCAGCAAACTAGGGTAATCGCAAGCCCATTACTATGAAGATAAAACCATCCTCCTAGAATCACCATAGGGGCTCCGTCCAATCAGTTCAAAGCACAACAGCCCGCTAGCCCACCAATGATTAGTCTCGGCCCCTTTCCCACTTTGTGTTGCACCAATCATTGCTAGAAGTTTGGTATGAATTTTCCCACGTGGTGTATCGATTCCTTACTAATGCTTACTGGGGCCTTCCCCCTACCAAAGAATGTACAAAAGGTGCTGTAATTTTGGGCTCAGGGCCTCTGGTCTGGACTCTACTACTAGTGTGCAGAGATCCATGCTCGAGTTCGTCAATAAACGACTTATTGCAGTTTGCATTGATCCTTGGCCTCTGACGATCCTTCTGCGGGGCTTCAAGTTTCTGGGCATTATAGTATCTCTTTCTGTGTATGAAGAGTAAGAACAGTGGTATAACCCTTGAATTAATTGAAATTGTCTTAAATCTCTCTTTTTTTTTTTTTTTTTGCCAGTCTTGGAGCTTGAACTCAAGCCTGAGAACTGTCCTTGAGCTTTTTCCTAAGGGTAGCTCTCTTATCACTTGAGCCCAAGCACCACTTCTCGCTTTTCTCAGTAGGTGATACTGAGGAATCAAACTCTGGTCACTGTGCATGCTAGGCAAGCACTCTACCACTAGGACAAACTCCCAACCCTTTCATTTTCTTTTTACCTCAACACAAGAAGTTCATTTGAAGGAGACACCTGATATAAGATTTAGAGAACACAGATTGCCATTCTTTTCTCCTTTTGAAAGAGACAATTGGTGTGTCTGGGGAAAAGCCAATGAAAGCAGAACTTACATCAAAACCACTCCCTGTGTGACCTGATGAAGCTAAATGAAAGGATCTTCAGGATATGGAAACAAGAGCTTTATCTTGTGTGATTGTTGTTCTTAATGTACTATGTGATTTCTCTTCTCTTTTGTTGCCCTTTGTTTAACCTTATATTGCTGCTGTATCTGACTTTGTTTTCTGGTATACTGTATATACATTTATTTGTTTATTTGAAATAGGAAAGGGAAGGGAGAAAACAAGATGATTGGGAGGGGTGGGAGGAAGGAAATGGGGACAAGAACATGAGAAGGGGTATCAATGTGTGAGAATTAATGCACCTACTATCTAGCCAATATAACTGTAACCCCTCTATACATTACAAAAAAAATAATAACACTCCCTGACAAGTCAGAGTATTCAGAAGTCTTCCTTGCTCTTTAGAGTACAGGCAGATTGAATGTGCTATTTTGTAAGATAAATCCCTCTAGAGACCATTACACTTGCATGTGTATGTTTGTACATGCCATACTTTTAACTTGGAGATGATATCAGAAAGAGCTGCATTACAGGTGACAGAACTCCCCCAGCCTCTTTGTCCCAATTGTTTACTAATTAATATTTACTACATATATTCTCTCTACTACATTAAAATGAGTTCTATTAATTATTTCTACTGTAAAGCAAAACTTTATCTCATCCCTGTATAGTAGGAATAGCATAGGAAACTGGCTTCTCAATAGCACATGGAGGCTGGTAGCTGTCATTACTCCATACTTACCCAGACCCTTTGCACTATGCAAGGCACCATCAGTGCTGTCAGTGTTTTGTTCTCCTTTAACTCCTTCTACAGGGTTAAATGTTAACCTTCAAGCACAGCATTCCCCCCACCCGCACCCTCTCCATCCACAGAAGATACAGGTCAGAAATCAGGTACATCATTTTGAAAAGTTGCCAATCCACAGGCTATAGAAGAACCAGCTTAATAATAGGGAAAGTTATTTTTTATTCTCACTACACCCATGGATCACATAAATAGCCCCTGATCTTACGTACCAGGGCACTGTGTCTATGAGTCTATTCAGGGAGAATAGAGAGAGAGGCCTAAAGATAAAAGCTGTACCCAGGGAGGAAAAAAAAAAAAGAAGAAAAAGATTTTCTTTCCTAGAGATTCATGAGAGCCACATTGTCAAAATATTTTCAATCTAAAAGGAATAGATAAGAATAATAGAAGTGCTGTGCTTTTTATTCATGATACAAAAGGAAGCTTTAAATTTGGATTAAGACACATTGAGCTACTTTAAAACTGTTAAAGGCATCAGTCATAAGGCCATGTGCTGACTTGGCCATAAGGAAAGAAACCTGCTTTATTTCTGTTGTCCTCAGCCGTATTTGTCTGTCACGAATATCATGAAACTGGCAATGCCAATGGTTACAGTGGGAATAACACTGATGGAAGTCCACTTGGGGTGTTAATGGAAGATACTGAAGTTTTCCTGTAGTAGGTCAAGTGAGATCTTGAAAGGAAATAGGTAAGTAATTATTTTATATATATGCCAGGTGGTTCATGCCTAAAATCCCAGCTACTCAGAAGGCTAAGATCTAAGGAAAATGGTTTGAAGCCAGTACAGGAATGAAAGACTCTTATCTCCAACATAGTATTTAAAAAAAAGCCAGAAGTAGAATTATGGCTCTATTGGTAGAGTTCAAGCCTTGAACAAAAAAAGCTCAAGGATAGTGCCCAGAAATGAATTCAAGCCACAGGACCTACACAAGATAGATGATAGATAGATAGATAGATAGATAGATAGATAGATAGATAGATAGATGATAGATAGTAGATAGATAGGTAGATGATAGATAGATAGATAGATAGATAGATAGATAGATAGATAGATAGATAGATAAACTGCTTCTCTATAGCCCATAGAATGTTATATCTGCTAGCTCTAACTCAGGAAAAGAAAAGAACTTCCTAGAGAATATTTATGCTTTTCATACTTTCTTAACATGTTCCAAATTGTGTCAGCTTAGTGTGACTGATAATATTGAGCCATCTCTCAGAGAGGTCATGAGAACAGGCATGTGTTGCCCTCTGCCTGCCTTGGAGATCAAATAAGCCTTACAAAGTTTATCAGACTAATCAATAAATCACTGATCATTTTCCTACCTCTTACTGGTGCAAAATAAACACTAGTTCCTCTGCAAGAAGCCAGACTCAGGGGAAGAAGTGCTGAGCTGAGAAAAAGAGATCATAAGCTAAGTAATGGAGATCACATGGAATTTTGAAGCAAATGTCAGGTTTGGGTCATGATTACAGATTGGAATCTCAGTCCTATCATAGTCTATAAAACTCAACTCCCGAGTCTTTCCTTTTCTGCATATCTTATTTATTTCCTATATTATTTAAGAAATTTATATATTTATCAAGTATTTTATATATTTATTTTTTGCTTGTTGTTTATTTAAAATAATTTATATGCCCTTAAAAAGCTGCCACTAAAATCTCATAATCTATGTGAAAGTAAAATTTCTTGAATTATGCTAATTTTATGTTAATTTTACATTAACGATACTAAAAGCTGGAAATATATATATATATATATATATATATATATATATATATATATATATATTACTCTAGAGACTGAGGCAGGAGGATTGAGAGTTCTAGGCCAGCCTGTAGCTACCTAGATAAACCTTATCTCAAAAAATAAAGGAAAAGAAAGAAAAGGAGAGAAATGAAGAGGAGAGTACAGGTGGGAGAGAGGGGAGGGGAGGTTAGTATAGGGGAGGAGAAAGAAGGGCAAAGGGGACAGGAGGTGAGTGGATTTATCATAATTACTCCATATATTTTCCAGATAACATCATAATTAACTGCCAAGATCTTCCACTTGCTTTTCAGTTATATATTTGAATCTAAAAGTAGATTTTAAAAACAATTTATTTGCCACTATTTGATAATTTCTGCTCTTCACATGCTGAGGTTTTCCTATCTTGGTAGGAGCTAAATGTGAAGCTCTAATTTTGAGTAGTTGTTTTCATAGTTCTACTCCAGATCTCACTAAAGTATTTATGCAATAAGCCATCAGGAAGTCTCGACTCTATTGCCAAGGGTTCACTATCTCAGCCACAGGGGGAGAATTCGATTCATCTTTGTCTTTACCCTCAAGTGTATCAAACTTCTATCTTTATTGGCTGAACATATCATGAAAAGATGAATAGAAAGAAGGAGAACTCAGTAAAAAAAAATGCAATGTATATCCTACAAATTAAAAAAAAATAAGAGAAGGGGTATTTTGGGAGGGATGAGTTAGAGCAGCGTAGGGGTGACATGGATCAAGGTGCATTGTGCTCATAAACTGCTTGGTTGAATTGCAACTCCTTAAAATGACTTAAAGATAATATTTTTAATGTAATGCAGAATTTTTATTGAAATATGCAGAAATTTGCTGTTTTACTTCAGTGACCTATTTTTTTCCTGGCAAATGATTAATTGTGCATATAAGAAAAAGGATTACTGGGCAAATATTTAAGGTGCATAATTAATAGCTGATCATTTCAGAGAGTCACATTGCCTGGTTCAGGGTAGTACTGCTGGATCTTTGCAGTAGATACAGCTATGTATTCAAATTTCACATATTTAGGTCAATTTAATTGAAAAAGCAAGGTAGTACTCCATAAGAAAGGGAAGTTTGAATTTTTCTTGTTCTGTGTGGGGAAAAATCATTGGCAGGATTTTCAACACAATATTCACAAAAAAGAAAGTATTTCTGCTCTCACACATTAGCCAGATTCTTCAAAGAGGTTTGTTTTTAATGCCTGAAAATCCTTTTTGCAGAACTCTGCTTTTTCTTTCTCTTCTTTCTTCTTTTAGTTGGACGATATGGATCAGGTCAAGAATGTATTCACCACACAAGACAAACAAAAAGCAAGCAAATGGAATCAAAAGGGAAAACAATAAATACACTTTGTCATATCCTCTTTCAAGGTCTTGTCTTTACAATTCACAAATACAGGCCATGAATGAACTAGCAACATTTCAACCAGGGTGAATCTGACATTAAACAGAATGCATTATCTGTTATGCATTGTTATCATCACGTGACACTATGACATGCCATCTTTTTCAACTTATCTAGGTTTGGGAGCACAGCTTAAGTGGCAGAATACCAGTTTAGCAAGCATGAAGTCCTAAATTCAAACCCCAGTACAATCACCTCAGAAAAGATATAGAATATTTTCATGTGCCTACCCCATTCTACATTTCCCTTCCATAAATCTCTTCTTTTAATGAAGCACACTCGTTTCTATTGGCAGTCAATGGTGATCCTTTATCATTCCTTTAACGTATGTAGCTTAAATTAAAATAAGAGCAACAATTTTAATACTGGGTTCCATTAAAATTGTTGCTGTTGTTGTTTTAATTTAATGCCAAACAACAATGTCTTCAGAAGGTTTGGTGTAGTGCTTTAATGATAATACCAAACCTAAGGTCACCAAGATTTTCTGTGTGTCATCTTCGAGGAGATTTTGCGTTATTCACTTAGATCTATGATCCATTTTGAGCCATCTTTTTTGATAGATGTAAAGTTTGTGTTTAATTTATCTATCTTCCCACATGTCTGAGAATATAGCTACTGTCTGAAAAATGTTAAGATGCGTTTTATGCTCCAAATATATTTTTTTCTCACAAGTGCACCACTTTAGTTATTTGTCACATGTGATTTCATGCTTTTTGATCAGGGCATAGCCTCAAACAATTACCCTGTGTCTGTTAACTGAGATTGGAAACACAGGCCTCTGCAACCACATTTAGATTCTTTTGCTAACTTTTCCCTAGGCTTACCTCAAACCATCCACTCATCTCCAGCTCCTGCATAAACAACTGTACCTTTTTCCCACGTTAAAAACTACTATTTCTTCATAAACAGATCCATGTGCTATTGTGTAGTATTCTTCTTTGTCTCTGATGATGTTTCTTTCTTCTGAAGATGACTTTTTCTAAAATTAATATAGCAACTCCATCTTTCTTTAAATTGGCTTTAACATTCAATGCTACAAAAACTGCAATTTAAACACACCATAAACAGAACATTCTACATGGTTTATTTGAAGAAAGAAAATGATATAGAAGGAATTTAAACACTTCCTGTAGTTAGGGAGCTATGAGTAGATAAGGAAAACAACAACAGACTTGCCTAATAGGCAAACAATACTTGTCACCATGCTTCTTTCTGATAACTGTCACTTCAGAATTTTGTAACTTTAAACTTAATAATTTAAAAATAAATTTCATATTCCAACACACACTTCAAACTTTGGCCTCATTTTCATATCAACAGACAAGATCTCTGTCTATGTTATGTGTTTATACCTATTATACTCTTTAAAAAAAAATCTCACTATTACAAACCTGTGACCAGCCCCTTAGTAGCATATTGGGATAAAAAGGTGATCTAGTATTTATACTTACTAATGATTTCTAATTTTATTCCTTTTTTTTTAGTGATGCTGGAGTTTGAAACCATTCCCATTCTTTCTCCTGTTCTTTTGTTTGTTTGTTTGTTCATATTACCTTGTGTGCATGCACAAGCCAGACTGAAAGCATCTCATGGAGCTAGAATGACAGCTATGCACCACTAGCCCAGCTACTGATTAAGCTAGGGTCTTATGTTCATATCCAGGGTTAGCCTGGAACTATGGTCCCCTTATTCTCTAGCTAGGCGTAGAGCCTTGAGCTGCAAGTGCCAAACTCCTAATCTCAGAATACATTATATTTCTGGTCCATTGTGTTTCCCACCCTAGTACCAGGGTTTAAACTAAGGGGGCCAGGCTGTGTTGGTTTTCTTGCTCCCTACTATAAGCCATTATTCTAGCCAGGAATTTTGCTGGTTAATTAGAGATTAAGTCTCATTGACTTTTCTTATCTTACTGGCTTCAAACTTTGATCTTCCATATTTCAGCCTCGTGACTAGCTAGGATTATACATCTGATCCTGCCACCCATCTAGTCCGTTATATGTAATCGGTACCAGAAGTCATCATTTTCATTTTTTTAAAAAATGGCAATAATTAGCCGGGCACAGGTTGCTGAAGCCTGTAATCCTACCTACTCAGGAGGCAGATATTTGAGGAAGCAGTCCAAAGGCAGCCTGAGAAGGAAAGTATATGAGACTCTTATCTCCAATTAGAAACAAAGGCAAGGCAGGATACGGAGCTGAGGCTGAAGTGGTAGAGTACAAGCCTTAAACACAAAAGCTCGAGGACAGAGCACACACCCTAAATCCAAGCTCCAATGCTAGTATAAAAAAGTAATTGTCAATGATTTTAGATATTTCCAAATATTGGGAAGTTCTTATACTGAGATTTTATTTCCCAACCATTGTTAACACTGATTGTATTGAATCCAAAGTAAGATAAATACAATAAAACTCAATTCCAACTCTAATAATATCTTCAAAACACAAAATGACATGTTGAGTTTGATGATGTGTGTGGATATTTTTATTCTTATTCTTTCCACTTTGACTTGTCATCATTCCTTCACATACTACCGAATTCCAACCCTGTTCTTTTAACCTCTGTTTTCAATATCTTTTGGTACTGGGATTTAAATTCAAACCCTCTCACTTGTGCTCTATCCCTTGATCCATGTGCGCATCATTTTGGACTAAATGTGTTTTTGTTGTTGTTGTTGTTTTGTCTTTTGTTGTTTTGTCATTTTGTTTATTGGCCAGTCCAGGTAGAGGTTCATAATTTTTCCTGGAGAACTGAATCATCTTACCTCCATCTTTTAAGTAAGTGTGATTGCAAGCATGTACTACTGTGTCTACACAATTATAGATTTTTTTTTAAAGTATGATGTCTAGAACTAGTCCTCAAATCCTCAAGTTAATTTCATTCAGTACTTTGACAAGTAAAAAAAAATACTTTAATATACTATAATATACTATAATATAATTGACAATTGGAGGTACTTCATAAAATTGTAGAAAGATTGGACTGAGAGTATGGTATGAAGTCCCAGGTTTATCTTCAGCACGGAAAATAATTAAGGAAACATTGCATAGAAATGCCAACTTCCTCATAATCTTCAACCTACTTAAATTTAATCTTTTATCCCTTTGAATTCTTGAATAATTTCTGATAATTCTATCTGTAACTTTTGCTAAGTGGTAAATCCTTCTCAGTAATTCTATTTTATTTTATTTTTTCCAAAGCAAATATTGACATAGAGAAACTACCTTATTTCATAAGAGAAGAACAGAAGAATTACTTTTTTGTTAATGTAACTTAAAAGTGACCCTATGTATAATAAAATCATATTAAAATCTTATTTTCTACATACTTGGTATGAATTCACATAATATATTACTTTCCATTAAACCAGCTACAGAAGATGGTAAATTGCTATTTGAAACTCCTGTTTCCCCAATGTTTCTGGATAATGCTCTCCAATCAAACCTTTGTAATAAATGCATCAGAGCAAAACACACAAACCAAAAAACAGCATATCATCCTCGCCAGAATTCAAACAGTTTTATAAAAATGGCTTTAAAAAAAAACCAAGAGTGATGTGTTGTATTTTTATTGAAAGATAAAATGTATTTGAAGGATAAAGAATTAAGAAAAAAGTTCTACTTGTGGCTTTTGAAAATATAACTATATTTATGAAGGTAAATCAGGGAAATATAACAATACAACTTAAATGCTTTTTCAATTAAATTGACCTAAATATGTGAAATTTTAATACATAGCTGTATCTACTGCAAAGATCCAGCATAAGAATTTTAAAACTGATTATGACTAGTTAATAGTGTTTCAATTGGCCCTTAATAACAAAAAGGATATCTTTGTTATCTCATTTATGTACTAGTAACTTCTGTAAATTAAATGTATTTTACACAAAAATATAAGAGAAAATCTTGTAAATAGAAGATAGACTCGATAGAATATGTTCTGTATAAACAGCCACTGCATACTTTGGCCTGCTGCCACATATCTTATAGAATCATACATGATGGGCTGGGAGCCTAGCCTAATGGTAGACTGCTGTCCTAGCATGCAGGAAGCCCCAGATTCCATTCCTTGGTACCACATACAAAGAAAAATGCCAGAAGTGGCACTATGGCTTAAGTAGCAGAGCACTAGCCTTGAGCAAAAAGTGTCCAAGGACAGTACCCAGGCCCTAAGTTCAAGCTCCAGGACTGACAATTAATTCATTAATTCATTAATCTAAAATAAATTAAATGATAGAGGTTGTTTGTTTCCCAATATCAGGGCCTACAATGATTGAAAGATGCTATTACCTTTTGAGAATTATGAAAGAAATAATAATTAAAATAAAAGAGTATATGAAAGCCACAAATAAAGCATATAACAAAATAACTATAGATAACTATGTCATGCTCATTGCTCAATCTTTACGCCTTCCTTTCAAAGGATGGATCTCTAGAGGTGGAATCTTACTCTCTTCCTGGCACCACTCCCTAGCATCAAGCCTGCCTCCAGTATGACTAGCTGTGCATGTAAGCAAGTTCTATAAATATCTAGAAAATCTGAATCTTCTCCCAGGAAATAACTGGTACAATAGTGCCTTTCTTGTACAAGGTTACTAATATGTAAGTGATTATGTACATAATATGCTTCCACTGGATTTTGAGTGAGTCTTAGGACTCACTTGAATCAGTCAAGGACTGTTTTAACCAACATTTTATGCCTTGCCCATATACAACATCTGACACATATTGGTACTGAAATGAATGGCAGCACTATATAACACCACGTGTTGTAGGAAGGGTAGTGTGTGGATCTCATGAGTTTCAGATTTAGCTTTTGAAAGAAACGGCTTAGGCCTGCATTGACTGATGGCCTCAACAGTCAATGACACATTTAAATGAGATATTAGTGATAAAGGAACAGGAGTAGACTTAGGAGCGAGTAAGAGAAAATGCACTGATCAAAGTACACATGGGTCATGAAAATATCATTGTAAAATCCTTTGTACAGTTAATATAGACTAAAAAAAAAGGAAGATAGTGGAGCTCCATAAGTAGGCAGACCTTCCAGAAAGCTAATACAATTAGGATTATTCCAGACACCCCATCTGATATGACAAACAGGAAAGAGCAATTAACTGCAATCCTTGTCTTGTTAGAATATAGGAAACAAAGATCCAAAACAAAGCCCTAAATTAAAAATGCAAGTACAAGAAAAAGAAAAACAATGTGAGGATTTGGAAAACGTTATATTAAACGAAGTAAGCCAGGTCCAAAAAAATATAGGTTCCATGGTTTCCCTCATTTGTTGTAAGTAGAATGTGCCTATGCATCTACAAGTTAATGCAATGGAAGGCAAAAGACAAAAAATAACACTTGAACATGATAAATTATATAGGACTCTAAACATTACACAGTGAGGATTTTCTTAGGAGAGGATCACAAAGGACCTATGCTACATGCATAGGATCATATAAAATGATGTTTCTCAAAATAAGTTCAAAAAGTTGGAAACTTTTAATCAACCTCAACTCTGACACATATGACTTGAAGTCTTAACAGTGATCTACAGTTGATGACAGCAGGTAGTATTCACGTCTAGGAATGAACACAGAAGTAGAACTTGCTACTGTTTTTCCTCTGCTTTTATTTAGAGGGAAAAGTACTTCAAGGAGCTCAGGAAGCTCTTGCCATAGCTTAGGCTGCACTAGAAGGGGTGACTAGAGATGTTTTTTGGCATCTGGCTGGGAGACAGTGATTCAAACCTCTTTGAATAGTTCCTGGTTGTTAACCCACCTGTGCTTTTGCTACCTTTTTTGAATCACCCAGCATGAAGAACACAGAAAGGTAAAGACAGAAGATAAAAGGCATCTCTACCTTGCTCACATACTGTCTTCAGATAAGCTTCAGTATTTCACAAGGACCCTTTCAAACTTCTTCTTTTTTTTAAATAGTGATTGGTATCACCTCTAAAGCAATACAAGGAGTTGTCATGTAAGAAAACCAAGTGTTCGAATGGAAGAGCTCTGGAAACCCAAAGACCTAGTTATTTTCCATTTGACCATAGAAAGCACTGCTTAGTAGGTATGACAAAGACTGAAAACATTTCCAAGTTGGGAAAGAGCAGAAGCCAGTGATTTCAAGATGGTTTTTGCTTCCAAATGCTTCTCTGGTTGAAGCTTCTAGTTAGAAGTCAGCTGATGCTTAAAGTTGGAAGTCAGCTGGAGACATAATAGAGATATAGAGAACATTTCTGCACTTGCTAGGGAGAGACTTGAATGAGGAGACTTAACTCACTGAATAGGGGAAGACATCCATGAGCAGCTTCTGCCACACAAAGGCAAGGCACACAAAATCAGGACACAGGTCATGGACACAGAGGCAACAGAGCAGGGGAAGTTGCTACAATAAATTTAGAAGGTTTGAATATGTAAGTCTAGAGTAGAGCTGGGTGGAACAGCGGAACTTCATGAGCTAGTCTTGGATTACTGAGAGGATCCAAATCATATAAATTAAACAAGGATACGGATGTCTGGAGGACATAAAGCTAATAGAAAGCATAATATGGAAACTATGGGCCGGGAGTATGGCCTAGTAGTAACAGATCTTGCCTAGCATGCATGAAGACCCGGATTTGAGTCCTTGATACCACATACATAGAAAAAGGCAGAAGTAGTTCTGTAGCTCAAATGGTAGAGCTCTAATAATGAGAAAGCCAAAGGATAGTGCTCAGGCACTGAGTTCAAGCCCAATACTGGTTAAAAAAAAAGGAAACTGTAAGTAGAACATAATGTATTATATTGGCTGATTTCTAGAAGTTGCTTGAAACAAACAAGAAGAACTCCTCTTTCTAAGCCTTGTAATAGCTATGTTATGATTTCCTAATTCTTTTTTCAGCATGAGCAGTAAAAATCAGACTGAATTTTGAATAGAAAAACCAGTTAAGTTACAATTCTAATCTCTAGAGAATTCAAAAAAGAGCAAATTCAAAACAGAAATTAACAACTGAATTTCTTTGGGAAATTGAAATTAGCATACCTATTAGCAAACCTACAGAGCCTTTCTTTTTTGGTCTAATCAAAAGGTAGTTAAGAGAAAAAATTTAAGGTATCTTCAAATTATTTGTACTGACATATCACTGATACTGTGAGTTTATTATTTATTGTAGTAATTATTTCTATTAGGATTATCATCTAATACCTGGCCTGTATTTACAGAAATTTATAAAGGAAAATACATTATTTTAAAAAGGGCAATCAGACATTTTTTTTTGAAATATGGTGTCATAAAATATCCCAGGCTGGTTTCAAACACTGAATCTCTTCCCTTCACCTCCCAATGCTGAGTTTTAGATCTCTTGCTATCTCATACTCAACAATGTTTTAATATCTCCACAAAGTTTTCTGGTATTAGTTTTTAATATGCAGCAGCTGTTGCACCAAGGCAGATAGTTAGAAATTATTAGGAACAAGATATCAGTTCTTGAAAATACAGGCGATATTACATCATTAGAAGTATGAACTGATTTAAATTTGAAATCACATAAAATTGGTATGTGAAAGTCAAGAAGTTATAACAGAAAGTCATTAATAGATTTTTTAAAAATAAAGAAAAGGAAGCTACCTCTTCCCCCACCAATACCAGGGCTTGAACTCAGGGTTCTTCAGTGATTTAACTTCCATCCTTATAGATGACTCTTTACCATTCAAACCACTTCTTCAGCTCTTTGTTGTTTTGATAGTATAGATGGAGTTTCATGGATTTTTTTTCTTGGGCTGGTTTTAAATTAAGGTCCACTAGGGATCAGCCTCTTAGAATTATAAGCATGAGCCGCCAGTGTCTGGCTAAGCAGGAATAATATTTTTGACTCTTAGTCTCACTAACAAGTTGAGAAAGCTAAACAACACCCAAATCTGTTTCCCAACACCTTCATGTATTTTTAACAGCCTCAGTTTCCTAAATTGTCACTTGAGATAGAGAAGGGATTGCATAAAGAGAAATAAACAGTCTTTCAAATGGGACATTTTACTTTGACAATCTGGTCATCTTTCCTAAAAATGGCAATCTTTTCTTGCGCAATTCACCCAGATGCTGTGAACATGTCTTTCCCCAAGGCACCTTTATCTATCAAGGCCAAAGCATAGATCTATGAGAACATAGCATACTCACCACAGGTCTGTGCACATCCCAGAATGCTCTCTCTTGACTATCAAGGATCTTCCTTTCAATTTTGTCCCTCTTCTTATCCACTCTGTCAACATAGTAACCGTGAAGAGTAAGCAATGTTAAGTATAGTACCTTTCTGGACAGAAGGCCATAACTTGAACAAATCTTCCAAAAGACTCACAAGGACTCACTTTGCTTGGGCTTCTGCTTGCATAAAAATGAACTCCCACTTCCGGGCAAAGGCTCTCTGCAGCCTGGCCAAGCTCTCCTGGAAAACATCCCACAGGTAAAGACATTCTGGTGCTTATCTCCACTACTCCTTCTAGATGATTTCTATTTACCTTCGGGGGCAAACTGATCAAGATTTTGAAAGTGCTGAATGAAATCTGATTCTCAAAAGTCATGTTCCTTGAATAAGGCTAATATTCATTTGTTAATAGTCTTGAAACAGAAAAAATATATAATAACTACGTAAAAACAATAACAAGTATAAGTAACTTTAGAGAATGCAATTAAACATCCAATATGTGTCTGAAATTACCTTGGATGATAGGAGTACTCAACATTCATATATTGGATTTCTCTCTCTCCGCTTTATAGACAGGAAAACAATGAATCCCTAAAACTGATACCCTCCATTAACATAGATCATAACAATCAGTGTTAACCCTTGGCATCCTGGTCCACACTTCCCCATACTTGCTTGGAATCCAGTAAATCACAGTGCAACCACCATTTGAACAGGTTAGATTTCATGAGATTAATGTTATCTTCTGGTAATGAGCAACCTAAAGGTTTTGAAAACACCCTCTTCTCTGTATGAGTGGGCTTTAATTCAGTTCCAGTATCGTCACTAGTGTGTTTATCTGAAATTCCTACAGTGAAGTCAGCTTTCAAGAATGAAATTATACTTCTGCTTTCTGTGTTGAGGTGGCTTATTCAGAATTTCCCTGCTTTCAGTGTTCTTGAAGGCAGGGTGAAAGTGATGGGAGGTGTGAGGTCAGTGTGCAGCCTGATCCATGGAAATCTCATTCTGAAGCTCCAGGAAGGCAGAAAAGTAGCAGAGTACTTGGAACTGAACTTTGGTTACATTATTTTCTTCATTTCTTTTCACTTCTTTCCCTTTCTTTGCTGGAAGGTACTTGTACTTACAGCTTCATAATCTGCTAGCTCCAATCTTGCCTTGTTTTGCATTGTCCTCTTGCAGAGATAAACAGCTGGAAGAAAAGGAAGTCAAACATTTCTGCTTATTAACACGGAAGCAACATATGTACATGCATACTTATGTGTAAATATACAAATGCATGTATATGTATACAACATATATATAGGTATATACATATAAATATATGTGTGTATGCATGTGTATATATGTGTATGCATATATATACATATATATATAGCATCACAACACTTCATATCAAGGTATTTGTTGCTCTTATTCCAAGCTATAATTCTTTATTGTTATCTTTTTCTAGATAAAAATAATCATTACAAAAGTTAGAATTTAAAAAGAACAGAGTAGCATTTATAATGTGGAAATGAAATGCACATGCTAAGAAATTTCTAACCCCATCTTTATTTCTATTAACTGGCTGCCGTAATTTTAGCATCTCTAACAAAGCAGGGTAAAAACTGACCTTTCAGTGAAGTAGCCTATGAAATTAAAAGTCTTGGAATACAAATAAAATCACTTTGTAAAAGAAAATTATTTGAAGATTCATTTTAGACTCATTTTTTTCCAGATTCAATGGCAAAAGCCCTGTTAAAATAACCCAAAGTTTCTTAGCTTTACGTTAGTTCATTTCCCAAGATCTCTTGCTGGTCATTTCCCCTGTCACTAGTAAGAGTTTAGAACCTCTTGCCTACCTAAATTATGCTATCTCCTTCTGCCATTTTCCTGAGGATTCAGTTGTCCTGTAAAGTCAGTCTTGGCAGTAAGTTTATAGGATGATAACAGGGCAAAAATGATGATGACATTAGCATTGTCATCAAAGGCACTTTTTCCCTTTATTTTAGGGTATTCTGACTCTAATGTCAAGATATTCAGGACCCTGAGATAGAATTGTACTTTCTGGAATATTCTTATCATTTCATAAATGCAATCGTAGATGCTGTATAAAACTTTTGGATGAGGTCTCTTAAATATTACCTCCTGTAAGACTATCTCTGTAGGGACATCTTACACATACGACCTTTGCACTAAGCTACATCCACCTTAGTTTTGGATGAGAAAATCTAAATGTTACACCAAAACTCTCAGACTGATACAAACACAGATGCTATTTGCTCAAAAGTCTATCTTGCAAAGTTTTTAGTGTGAAGGTCAAGGTTGCCAGAGACCAATGTTAACATTACTACAAATGCTCACATCTCAACATATGGTTTCAGAATACAAACATTCTGTGGCTGACTATAATACTTTCATTTTTCTACTAATACAAGGAATTTCCACATTTGAACTTGAAAGCCAGTAGTGGAATAATGGGTTTCTAACTGGTCACGGTTTACTCTAACTCTGAAGGAAATGTAAGAGACCCCTATGAATTGAATGAAACAACTAAAGTCTTCTCACAAGTAGGTAAATTGTAGTGTATATACAAGAGCCCCAAGGGTATAACACAAAGACTGAGTCTTCTTAAATAATGTCTAATTAAACAATTTCAGCTTCCCTGTGGGGGGGGGTGGGGGTGCCTGGAATTATGTTTCAAGCATAGCTAAGCTTCAACATGTACTCATCATTTTTAAATCTTGTGCTGCATCAGTTACTTCCTGCTTTATTCTGATCATCTAGTCTTTGTAATCAACCAATTCCCTTTAGGAAACATATTTGAAACTTCATTAAATAAACTAATACATTATAGCAGGCGAGGGATGAGAATTTTTTTCATAAAGGCTGTTTACAAAGAAGTCATGTATTCTTTAATATGAGTCATATAAAATAATTTAAAAATTCTCTAGGGAACAAAGTGATTGAGTGGACAGACAGTGCTAGCATAAATCACAAGGACCATATACACAGGGAATGATTCAATAGGATGTTTAGAGAAGGGTCTGTTTAAAAGTCAAATCAACTTAAGTGCTATAATCCTCCTGCCTACTAAAATCTTTGGCTCACAAAATAAATGAAGGGAAAGGTAAAAGTCTGGGTTAATAAGCTAGAAAAGAATTTGGATCCCAGAGGGTGGAACAAAAATGGCCATGGGTAGGAAAGTGGAAACTTCACCAGTGAATGTCAATGCAATTGCAAGCAGAGACAAAACTTTTATTCTAATCAAGAGGGCAAGTTGTAAACAAGGCAGGAAGTCTAAGTAGATAAATTGGGGTTCCAATTCCAGGACATCAAAAGACAGAAAAATAAGAGGACTTACACATAGTCAGAAATATAGAAAATACTTAGCCCCAAAACAAAGCTTCAACCATTTCTAGCATAGCTCTTGAAAGTTTTCTATTCTGACAAAATATTGAAAAAATGAATAGCAAAGCCCTTCCCTGTACACTATTTAAAATGATGTCAATTACTGGGGACTTCGTTTCAATTCCAAGTTTGAATATATTTCTCTTCAGTGATTTTTCTGGGAGACCAGTTGAGATAATTTTGAAGACTTAATGGAGTAAAACATAAAGTGATTTAACAAGAGGCTCTACTACTAAATGGGAGATAGTTTGAGGAGTCTGAAGAGCTGCTCTGAATGACATAGATGTATGTAGAGACAGAGATTGCCACTTAGAATTTAGATGGAAAAGTCAGCTTCTAGATCACATAAGTTGAACAGGAACTGAATAAAAAGTGAATGCTGGTATTAGTATTTCTTTAATTTTCTGTGTCTGTATGAAGTAACATAGTCTCATGAAAACACTGATGATCATGACAGAATATCGAGTCATACGCACAGATTAGCATCAAAACCACTCATATTGTAACATCTAACTAGGAAAAGACAAAAAGACCTAGGCACTGGTAACTCACAGCTGAAATACTAGCTACTCAGAAGCCTGACATCTGAGGATTATGGTTTGAAGCCAGGCTGGGCAAGAAAAGACCATTGGATTCTCATCTCTCCACTTAATCACCAGAAAGCCAGAGTGGAGCTGTAGTTCAAGTGGTAGAGTGCTAGCCTTGAGCAAAGCAGCTCAGGACACCCCCAAGACCTTGAGTTCAAGCCCCAGGACTGGTACAAAAAAGAGGGAAAGATAATAAAGACAATGACACATAAATACTAAAGACTCTAAGTACAAACACCAAGGAAATGTTTAGAAAATATCCAACTTAGGGCCAGGAGGGTGGTCTAGTGGTAGCGTGTCAGCCTTGCATGCACAAAGTCCTGGGTTCAATTCCAAGGAACCACATACACAGAAAAAGCCAGAAGTGAAGCTGGGTCTCAAGTGGTAGAGTGCTAGCCTTGAGCAAAAGTATCCTAGGACAGTGCTCAGGCCCTGAGTTTGAGCCCCAGGACTTGAAAATAAAAAAAAAAGAAAGAAAGAACAAGAGAGAAACAACTTAAAAACCAAGTAATGCAAATGAAATACACTCTCATGATGTGACTACTTTTGTTTTTTTAATATTTTAATGCTTTATCGATGGGTTAACTCTTCCTCTGTTTCTGAATTGAAAACTGAAAATCAAGTAATTTCCCACAATTTTGTTATTCAGCCTTGCATAATTCAAGGATACCAAGTTATTTCAATTTCTATCTCAAGCAATGAATGTCAAAGCAAATCTCCACATTTTGTTTAAAATTTGATACTTTTCCCCTAGCTTGCTTATAAGGAAGCTTTTATCTTCACTGACTCTTGTAACCCTTATCAATAACTGCTAATAGGGCTGCTAAGTCTTTTGGAGCTGGAGGAAAGAAGAAAGGAGGAAGAAGAAAGAGTAATACACTGTCTTCATTAAAGAGATCATCATAATATTTGATTTTTATTTCCAAGACAGAAGTATATACCTGATAGGTGATTGAAATGGAGCATGCATTTCATGGAAACTTTGATTCTATTTTTATTACTCACTTATTTTGTTTGTTTTTAAAATGAACAAATGAAAGTATCTACATTTGTATTGCAGAGTATGATGCTTTGATGTGCATGTACAGTATGGGATGGTGAATAAATCAAGCAAATTGCTCTATTTGTTGTCTCAGCATTTTCATCCTTACTTTGCTTACTTTATTTACTTACTTGCTTTATTTTTTTAATCATTATTTTTTCAGTCCTACGCCTTGAACTCAGTGCATGAGCACTGTCCTTGGGCTTTCTCAAGACTAGAGATCTACCACTTGAGCCACAGCACCACTTCCAGCTTTTTTCTATGTATGTGGTACCAAGGAATCAAACCCAGGTCTTCATGTATGATGCTAGGCAAGCATTCGACCACTAGGCCAAACTCCCGACCACCCCTTTTTATCATTTTAAAAATAATGGTAACATTTATAATATACTGTTAATGACTCCCAACTATGCATTACAACTATTGCCAGCAAGCTGTACAATTGATCTATAGAACTTGCTCTTTCTAAATAAAATTTGTAGCCTGTAGTCAACATTTTCCCATTCCTTCATTCTGGCTTAGAAATCTTCATTCTCCTTTCTTCTCAGAGACATTTATGTCTCAGAGACATTTATATTTTAGACAAATGTCTAGGTGAAAATCCCATTGCAACAGCAGATGAGCAAAGACATTGGAGTGCCACTAAATTGTTTTGACAGCCAGAGGGAGTCAAAAACACTGATGGGAGAATGGAAATGGTAAAGTCTCCCATAACATGAACAAAGAACTATTTTCTTAAAAAATTAAAAATTCTTTAAATAAAGGTTATTCTGAATAAAAAATGTTAATAAATTTCACTTAAACATTTAAATATTAGTAGGGCATTTATAGGAATGAAAAGTTAGGAAATAAAAATAATTTAGAGTATCTCATTTTTGAAACATTTATGATTCAATTAGCAGCTCAACCTTAAGAAAATCAAATGTTAAGAAAAGCTATCATAATATTATAAAAATTGTAATTTCATTCTGATATGTATTAATAAAGAAGGCTATAGAGTAGGAATAAGAATTATTATACCAACTCATAAGCCTTGATTATAAGTTTGAAGGCAAGAAAGCTCAAGTATGTAAGATGAACATATGAATTGTGAAAATCTTTAAACATTATGTTGGCAGTTCTAGGCTTTCAACAGAATGAATTCAGTGAGACAATTTGGAAACAAAAGCTGGAACTGTAAGTAGAAAAGAAAAATAGCTTCTTTCTCAGGAAAAGGAAATATCACTTCAGAATAATCCTATCTTGAGACTGCTTTGACTCACCTCTATTAGATGGTGTTTATATAATGAGTATATTTCTTCATGACGTAGCCAAAAATTATCAAATAAGAGATATAGGGGATGGGGCCGGGAGTTTGGCCTAGTGGTAGAGTGCTTGCACGAAGACCCGGGTTCAATTCCTTGGTACCCCACATACATAGCAAAAAGCCAGAGTGGTGCTGAGGCTCAAGTGGTAGAGCTCTAGCCTTGAGAAAGTCCAAGGACAGTGCTCAAACCCTGAGCCCAAGCCCAGGACTGGCAAAAAAAAAAAAAAAAGAGATATAGGGGAAAGTGAGGCAGAACCATGCTGAGTTTGAGACCAGCCTGGGCAACACACTGTGATCTTGACATTAAACAGCAAACAGAGGAGACATTTTTCCAAATCTGGGGTATAATTATATGAATAAATTAATCATTCATTTAATATGCAACATAAGATTTTAGACCTGCATATACAGATTAAAAAATTCAAGTCAATGATCTTAGTCTCTTAGTTCCTTATGTTAAATGGGGAAGAGACAAGCAGATTAGTAATATTTACTTTTAATTCTTTGGTATATATCACATAGTAATGTAGATAACTACCATAGCTTTACGTGCCAATTTTGGCCACAGATCACTTCCATTTTATATTATCTCCTTTGAGAAACACAGTTGTAATCAAAATTCAGAAGAAAACACTTATTTTATTATTTATTTTGCTAGATATGAAAGAGACAGTTCAGCGAAAAAAGTTGGACATGAGGACATGTGCCTGATTCCCAGGCCAACCTGAGCTACTTAGTGAAAACATGTCTGAAAACAAAATAACCTGAACTTTACAACTTGGGTCTGGGGGTGGGGGAAAAGAGAAGGGGGGGTGAGAATGGGAGAAAATGAGGGAGGAGAAATGAACACTGTTCAAAATGAAATGTACTCATTACTTACGTAACAGTAATCCCTCTGCATGTCACTTTTACAATAAATAAATAAAATAACAACAACAAAAAACTCAGAAAGGGTAAGGCAATCGCTGAGCAAATAGTGTGAGAAGCTGCTGAAAAGTTAGAGTCTGAGAGAGTCTTAGAGTCTTAGTTTTTTTCTTTTTTCTTTGTTTCCCTCCCTCCTTCCCTCTCTCCCTTGCTTCTCCCCCCTCTCTCTGTCTCTGTTTCTCTCCTCCTCTCTTCTCTTCTCTTCTCTTCTCTTCTCTTCTCTTCTCTTCTCTTCTCTTCTCTTCTCTTCTCTTCTCTTCTCTCTCTCTCCCCCTCCTCTCTCTCTCTGTCTCTCTCTCTCTTCTTCTTTCTTTCTCTTCCTCCCCCTTCCCCCTCTCTCTTTCTCTCCCTCTCTCTCTCTCTTTCTCTCCCTCTCTCTCTCTTTCTCTCCCTCTGTCCCTTCCCCCTCTCTCTCTGTCTCTCTCGGTGTCTCTCTGTGTCTTTCTCTCTCTGTGTCTCTCTCTGTGTCTCTCTCTGTGTCTCTGTCTCTCTCTCTGTCTCTCTCTCTGTGTCTCTCTCTGTGTCTCTGTCTCTCTCTCTGTCTCTCTGTCTCTGTCTCTGTCTCTGTCTCTGTCTCTCTCTCTCTCTGTTTCTCTCTCTCTCTCTCTGTCTCTCTCTCTTTGTGCCACTTCTGGGTCTTGATCTCAGGGTCTAGGTGCTGCTTCTGAGCTCTTTTCCTGAAGCCTAGAACTTTACCTCTTGAGACACAGTTCCACTCTTAAGGATTTTTGGTGGTTAACTGGAACTGAGGGGCTGGGAGTTTGGCCTAGTGGTAGAGTGCTTGCTTAGCATACTCAAAGACAGGGTTCAATTCAATTCTTCAGTACCACATACATAGGAAAAAGCTGGAAGTGGTGCTGAAGCTTAAAGTGGTAGAAGTCTAGCCTTAAGAAAGTTCAAGGATAGTGCTCAGTCCCTGAGCTCAAGCTCAGGACTGGCAAAAAAAAAAAAAAAAAAAAAAAGTCACATGGAGTTTCCTATCCAGGCTGGCTTTGGATTGCAATCCTCATCTCAGCCTCCTGAGAAGGTAGAATTATGTTCATAAGCCACCTGAACCCAGCAGTCTTACAATTTTGAACTAGGTATTACCCTTGAAGGTTTAGTTTCTCGTTCTTTTTCCCCACATCGCTTCTTTATTTAATGATCACACTATTTAATTAAATCATAGGATGCATAATGAGGTTTGTAATTATATGCTAATGGACCTCTTAGCATATATTTTATTCCTCCCACATACTTTGCTTCTATTTTTTATTGATGTTCATAACAATTTTATGTCCACAAGGAATATAAAATTAAATTTAAATACTGTAAATAGCCTACATTATTTGATTCTTTGGATATATTTTTGACACCTTACAATTATTCCAGTAAAATCTCTCCAAAGATGCTAGGTCCCGGCTTATTCTTGAATGCCCACATAACTATAATTTCAGACTGTGGAAGTAAGTGATCAATATTATATTTCCAAACCTACAACCCCATAAAACAAGAATACTCCCAAGCAGTGGAATTCAGAGATGGCTATCTAAAAGGTTGTTTCTCATAACTCTGCATAGTTTTTTCTTTTGTTGTTGTTGTTGAGCTCTCCAACTCAAGGCTAGCACTCTACCACTTGAGCCACAGCGCCACTTCTGGTTGTCTGATGGTTAATTGGAAATAAGAGTCTCGAGGACTTTTGTCCCCAGGCTGGGTTTGAACTTTGATCTTCAGATCTCAGCATCCTGAGGTGTGAGCCACTGGACCCCGGCTAACGTGGTATTGTTTTATCATTTCTAATTTGATGGTAGATAGTTGGTATATTTAAAGCCAAATATTGTGGCATTTGTGCTAATACATGTAATAAATTGTAATAACTGAGACTTCATTCAGCTAACAGATCTTCAATGGAGACTTGTTTAAGTGCAAGACATTGTCCTAAGCACAGTGACCATGAATGTAACAAAGACTTGCTCTGCCATTGATGTTTACGCCTCATTCTTGCATTGCTATTTAGGATCTAAATTCTATGAACAAAGACATGTGTGCTTTAGTTTTTGAGCTTGGTTTATTTATTTCCACATAATAATCTCCAGCTCCACACAAATGTTACAATTTCACATGATATGTGGCTGTATAATACTCCACTGTGTGTGAGTGTGTATGTGTATGTGTAATATTTTCTTTATACATTCCCCAGTCATTGGGCACTTAACCTGAATCCATAGCTTGGCTATTGTGACTACTACTGTTATGAGCACAGATCTTTTACTGTATGTTGCTTACCCTCCTCTGATTCATGCCTAGTAGTGACTTGAGAATGTCAAATGATACTTCTACTTTTAATTTTAAGTAATATTTTGCTGACATCTTCCAGTGTGTCTTCTATATTTTATATAATTTCAAAGCTCTAATTCTTAAATTATTATTTTTGATCCATTAAAATTGATTTTGTACATAGAATGAAACAGTTTTAATCTCAGTGAATCTTTTCACCGTGATTGTCCTGATCTCCACCTCCTAAGCAGACAAGATTACCGGAGTGAGCCAGCAGACCTGAAAGAAAAATTTATCTTAAAAGAAAAAATCAAACAAATGCAAATATTTGGCTCTGAAACTATCCATCATGGATTTATAATAAGGTGGAGTTGTAAAACAAAGCGAAATAGCTGAACGAACTATGAAGCACTTTAATGATAGAAAATTTTTCAACTATTAAGCAAAGACCTTTGAGGAGGATAAAGTGATCTTAGTAAATGATCAATATAATATTAGTGTGCAAGATGGA
Source organism: Megascapheus bottae (assembly GCF_031878675.1). NCBI lineage: Eukaryota > Metazoa > Chordata > Mammalia > Rodentia > Geomyidae > Megascapheus > Megascapheus bottae. The sequence continues at coordinate 11,130,656 of NC_143518.1, forward strand.
ACACAAATTACACTTTGAAAAAAATATGTACATGCATAGAAAAATAGGTCAGTATCACATACTATAAAGGTGTTAAAAGCCCAGAGGCATAAAGTTCCCTTTGACGATCTTGTACTTTCTTCTCATATTTTCCAGATTTTCTACAGACAAGAATTAACTTCATAATTAAAATACAAGGGTAATGACTGATGTTCTGAGAGCAAATGTTAAGTAATCAAAAAGGCTGAGTTAAAAATGACTGAAAAATATGAATGAAGAGTACATTAAGGTGACAAGACCAGGCTGTACAGACTTGGTAACTTATAAGAACAACACTGATTATGGGAATAAATGATTTGATAGGCCTAAAAATAAGGGAAAAATAAGCACTGCAAATCAGGAAATGTATCCCCATGTTCTGTCCTCTAGGGCTTTCTCTGGCAAAAGAAATATGGTACTCAGTGTTCTCTAATACGATAGCCATTGGCCACTTGTGTGTGGTCATATCGCACTTTAAAAATTAATTGAGAGAGCTGGACACTGGTGCCTCTCACCTGTAATTCTAGCTACTTGGGGGCGGGGGGTGGTGAGATCTGAAGACTTCATTTCAAAACCAGACGTGGCAGCAGAGTCCATGAAATTCTTATCTCCAATTAACCAAATAAAAATGATAAGTGGAGCTATGGCTCTAAGTAATAAAGCACTAACCTTGTACAAAAGAGCTCAGGAAAAGAACTCAGGAACAGTGCCCAGGCCAACAACAACAACAACAACAACAACAACAACAACAAAAGTAATTGAAAGACCAAGAAATACATTTTTGAATTTAATTTAGCTTAAGTTAATTAACATCTAACTTTAATTAGGCTTAATAGGTTAATAATCTATCAAATTCAAATTTAAATAATCAGCTTCCCTGTTAAACAATAACGATCTACTTGATTAAAGATCACTAACCATCCTTTAGGAAAAAAATGGCGGAAGAGAGTTGCTGATGGCAGTAGTGGTGTGTTAATAATGTGTTAAAAGTGCATCTGTCTTGTTTAGTGGTCAAACCTAGTGCTGTTTTTCTCCACAACAATGCTGGCCTTCCCATCAGAGGTGCAATATCCAACTTCTAAATTTAGAGATGACACACCTTACTGTTCTATATCCTCATCTTGAATCCAGGTAAGCAACTCAATATTTACCTTATTTTTCTCCAAAGTACAAAGTAAATCATTTCCTCTTCTAGGGAAGGATGAGTGAAGATAGACTAATATACTATTTTCTCCTTGTTAAAGAATCAGGCTTGTGAGAGATCCAAGGCTTTGACTGTGTATGTGGGCATGCATGTTTTTAAGTATGTTTTGATAAATTTTGTTAGTGGTTTATATATAAAGGACTCTATTTCTGTCTGTCTGTCTGTCTGTCTGTCTGTCTGTCTCTGTCTCTGTCTCTGTCTCTCTGTCTCTCTGTCTCTGTCTCTCTCTGTCTCTCTCTGTCTCTCTCTCCCTGTCTCTCTGTCTCTCTCTCTGTCTCTCTCTCTGTCTCTCTCTCTCTGTCTCTCTCTCTCTGTCTCTCTGTCTCTGTCTCTGTCTCTCTCTCTCTCTCTCTCTCTCTCTCTCTCTCTCTCTCTCTCTCTCTCTCTCTTTCTTTCCACACACATACAATGAGGAGTGAAGTGAGGCCAAGATAAACTTACTTTCCTCTGCAAGTCTGGAGGACATCTATTTATACTCACACAACTTAAGTATTTCTATATGCTTTTACCTCAATTTCTACATAGAGATAGGAATTACACTCTTTTCTTATAATAATTATCTCTCAAATTTTCTCCAGAAATTAAAGAATAAAATCTAAGTTTTGGAGAACTTAAAAAAAGAGTAAAAGAATAGTGGAAGAACAAATAGAGAATAGAGAAGAATAGGGATGTAGTCATAATATCCTGTGTATATCCTGTGAAGAAAGGAGTTGGATTGAAAGAGAATAAAGATGATATCATTTAAGATAAACTGTACTCATAAACTGATTTATTTGAATGATAACTCCTTTGTATAACTATTTAAAGATAATAAAATTTTAGCTATTCAGGGAACTAAGATCTGAGGATCTGCTTTCCAAGGCAGTGAGATAGGAAAGGCTGTCTCCAATTAACCACCAAAAAAGCTACAGGTAGAGCTGTGACTCAAAGTGGTAGAGCACTAGCCTTGAGAACAAAACCTCAGATCAAGCTACAGGAACAGCACAAACACACACACACACACACACACACACACACACACACACACACTACAAAAATAAGAATGCTTCTCTCTTGTAGCCTAGATGGATAAATTGTTCTTTTTTTTTTCTGAAGGAAGCTCACAGATCTCTGCAAAATATTTCACCTATTGCTTAATACAGAGAGGGGTCATTAAAACTAAGCTACATGCCACATGGTGTAGAATTGAAGGCAAATGGATAATAGGACCACATCACATGTCCGTCCCACATCAGGTGTCAGATGGAGCCTGGGAAGTCAAAGCCACAGTTGGCATATTAGTTGATTAATTTTTTTTTCTATCAGCTCTGCCACAGAACATCTGCAAACGTATCTCGATCATCTTACGCTGTGCAAGGCCCAGTGCTCATGCAATGGATGAACCGAACGTATCAGAGTTGGGAACCACTGTGCTATGCCACCTACACCATGTCACAGGTTTAAGCAAGGAAGTTCTCAGTTCACATGCTCACCAACAGTGGCCTGGGAAATAGATACACCAGCTGGAGACTAGGGTCTCTAGCGAGGGTCTGGTAACTTCATACAAGACCATGCTATTCACTTTGGAAAAAGACTATGGGCTTTAATACTCCCACTGTGTCTCTGCAGGGACAGCCAACTGTTTTTTGTTTTTTTTTTTTCTAGCTCACAAAGTAAATAAAAAATCTGAGAAGTCTTTGCTAGCCTTGACCTTGGCTTTACCTTGCAAAGAATCCAGACTGAGATAAAGCACCAGAACTCAGAGAATTCAGAGTGTTATCATCATTGCTTTTATCATAATCATGAGGATCCAGTCAGTGCTTCACAAAGAAACCAGAAAGCAACAGCAGGACCTCATCAGGATGCCTAACCGAAATATTTTTGGTTCAGTGAGAAAGCTTTCTCACAAGAATCTAACACCTCAAAAAAAAAAAAAAAAAAGCACAGCCTAGATCAATCCTATCAAACACATCTTGGTAGAACTTTGGCCTGACAATGCTAGAAATATAGTGGAGAAACACTTTTAGTATACTTTAACCTAAAAAAAGCAGTCATCATTAAAGAATAAAATATAGACACTGTTCTTGAGGTACAAAGTCAGGCATCTTTTTAATTTGGCTGATAACAGAAGGTATGGTGTTGGCATTCAGGGCTCTGTAGCCCCTCATTTAGATGACAGAACTGGATGATTTCAGGTTATTTTCGCTTTCCATACCTTGGCTTCAGGAAATCAGAATTTAACGCTGACATTAACAATCCAAGCAATGTAGAAATGTAGTCCACACACTTGTTACATTTATCAAACAGTTCTAAACCTGGCTGGTATTCTCAGGTAGTGTGACATAAAAATAGTTACAAACTCCTTTCTGTCAAGACAATGTAGAAACAAAACAGTCAAGTTTCTTCACTCTCCCTGTGATAAAGCCAGAGATGAACTACACTATATGACTCATCCTTTAATTAGACTTTGATTAAATAAAGTAATCTAGGCAAAACATTTGACCTTAAGCATAGTACTCCAAAAGACTCCCTAGCTGCTCACATTTGTAATCCTAGCTACTCAGGAGGCTGAGATCTGAGGATGATAGTTCAATACCAGCCTGTATAGAAAAGTCTATTTGATTCCTCTCCCCAATTAACTACTTAAAAAAGTGAACAAGGAGCTATGGCTCAAGAGGTAGAGTATTATCCTTCAGGGAAAATGCTCAGGGACTGTTGGGGACCGACTGTGGGGTCAATGACCTTGGACCTGACCTTGGACCTACACAACTGTATACACAAGGAAGTAACTCTTATCATGATGACTTTAAGCAATGTCAATCAGTTCTTATCATGATGACTTTAAGCAATGTCAATCAGTTCTTATCATGATGACTTTAAGCAATGTCAATCAGTTCTTATCATGATGACTTTAAGCAATGTTAATCCTTTCTCATTTATCCTATATGTGATTTGTTTACTATTTTGTATGAATGTAGCCTCTGGCAACTCCCTAGTTTTAAGAAGAGTATTTAAGGTCGGAACTTAAAATAAACGAGAGAGTCTCTTAGGCGGCAGTCTGGAGCTCACAGTCTTCTTGGGCTGCTGACTTGGGCTGTAGTCCTCCCGAACTCCATCTGTTTGTCTCTCTTCTATTTTTTCCTAGTCCTTGCCCCTATTTCAGGAATCCCAATCCGCAAACCCTGGTTTGCTGCCGGCTGGCCCCGGCAAGGGACAGCACCCAGGCCCTGAGTTCAAGTCCTAGGACTTATATGCATGCGCGCGCGCGCGTGCGTAAACACACACACGCACACACACACACACACACACAGTATCTCTAACAAGTAAATTATTGTTTTTATCATGATCAGAATAATTGAGAATTTTGAGAAACATTAAATGAAATAAATATGGTTCCTCTAGTTAGTAGCCTACTGAAATAAACATATGAATCTTAAGACTTAATGAACATAATGTGTTTTGCTTGGACACTGACATTTTTAAAGTCTTCTATGCTCTCATCAACCCCACCACCACCAGGAATATGGTTCACTTTCTAAGCCAAGATATTTCTAGCCCTAAGGAATCCTAAAATGGTACCCCTTTCTTTCCTCAACTTGAATGAACAGGCTTATTTTTACTTTGCTATCACTTGAAAAAGGATTCTGAGTATCTAGGTCAATAACTCAAAAGAAAAAAAAGAAGCAACAAACAACAACAACAACAAAATCAACTCTATGACTCTCAAAACCTTGCCAGCAAAGTGGGCCCCTGTTCTAGAGGCAAAATGACTCTATGCCACAACTATGCCCTTTAGTTTTTGTGTTGGAATTGCACACCTGAAGGTTGCATTATTACTTGGAGTATAGGAAGTGAAATTATGTTTTTAGTCATTTTATTTTTATTATAGAGGTGACACACAGGTTCTAGTTACATAAGGCAGTTAATGAGTACATTTCTTTTGGGGTAATGTCATCCATTTCATTATTCTCTTTCTTTCTTTCTTTCTTTCTTTCTTTCTTTCCTTCCTTCCTTTCTTCCTTCCTTCCTTCCTTCCTTCCTTCCTTCCTTCCTTCCTTCCTTCCTTACTTGGATTTAAATTCGAGGCATCAGGAATAGGAGAGTAGTCTTATATTGACCCAAACTTTCACCCCATTTCCTTTTAGTCATTTTTGAAATATGGCTAACTTTCATGCCCAAGTATGGTCTGGACTACACCTTATTTATTTGTCTCAGTTTCCATATATATCTGTGACAGGAGCCTGTCACCATGACCAGTTTGATTGGTTGAGATGGTGTCTTAGAATCTTTTTGTCACCACACTCAGCTTGAAAGAGCTACATAAGAGAAGTTATTGAGATCTCTAATTCAGATTTTATTAAGAACTTTGTCATAGAGGTCATCAAGTTGCCAATTCCCTCTGCAATGAACAATTTCAGAAAATTTCCTAGGGGAGAGGTATCTTTATCACTGCTCTTTAGTGTTCTAACTTAATCATCATTTTCAGAGACTGATGCCCATGAATTAAAATCTAACAGTAATATTTACCATTATGTCATTGTTATTGATTTGCTAAACATTGTTTCATGAATCCTATAAATAGCATTCCTATTACTATAAATTTTACAAATAAGCAGTTACACATCACACTTTATTTACTTTCAATGAATGGAGATTATTGAGATTTTAAGCCCTATTGCCCTGACTGGTTCATCTTAGTCATTGAGGATAATCAATGCAGTGCCTTTTTCTACAAGTCTGAGATAAGTATAAAACAGTGTTTTTTTTTTCATATATACTTATTGACAGAAGCATACACTCTTCAGATCCTATCCAGTAAGTTCAAATTAAGAATCATAGGATGCATCATATAACAGAGAAGTCAAAATTGAAGAAGTCAAGAGACTGAACTAAAATCACACAGCTAAGTGAGACAGAGTCAAACTAAAGCACTTGCTCTTAAGGACCTTTTGTTATTCTTTCCAATAGACTATGATGCTATAAAAAACAATAATAATCTTTAAGACTTTTTATAGCTCTTCAATTCATTTTGAAGCTGTTCTTTAATAGTTGCAGAGAGCATTATGTTATAGAAAAAGTTTCCACAAAGTTGGTGAAGGCAATTCATCTATTCTGTGTTATAAAAATCAGTCCAAAACGGAACCTTGGAGTTTCATCTCTTAGGGACAAAAGTAAAGAAACACAAGTACACAGACATGCAAGACACAGTACTATTATAAACAAAATTATGGGGTATTGAACTGACCATAGTCTGTGTTTTCTGGCTCCCAACAATTCGATGGCCAAAAGTAGGGTGTCTGTGGGGCAAAAAGAAATGGAAATCAGTTTAGACACATACAACATGGGGTAGAAATTTCTGGTCTATGAACTGTATCTATCTTTAACAATTATTAAAATACCTTCCAAATCTATGTTTTGTAATACAGAAATTAAGTACCAAGAGAGACACTGTGAGGTTTTCATCTGCATCTTCTTTGCCAACCAATTACAAATATGCTCAACAATAGCAGATATTAAAGTATCATACATCAGCTACTGTTTTACATCAATGGGCTTGAAATTATTCAGTTTTTATCCAAAGAAAGAATTGAAAACAGAGTGTGATGCCAAGTAGGATTCTGCATGGAATATGCTTAAATTCAATAAATTTTTCTCTGTGCATTAAATACCACAACTTTGCCTTCGATAGACCAAAATTTCGACATACCAACTCTTTGAGATACAGCAAGTTTGCTTGACTTAACTTTGAAATACAACTTTCAAGATTATCCATCCAGATTAAAACAAGCTCCTATCTTCTCTTTTACAAGTAGGCCTTCATAAAAACATTTATTGCTCTAAATTTTTAAAATATGCAAACCAGAAATAATTTTCAAATAAATAGTGTCTTCATTGATGAATTCACAAACACCAGAGTTCTATAGAATTTTGATTCTGATTCTGTGAAATTCTCAAAACCCATTGATGCAAGTATAAAGACAATATTTGATCGGGCCAAGAACATAGACATTTTATATTTTCTAAAAGAATATTCCTAGCCCCACTACCTAGATTTAGCCTGGGGAGTCATGATTATACCTGTCTGCTTTTTTCCATGCATGCCAAGAAAGCAGTCCATGGCTGGGGAGACATGCTCCCCAGCCAACTCTGTTTCTCTGAGCCTGTTCCCTGGAATGACAATGAGGGCAGGGCCCAGTGCAACAGTGGCTAATGTACTACAATGTTGTGGATAAACTGGGTTTTTTTTTTTTTTAAAAAAAACTAGTTGTACCAACTATTTATTTACCAGATACAAATTTAGAGTGACCTCTGCTTATATGATGATGATGTACTCTCCAAAACAGTGATTTTTAGGGAGTAGAGAATGATAGTTGGGGAGATCTGCTTGCAATTCTAGAAGTGGGAGCTTTCCAAATTACCAGAGATCCACCCAGAGAATCTGACTTACCTTCCATTTCTTGGGAATTTTGACAATGTACAAAGAAATGTGATTTTTTGCAAACCATGAATGAAATCATAGGAAAATTTAGAAGGAAAAATGATTTTACCACTAGATAAAAAGACTTATATGAAGCATTTTTGTCACTCAAAACTCCTATGTGTCTCTGGAAGTTGGACCTTGATAGATGTGATTTATTTTGAAATAAAAATTGGATCAATATTCTGGAGAGACATGACATTGTTCATTAATATGAGAAGACTTTACCTAGGAACAATACTTGTTTGATTTTTTGTTTTTTTGTGTTAGTACCAGGGTTAAAATCAGGACTTCTCACTCTCACTTGGCTTTCTTGCTCACAGCTAGTGTTTTCCCCTTGAGCCAAAGCTCCATTATGGAAAAAAATGTTTTGACTTATGAGACTAGATAATAAAGTAACAAACCTTACAGTTTGCTGACATTTAAAGCCTGTTTTATAGTCTTGCCAATCTTTAGGACATTTTAACGCATGAGTGTCTCTGTTTTTCAGTGATCACTTCCTTAGCTACTATGAAATTCATCCAAAATGGCCAAGTGTTATTCCATTGCCACTGGCATGAGAGAAACATGAAAGACTCCTGCCTGGAGTAGCATGCCAGATATCAATTCCAACTAGCAAGGAGAAATTAATTAGACCACTAAAAGGTCACAGTAAATGAGAAAAATCACATGGTTACATGTACTAAAAATTAAAGACAAATTTACTATGGCCTGCCAGCAAAATTTAGTTACAGTTCTGTTTGTCTCAGAGTGATGTTGGAGAGACTCCTCAAATGCTTAATGATGGCCAGAATGTCCATGATTCACTGCTAACACTGTAAATGATGCATCACGAGTTTCCTGTTTTTCACTCATGATGTTTGAAAGCCTTACATGGAGTTGAATTTCAGCATAGTGTAATGAGGACCATTCAGCTGCTTGAAACCAACATAAAAGTGGAAGTGGGGCTGGGAGTTTGGCCTAGTGGTAGAGTGCTTGCCTAGCATGCACAAAGACTGGGGTTCGATTCCTCGTAACCACATACATAGAAAAAAAAAAGCTGGAAGTGGTGCTGAGGCTCAAGTGGTAATGCTCTAGCCTTGAGAAAGTCCAAGCTCAGCCCCTAAGCTCAAGCCCAAGACTGGCAAAAAAAATAAAAAAGTGGAAGTGAATACAGGGAATGGTAATATGTTTTCTATTAGCAGTTCCCTTTAAATAGAGACTAATTAATGCCCGGGTAGGTATTACAGTATATATTCAATTAATCATAATTTTTTCATTTTTATTCTTTTTTTAGTTTTAGGATTATATGATAAGTCGATTTACAAATGTGCCTTGTCTATATCAGTTACAGATATGGATAGGGATGAACTATTTGGAAAATGCAATAGTAAAGAGATTCCTTTGAAAACTGAGAACCATTAATTACACATAAATAGCTTATTTGCTAATCACTGCTACCGTCTTATATATTATGACATTAAACTTTAGGACTACAAGTTGATCTCACTTAATAAGTGGTTAGATGGTTTCAGCTATCACTACCTGTATGAAAGACAAAACCATATTATTTTCAAAACAATTTTTGAGTCATTTCTCACTAACATTGCTTGACTCTCCTCAAACTCTTGATCTTCTTGTTTCTATTTCCTGAATAGTTAGAATTACAGGTGTGTATTATCACTGCAGGTTTAACATGTTTTTAAGTTTAGCAAATTAAGTCATTAAATATTAAGTGATTGAATATTAAGTTCAGCAACATTCTTTCAAGAGATTGTCATATTTTCCAGAAAATCACTAAGCAACAACCTTAGATCCTTGGAATAAAATTTTCCTAAAGAATTGGGAGTGAGTCTGGATAGGGAAGTCAATGATCTCTGAAAGGAAGTTTAGAAGCACATTATCTACTGTATTTTCCTGCAAGATTTATTCAATCAAACTGCTAATCAGTCACTTATTTATAGGATAGTTAATTACTCAGAACAAGTGAGAGAAAAAAAATTTTCCGACTTCTGAAATTTGGACAATGGAAAGAACTTTCTAGAAAAGAAAGTATCTTTAATAAACTACATTTTAAATTCTGGAGTTCTTATTTTTGTGTCATGCAGGGATGGAACCCAGTGAGCAATCTATCATTGAGATGCTTCTTCAGTACTGAACAATGATATTCTGTGGAACTCAATTGCATAGGGTTTAATCCACTAGTTATTTTTGAATGAACTACCACTTGTAATAAAATATCAGATACATTTAAAGGAAACCATTGTGAACCAATCATCAATTGTATGAGGAGAGACTAAAATAGTCAACAATTCTTCCTAATAACTGCTTCTAATACATTTGGAAGCGATATGGAATGCATCTTGACAGTTGGCACAATTTTTAAAGTGCCATATCTCAGGTTAGTGTAACTACTCTGTGTACATGTAATTTTTCATAGACTTATACCAGGGATAGCCTTAGACACCAGCAAGATGGAGTCTGTATAAATGTTTCAATTCTATCCTGGAACTTCAAACATTCCCATGAAAATTTCTGAGGACTGAAGATGACTCTGGTTCATAGGCAATGGCCAGTGTACAATGTTAAGTTACATGGCTCAATTTACTCTAGCTCCTCTCAACTTAGAAATGGAGAACTCTTTTCCTTTACTGAATTCCAGCAAGTCTGTTACTCAAATTTCCTAAGGCTTTTGGTACAAAATATAACTCAATCATCACTCAGTTCATCTGTCACAAAGCTCCATCTCTTGCCACATTCCTATTGTTCTTTGTACTCACTGCTTTTCATGTCTTAATTCTAACAGTAACTAGAATCTAACTAGTCTAAGTCAAAGTAAAGTAATTCATGATTTTTTTAAATTCTGTAAAAATAAAGGAATAGTAAACAAATTGAAACATCTAGTGTATGGTGAAATTACATTTTCATTCCAACTTACTTGAAACCGGTAGAATGTGCCATCATCCTTAAGTGTGAGGACATGGTCTGAGATGGGAAAGAAGTAGCCATGTGCTGCCATTAAAGTTCCCAAATGGAGCGCCTCCACTGTTTCATCAAAGCAAAGAAAAAAAAAATGAAAAGAACGCAGAAAGGCATTTTACACGGATTTGATACTTTAAAATGGATTCACACAGCTATATATTTTCACACAATTCTCTTTGAGCACATTCTTATGTCCACATTCTTCTTATCTTGAACCTGACTTTGGAGTTCATCACTTTCAGCTCAGTTTCTGAAAGGCCTCAGTTAGGTCCAGTTCTCCATTCCATCCCCTAGCTACCAGCACAGAAGATCAAATCATGGATGACCAATGTCACAAGAAGGCCCCATGATTTTTCAGTATCTAATCCTTTCATTCTATAAAGGAGACATATCTGTGCTTGTAATACTCACCCTCAAACAATTGCATTGGCCATTGATGTGCACTTTGAACTTTTAAATGTGTTCACTTACATCAATCACTATCTTCTTGTTACCATGGATACCTAACACTCTCTGCAGCTTTTCTATTGATTTAACATACCCTGGTCAATAGGGCCATTTATGCTATGGTATTAGCCTCCACTCCTGAAATTGTATAAGGCAGTTCCAAATAGTCTATACAACATTCTGCATATGATATCTAGAAAGAATGGGTTCACTTAATAGTTATAATTAGAACCCAATGCTACAGCCAATAGAGATGTTACTGCATATAATTACAGAAAATGTAAAGGCTGGGATCTTGAAGTTTCCAAATCATGAAACCATACCAAATAGTTTTTTTTAATTCAACATAAAATGAATGTGTACAGAAAATATTTAAAAAAAATAGACTTGTCTGTTGCAACATACTTATATAAAGTTCATTGACACTTATTATGCTTCTTAGACACATGGCTATTTTTCCCCTTTTGGGTGGTATCAGGATTTGAATTTAGGGACTTAAACTTGCTAAGCATATGTTTTTCCACTTGAATCATGCTCCCAAACACCTGTCTTTGTGCTGGTATTAGTAACTTGGATTCATGGCTTCATGATCTTTCTCAGCTTGCTTGCCATAACTTGAGCCACTCCTTCGTCCAGCATTTTGCTGGTTATTAAACAAAAGGAGTTTCCAAGACATTTTATTTTATTTTATTTTATTTTTATTTTTTATGAGTCATTGGGCTTGAACCCTGTGCCTAGGTCTTGTCCCTGAACTCTTCAGCTCCAGGCAACCCCCAACGCCAGAGCCTGGGTGTTGTCTCTGAGCTCTTCAGATCAAGGCTATCACCCTACCCCTTGAGCCACATCCCACTTCCTATTTTCTAGTGATTAATTGGAGATGAGAATCTCAAGTACTTTAGTGCCCTGCTGGCTTTAAATTGCAATCCTCAGATCTCAGCCTCGTAAGTAGCTAGGAATACAGGCATGAGTCATTGTGAGTGCCTCTAAAACTTTTCTGCCTAGCTTCAAATTCTGATCTTCTAAATTCCACCTTCCTGGATAGCTATGATTACATGATCCAACATTGGCATCAGGATGTTTTAGTTATTTTTTTTGACAGAGATTTATGCTTTTGCTTGGTGCCAGCTTTGACCATAATCCTCCTTATACTCTCTCCCTGGCATCTAGCATTACAAAAGTACTATACCGCACTTAACTTTTCATAGAGACAGAATTTCAGCTGGCCTCAAACCTCCACATTTGTACCTGACAAGTGTTTGGGATTAGAAGGATAAGTCATGACATCTGAGCCTATAAAATGGTTCTTTAACTTTGTAGTATTAAAGTAGCTCTTGATTATGTAAATTACTGGTATCTTTAGCTATCAATCCTGGGAAGCTTTTAAACCTCAACAAGAATTGTCAGGCTTCTTGTTATAGCATAGCTAAGTTTAAGAATTCTTTCTTTACCTCCACACATATATTGACTAATAGTACTTAATTATTAAACTTTTATTTGTTTTGGGGGTACGCTGATACCCTTTGGAATTGGGACCTAACATCTTGCAAAATTATAATTGATAAATTCTATCTATAGCTTCTCACTGTCTCATTCCTGCTGACAATAAAGAGAAAACATCATTTTCTTTGCAGATTGTTCTTTGTTTGACAGTACCACAATCTGGGCTTGGTAAATCCTTGCTGAGGAGAAATATAAAGAGTAAATTACCCAGTGATCTCAACTGCTTTTTTTTTTGAGTACTCTATTTCTGTTAGATTTGATTATATACCTTCTCATTTTATTCTCTGTCCAAGATAAATACATGCTCTATAATTTTATGATTAAGGACAATTTGTTTTGATATTGAATTCAGTAGGGGTTTTGGTAAGAAGCTATTTATAAAAGATTAAAATATAGCTGGGCTCAGTGCCTCATGCCTGTAATCCTACTCGGGAGGCTGAGATCTGAGGATCACAGTTCAAAGTCAGCCCGAGCACTAAAGTCCATGAGACTCTATCTCTAATTAACCACTAGAAAACGGGAAATAATGCTGTGTCTCACTGGGTAAGACAGTAGCCTTGGGCTGAAGAGCACAGAGACAGCTCCCAGGCCCAGGGTTCAAGCCCCATGACTGGCAAACAAAAAAGATTGAAATATAGTTTGTACATGACTCACAGACTTTGTATAACAAGATAAGATCAAACTATTTGACTTAATATTCAAGAATACTGACCATCAACTAAGCTTACAAAAGGATTTTGTGGAATTTCATCAAATGTTTAACCATAGAGAATTTGACTATGGACATTATCAATTCCATTCAAACCTTCAAAAGAACCAGCTCTAAAGCAAAATAAGGTGAGAAGAATTGGGATGAATTTTCCATTTTAAGATTAAATTTCTGACTCTTCTGATTGTCAGTATAAAAGCAGGTGTTGAATCAATAATGTTGAATTAATGAATAAGTTAAACCTACCCATCAAGAATATGAAAACAGTGTTGCATGGAAAAATGCTAAATCATGTTGTGCATCTTGTGAATTTCATCCAAGAGAATATGGATGCTCATATTTTCATTTGAAAATATACTATAAGTGTTGCAAATGGGGCTGGTTTTCTTGTTTGTTGCTTTGTTTTGTGTGTGCTAGTCCTAAAGCTTGAAGTAAGGGTCGGGAAGCTGTCTTATGTACTGTACGGTGGATAATAATGATGTCAGTGGCAGCAAGCCAGCTTGGCTTATGTTCATTTTGTCAAGATAGATTTGTTTATTTATCACACTTTCTTGTGATCCTACTACTACTAAATCTCAGCCTTATTTTACTTTAATATGAACCAGTCCTAAAACAAAGCATTGCAAGGCTTTAGTGAATAATTTGTCCCTCAAGATCACTTTCCACACAATGGGGCATTAAATGACTTGGCAATAACATGAATCTCCACAAAGCAATCACTAATTAATATCCACATATATATGATAGTCTCTTCAACCACTTAGCTAAAGTTCAGCAAGAAAACTATTTGCAAATTTTCAGGTGACTTTTCATTTGAATATTCAGACATGAAAAGGAAAGTAAGGCAAAATAAAATGTCTCTACATAATTATTACGGCACTAATGGCCAACTACATGTTAGTCCAATGTATTGTAACACACATTCTCCTCAAACTACAGCATCTTTCACAGTCAAAAAGAATTTTACCTAAAGTACTTTGCTTTTGACCACTATTATTTCAAAATGTTTAAAGGACTGACGCAGATTTTAAGAGCGATTTGATGTGGCATACACACACACACACACACACACACACACACACACACACACACACACGAATTCTACCTGTCCATCAGAAAGAATAGCATTGCCTTATTCATAAGGAATTGGAAAAACTTAGAGAAAAAATCATAAGTGGAGTAAGTCAGACCCAAAGAAATATTGGCTCCATATGTTTGCTCATTTGTACTATTTTTGTTTGTTTTTAAATGTACTGTGTGAAGTTACTTCTTTTTCTTTTTTCCCCCACTTTTGATTTATTTCTGTTGTCACTGTTTTTGATTTTAGTACCCTATGTCTTGTATATGTGTTTTTATGTTTGGGGGAAGAAAAGAGGCATCACAAAATGGTGAGATGAAGGACAAAGCCTTAAGCAATGCAACAGTGATACTCACAAGACACTATGTTGACAATGAACTGTGTGGGAGGAGGAAGTGGGGAAAAGAAAAAGAGGGAGAAGACAAAGGAGGGGGTAACACTATAACTATAACTCTTCTGTATCACCCTCACAATAAGATAAAATTTCAAAAACATTAAAAAACTGATTTGAGTTCTTCAGTATAATATGCTGTTAATTCCTACCATAATTTCAAAACAAGTCATGATTTTGAAAGAGGCCCAACTTCCAGAATGCTCAGCTCCTCCCAAAACAGCCCATAATTTTTAAGTAATAAAAGCATTTCTGGTTCAATTAAGGATAATCAAAAATAATTCTTACCCAATCTAATCTGTTCATGTCAGACACTATTTTTAAAAATATATTTCGAAAAACAGACTGGAGATGTGTCTTAAAGGTAGAGTACTTGTCTAGCAAAGCACAAGGCTCTGAGTATAAATCCCAGAAAAAGAAAAAAAATCATTCTTAGCATAAAACATACATATAAAAATATAAAATACATAATATATGTATATATACATAATGCAGACTATATTTGACAAAAGGGAAGATGGCTTTAGAAGAAAGTTAAGAGAAGTATATTGGGCTGGGAGTTTAGCCTAGTGGTAGAGTGCTTGCCTAGCATGCACAAAGACCGGGGTTCGATTCCTTGGTACCACATACACAGAAGAAAAGCCAGAAGGGTGCTGTGTCCCAAGTGGTAGAGCTCTAGCCTTGATAAAGTCCAAGGACAATGCTCAGGCCCTGAGTTCAAAGCCCAGGACTGGCAAAAAAAAAAAAAAGAAAAAAAGAGAGAAGTATATCATTTCCCTATATTAAATCTAGATGTATGTATATACATGCATATATAGATATATGAATGAATTCAAAATTCTAAAAGTAGAAGAAAAGGTTAGTTAATAATAAAATAAGTGATATTTATCAGTATAATTCTGAGTCATAAAAGAAAGCTTTTATTGGACATATTCTTCATTTGATCAGACCTGGAAGCCATTATTTTAGAATTCTTCATAATATTATCTTTCTTATTTTTCTTTTTAGAACTGGCATTTGAAAGATAAGATTAGTCATGTAGAAAAAATTACATATTCATCAAGTTTCATTCTCTAACAAAGCCAAATAAAAGTAGATTCTTACCATATTAGGAATTTCTAAGATAAGTTCATTTTCTCAGTAGTAAGAGTGGAAAAAAGAACACTTAGTTTTCATACACAATTTTATTGAGACCCTCCTTAAGGCTACAGTGGCCAGGGGAAAGCATATTTTTTCAGAGTGAGAAAGAGATCCACATTGCAAATACTAAGGAGCTATAGTCAGGAAGACAGGGAGATCAAGGTCAGGCTACGTAACATAGTAAAAACCTTCCCAAGAAAAGCAATTGGAAGTGAAACCCTGAGAATCAATGTTCTTAAATCAGCAGTCCTAGTCAAACAGAGCAGATCTGGTATCAGCAACTATAATACCTTAGGGAAATTCTTTAGACATTTAAATAGAATCATGTCCATGACGACGGTATTCTCATGTTTGTATTTCACTCCATACATCGTCCTTATTTTTATCTCTATTAAGTTTTAAGATTTGAAAGGCAAATTTCATGCCTTTTAACAATTGTAAAGTGGTTCCCAGTAATTTTCAGACATAATTTCAGTGAGCAACAATGAGATGTAATAAAGATTTATCTTTTAATGTAAAAAAAATAAATAAAAAATAAAGATGCTAAATTAAAAAAAATACCTACGAATATTAATATTGAGTAGTTTAAATCTATGCTACACAGACTACATAACACCAGCTTGTCCCATTTTTCATATTTAAATATACTTTAGAACGATTGGTATTTCTGTCTTTGTACAAAATCTGCTGCTTTTAAAGAGGATTCTGTTCTATTTATATGTGGGATAGGTGCAGAAAATGGTATTCAAATGAGAGAAAAATCCTGATGAGTTCATCCAAGTACAGTATAAGGAAACTGCAACCATTGTCAGAGCCAAGGCAACAATAAATCATAGTGGAAAGCAGTATTCCCCTTAAAATATATCATATGCTCTGCAATATTTTTATCACTTAATTCAGCTGAATGATTTAAAAGAAACAGTGGAATTTAATTAACTTTCTTTATTATTTATTTCTTTTACTTTTCTTTTGAAGGCAAACAGTAAGCGCATCTGAAAGTGGAAGTAGCAAGATGCTATCTTTGGAAAGGGGCTACAAGGAAGAATTCCATGATGTCCTGCTGGTAAGGTGGTTTTTATAATACAGGTCTCCTCCCATATTTCCTTCCCTGGTCTTTGTGATAATTGCTTGATGGTTGTCGCGTGTACCAATCAGGGTATTTTACTTGGTTGAGCAGACATTATGGAAAGAAATGGTTGAGGTGCCCATGATAAGTTTTAAATAGGCAGAACAGTTTTGTGAGCAAGTGGTACTTCAAATCAAACTGACCACTTGCTACAGAAGCGTAAATTTGTATCACAGAAAAACTTACATTTTCATTTCATTTTATTTTATTTTGTCAATCATAAGGCTTTTACTTTGGGCCTGGGCACTGTCCCTGAGCTCTTAAGCCACTTTCCATTTTCTGGTGGTTAATTGGATATAAGAGCCAGCTTAGGCTGGCTTTGAATTATGATCCTCAGATCTCAGCCTCCTGAGTAGCTAGGATTATAGGCATCTGCCCAGCTTAGAAAAACGCTTTCCACTGTAAGGATTACACTTGACTTCTAGTTCTACTTTATATTCCATGGCAGATTCCATAATGCAGATTATCCATAAATCACTTTATTTCTCTGACCATGGAACTGACAACTATGAATGCAGCAGTGGATCACCAAAATCTTCTCGCTTCTCATTTCTTGACTGCATATGCAATCAAAATTCATACTGGAAGTTGAGGCAAGGAAGCGACCACTTTATTTTGTCTCCTTATATTGCTATATGAAATATAGCAACAGATTTTTATTTTATCTCCATGTCTTAACATCAATCCTTATGATGGTCTAGGGTTGCTATAGAATTTTGGGAGGCATATGTATATTTAATTCACTACTAGCAATAATAGTGTTAACTTATTGAGATTCAATTCCACTGTAAGCTGAGGACTGGCCATCTGTACTACGAAACAAAGAATATCTATGCAGGTCTGATATTCCACAATGAGTTTTCCTTTGCAGCACCAAAAACATGATGCAAAAAAGAAAAATTTCAGGAGTTGGATGTTACCTAAATTAGAAGCATGTGCTCTGTTTAAAACACTGACAGACCACCAACTGAGAGACAGTATTAGGAAAATACCATTCCACCTTATGGCACATAAGTCTCCATAAAATGGAAATGTGACAGTAGGAACTTGTTAAATATATAGAGCATCAACAAAAGAAAGCCTGAAGAAACACAGTTAAGAAAAGTCAGGTAGAGAGTGAGGCCTCTCAGGACAGGGCTGAAAATCTTACGAAACCCTTAGGTATTTTATAAATGTATGAAGCATCCTCCAGGAAAGTGGGGAGAGGAAGCTAGAAGGAAGAGTAAATGAAGTTGGAAAGGGGAAAATACAGTAAAAGGTGATTCTTTTCCAGACCCAAAGGATCATAGGCTCAATGGTTTTCCTCATTTGTAATAATTAGTATACATTTAGGACTCACCTAGCAGAGGATTACATTAGCTCAAAACCTAGGTACATCAGGTCACACAGGATGAGACTAAATGAAAGGAACTCTAGGATATGGAAACAAGAGCTTTACCTTATGTGATTATTGTTCTTAATGTACTATGTTATGTCTCCTCTCTTTTGTTGCCCTTATGGTTAATCTTGTATTGTTACTGGATCTGACTTTGTTATCTGGTATATTGTATATACATTTATTTGTTTCTTTGAAATAGGAAAGGGAAGCGGGGTGGGGGAAGGGGTATCAATGTGTAAGAAGTAATGCACCTACTACCTGACAAATATAACTGTAACACCTCTATACATTATCCTGACAATAAAAATTCTATTCTATTCCAAATAGTGATAAATACGACAACTGTGTTATCTTTGATCCTTACAATAAACAAAAATTTAGAATTCGTTCTTTAAATCAGCATTTTCCTTTGGGCGTATAGTATAATTTCATGGTAGAATTCTTTCCTGGCATGCACAAAGTCTTCCATTCCGACTCCACTAGGAGGCTGTCTGGGAAGGTAATCAATACAACTCTTCTTTTTTGTTGACTGTATTCTGTTTTTGGATAGAGCACATCGAACTTAAACAATGCCAGCTCCTCTATTGTATTAAAGCAAGTCCAGCTCTTCTGCGTTATTGAACAACATATCCTTTAGCTCTTCCATGCTAAGTAAAGCATGAGTAAGATGCTTTTTGTGATCTCTGCTTTCTATCACCCAAAGCACCTCTCATGAGGCTCTAAACTAATCTTAATCCTTCTTCCTTAATGAAAGACCTCAGAACTCACTCACCAAAGTCCTTCCTTTGCTTCATCGCTGCTAGTTATTCCAGAATGCTCACTTGGTGACCTAAAGCAGGATGACACTCTTTTCTGAGCTTTTATCTCTGCATTTAGGATATTCAGGACAGCCTCCTCTTGTGTAATTCCTCCTTCACCAGCTGTAATTCTGTCCACTCCTCTCCTCCATCTAGACACAGTCCATGCTCACAAGGCCTGTTGGATTTCCCAATGAGCTCAAGGCCCGGTATCTCCACTGTCATCGACTGTGTAGTGACATTAGTTTCCTCTGTGACTATCTAGTGATCTTGAAACACAGGAACTCTGTTTAAACTGTTTCCTTAACCATATACCTTTCCAGCTGGCACAGGCTGACTATGTCATTAAATAGAAACTAAAGAAACAGAAAGTTAACTTTTACAAGTGTGTATGTGTGTGTGTGTGTGTGTGTCCTTTGGCTTGAATCCAGGCCCTAAGCATTGTGCTTAAGCATTTTTACCACAGCTCTACAACTAATATTCTGAGACTATCCTGCATGAGCTGACTTTATACCATAGTCCACAGATCTCAGCCTCCTGAGTATATAAGATTATAGGTTCCCAACTTAGAGTTGATACTTTTGACAAGCTACATTCAAACAAATCAATGTCGCGATTGAAAATGCTCACCCAACAGTCATTCTGAGAATAACAGCAGTTAATCATGGCATTTGAACATAAGGTTTTGAAGATTAATTTTGTATCTTAAAAATTTTATACTTTTTTTCATAAGTGTTGGTTAGATTTTTAAAACAGTGGAGAATTAAATTTTCAAATGTTCTTTTTCCTTTGTTGTATTTTTCCAGAATTAATGACTTTTGTTGTCAATTTGCTTTAAATTATCAGATAAAATTGTATGCATTTATTTTATGCAATGACATGTTTTCACATCTGTACACATTATGGATCAAGTTAACATGTCTGTCCCATCACATGCTTATAATTTTTACAGTGAGGCATTTGTCATCAGTCCCAGAATTTTTAAGGAATAAAAGAGTTGGTTGTATATAGAACTCTTGAATTTATTCCCCTAATTGAAATATTGTCTTCCTCCACAAATATCTCTCAATCATCTCCACCTAATTTCCTGAGCCTACTCTACTTTCATTGGATGAACTTCCTTGTATTCCTCAGATGAGTGAGAACCTAGGATATTTATCTCTTTGTATCTACTGATGCCCAGATTACTTCTTTCAGCACAATATTCAGAATTACCCGCATGGTTGCATATGACATGATCTCATCAATAGTTTTGTGGAGGCTGGATAGAATTCCACTGTGGGCATATATGTAGGCTTTGTGCCATGTATCTTACTTCCTCTTTATCTTGTCAACTATTGGTAAACACAGGTTGATTGAAAATGCTGGCTATTTTGAATAGTGACATGAGCATGGAAGTGCAGACATCTTACCAACAGACTGATTTCATTTCCCTTGGCCGTGTGCCTAGTAGCACAATTGTAAATCACTATATCATACAGTAGTTTTATTTCTCATATTCTGAGGAACTATTTTCTGCAATGGCTGTAATAAATGCCTTCATCACTTCTTATTAGCATCTTGCATGAGCACAAAAATGATTTAAACTACCAGTGATTGTATATAGAAATTCCCTTCTTGAATACTTGTTTGTTAAACATGTCATTTGAAATATTATGTAAAAATCAATGTTAATAAATTCTTTAATAAAAAATGATTTAAACTAACCATTCCATATTTTTAAAATGTAAACACACACGTAGAAACACTGGAAGTGAAAAATGGCTAAAGCATCCACTGATTCCTCATACAGAAATCCTTTTCCTCACCCAACTTTAAAAATAAATTTAAAAACGAGTAGACTTTAGTAGCACATATCAATAATTATGGTACCTGGAGACTGAGACAAGAGAGCTGGGACAACTGGGCTATACCATGGGTAGCAACACATGGTCTCAAAAAGAAAAAAGAAAAGAAAAGAAAAAAACAAAGGGCTGAGGATATTCCTAGTGCTGATCACACACCTGGCCTGGGTTCAACAAAAATCTAATTTACCTGAAATTAAAAACTTCAGCTGACTAATAAGAATTAAAGTAAGATGAAGAGAACTTGCATCTCATCCATCTTGATGATGGGTCAAACAGATTCTACACAGATCTTTCATTTTCCAAAGTGAAGCAATGCTACTTCTAACACTGCCTGAAGTCAAAGCTTTAGAAGAAAATGAACTTCTGAAAGCGAAAATTCATTTTACAAAGCAGCATAAGTTGAAACTTATTAATAATGTTACTAGTAATGTTCGCTCTAATTTAAAAAAAAGGATTTTCTTAGAAGATACCAAGAACAAGCGTGAAAAAATTTAGGTTGGATTGTAGAATCTATTTTTTTACACGGTTTGAGAAAATTTTTATTGTGTTATGTTGTCAGGATAATGTATAGAGGGGTTACAGTTACATTCATCAGGTAGTGGGTACATTACTTCTTGAAACTTGATACCCCTTCTCATGTTTTTGTCCCCCTTTTCCTCCCCCAACCCCTCCCAGTCATCTTGTTTTCCCTCTTCCCTTCCTTATTTCAAAAACTAAATACTGCATGTACAGTATACAATGAGATAAACCATCAGTGGGAAAAAAAGAGAAAAAAAATAACTTCACATAGTATATTAAGAACAACAATCACAAAGATAAACCTCTTGTTTGAATAATCTAGAGTTCATTTCATTTAGTCTCATCCTGTATGACCATATGTACCTAGTTTTTTTCAGTCTAATTCATTAGCATTTTTCTGAATATGAGTATTCATCTGTGAATAACTAATGGTTGATTCTAGAAACTTTTATTTAAATATGAAGGAACTAGTTAGTAGAATCATGTGATTTTGTTGTTTAAAATTATCAGAACAGTTAAATATTCATATATTTGGTAAATATGGATATGTCCAACTTGAACATTAAAAGAGCAAAACTGGAGCCAAGTTCTGGTGGCTCATATCTGTAATCCTAATTATGCAGGAATTTGAGGTCTATAGCATCAATGTTTGAAGCTAGCCTAAGCAGAAAAGTCAGGAAGACTTCATCTCCAAAATACCAAGCAGAAAACCAGACTACAAGGAAGGCTCAGAAATTAGAGGGAAAGCTGAGCAAGCAAATCAAGCCAAGCATGCGTGATGCTTTAAATTCAAACCCTTCTTACAACAATGAAAAGAGCAAAGTTGGTGGAACAAATGCTGGCATAAAGGATATTAAAACATCATGTTAAGATGTTTAATTCAGTTAAAGATGATGTAATCTTGGCAAAACAGATTATATCAGCAAAATGCAAGGTTCCAGTAATATTTTATTTCTCTATTTATAGTTTTTATTTGTTCCTTGTTTTATTGTAAGGAAGAAACAATGTTGCATTTTTCCTGCCCTTCAGTAAAATGTATTATAAATTAAGAGTTGATATTAGCCTTAAGTGAGTTCTTTAGAAATTTACCACGCACATGCTTGTGTTTATTTTCACTCACATCAGATGAAAATTGTTATGAAATGATAGAGGAATCAGAATATCTGAAAGAGATATAAAGTTTGCTTGGTAACATGATACCCACTGGCATAGTGAGTAATGTAATATAGTAATTTCAATATGATATAGGATGTACTTAGCACTTCAAATGGCATTCAGCACTAATTTACATCTTTTTGAAGAAAATAGTCTGATACATTAAAAAGTGGCAAAAAGTCAGGAGCTGGTGGCTCAATATCTATAATTCTAGCTAGTCAGAAGGCTGAGATCTTAGGGGCATGGTTGAAAGCCAGCCCCACAGGAAAGTCTGTGAGACATAGCTTCAATGAACTACTCAGAAAAATCCAGAAGTGGAACTGTGACTCAAGTGATAGAGTACTAGCCTTGATGACAGAGAGGCTGAGGGACACCGCCTAGACCCTGAGTTCAATTCCCATGATTAGCAAACAACAACCAAAAAAGTAGCAAGAATTTTCAGTTCAGTGGTCTTTGTATTGTGGTTGATGCCACACATTCTATCTTTAATCACTATGTTGACCAAAAAAAGTCTACTTTAAATACAAATATCAAGTTTATTTATCTAAATTGCTTCTTTTTATTCTTCAAGTACTCTTCTGAAATGATAGATGTTGAAGGAAAGTAAAAAGGAAGGAAGGAAGGAAGGAAGGGAAAGAAGGAAGGAAAGGAAAGAAGGAAGGAAAGGAAAGAAGGAAGGGAGGGAAAGGGGAAGAAAGAGGGAAAGGGGACTGGGGGCTGGGAGTTTAGCCTAGTGGTTAAAGTGCTTGCCTAGCATGCATGAAAACCCAGGTTCAATTCCCCGGTACCACATACATAGAAAAAAGCAGGAAGTGGTGCTGAGGCTCAAGTGGTAGAGCTCTAGCCTTGAGAAAGTCGAAGGACAGTGCTCAGGCCCTGAGTTCAAGCCCAGGACTGGCAAAAAAAAAAGAGGGAAGGGGAGGAAAGGAAGGAAAGGAAGAAGGAAGGGCAAAAAGAGAAAGATGGATACAATGGAATTCTACATAGCCAACAGACAAGATAAAATAATGGCATTTGCAGGGAAGTGGATGAATCTAGAGCGAATCATGTTGAGTGAGACAAGTCAAGACCAAAGGAACAAAAGGCTCATGGTATCCTT
Source organism: Megascapheus bottae (assembly GCF_031878675.1). Taxonomy (NCBI): domain Eukaryota; kingdom Metazoa; phylum Chordata; class Mammalia; order Rodentia; family Geomyidae; genus Megascapheus; species Megascapheus bottae. Next base: position 11,154,482 of record NC_143518.1, read on the forward strand.
AATATGTGGCTATTAGATCCATACAGTACAAGAGCGAGGACTCAATAGTTGCATACCCAATGCTATAGACATGGTACTAGAAATATAAACACAACTACATCGACATAAAAATCTATGACTCTATAGACATAATGTTTTATTACATAGATTAATATGTCTCTATGACATACAAACCTTCAGCCTGATTTTAATTATGTTCTAAAATCTAAGTGCAGCTTAGTCATGAACTCTGTTCACGGGGAACAACATTGAACAAAGTGCTGGTCCAGCCTGAAGTTTACAGTTTATTTAATAGGTAAAAACAAACAAGGAAGAGGCTACTTATATTCTGTCTCAGCAGCATAACCCCACGGTGTTCTGGAAATACATTGAAGAAATTCTCTAATCTAATCTTGGAGGTTTATGTTTAATTCAAGTCCTAAATAAAAAGCAGGAGTTAGGGAACAAGAAGTGGTTCCAAGCCAAGAAATGAGTGATTGTAGATGATGGTAATTAAAAGTATATGGCAGTCCATTTGAGAAGCAGCCAACAGCTTGATGATGAGAAAGCATAGGGCCAGGCAAGGAATGGAGATCTCATCAGAGACAGAGATTAATGTGGCTATATTATAAAGGACTGCATGTTCAAAATAAAAGTTAGGAACGTGTGCCCAGGACACTCTGTTTGTCCCATTGAAATTTTATTAGCCTTTGTGATTAAGAGTCCATTTATTTGATGGCTCACCTTTTAAATTCACAAACTTAATAAAGGGGGCCCAACAGTTTTTAAACCTTAAAGGAGACATGATTATGTCTGCATTTTTAGCTAGGTAGTTTTTGATTCAGGTGAATCAATTTACTGGTGTTGGACAAGGGAAAAAAATATAGTTGTTCTTCACTGCACATAGGAAATAAATTCTACCACTTTCTAACAGCAACAAAAAAGGAAAATTCTTAAGAGCCTTATATATGTGTATATTACATATTTCTCCATAAATGTTAAATCACCAGTAAATTTCTTATAGAACACAAGGTAAGTGCTATAAAAATAGTTGCTATGTTGTCTTATATAAGGTGTAATAACAAGAAGAAAAAATCTGTATATAATCAATATTGATATAATTTTTCTTTAATCTTTTAAATCCAGCCATGGCTGCATAATTCATGAATATAAAGGTAGTTAAAAGGTTACTGCAAGCTGGGTGCCCATGGCTCACATCTGTAATCTTATTTACTCAGGAGACTGAGATCTGAGGATCACCATTTGAAGCCAGCCTGGGCAGAAAGTCCCTGTGAGACTCTTATGCCCAATTGATAACTCAAAAACAAGAAATGATGTTGTGGCTCATGGTGGAGCCTAGCCTTAACAACAAAAAGGCTCGAAGACAGCACCTAGGTCCTGAGTTCAAGCTCCAAACTGGGGGGAAAAAAAAGGTTATTACAGCTAGGAACCACTGGCGACACACATGTAACCTTAACTACTCAGAAGGCTGAGCTTTGGAGCTCATGTTTTGAAACCAACCCAGGGAGATAAAAACAATGATATTGGGACGGGAGTTTGGCCTAGTGGTTAAAGTGCTTGCCTAGCATGCACGAAGACCCGGGTTCGATTCCTTGGTGCCACATACATACAAAAAAGCCAGAAGTGGTGCTGAGGCTCAAGTGGTAGAGCTCTAGCCTTGAGAAAGTCCAAGGACAGCACTCAGGCCCTGGGCTCAAGCCCAGGACTGGCAAAAAAAACAAAACAAAACAAAAAAAACAATGATACTGTTACCTCCAGTTAAACACCAAAAAGCCAGAAGTTGAGGTATGGCTCAATGGTAGAGCATTAGCCTTGAGCCAATAAACATTCATAGATAGTGCTCACTCAGGCTTTGAGTTCAAGTTCGACACCCAGAAAACACACCAAAAGTTCTCAATAAAATATGTCTCTGGTGGAAATGAGGACAGGCATGTCAGGGGGTAGAAGACAGACTGGGGAGGTATTTAGAAGACAACATAGATATTAGGATAAAATAAGGTGGCCGACTGGGGACTGTTCAATATAAGAGAAACTTATTACACAAACAAGTATAATACAATATGAAATTTGTAAGTCAGAACTCAGAAAGGAGTGTATTTGTACAGTTTGAAAGCATGTGCATTTATTTGTAGCAGATGTCATATCCAGCATCAGAAAAAAAATGTATGTGAAGTATAGAGACAAGAAGGAAAAAAAATCCCTTGTTCTACTGCCCAAAATCCTGACACAGTATTCCATTCTATATGCAACAGCCCCCAGCTGCTAGGCAATTTTTGCTCCATTATCCACTCTTCTTGCTCTTCTAGAGGGCAAGTAGGATTAGCAGGGTGTGGTGCCATGATCTTCAATGAGGGGCATTCTAGTTCATATTGGCTCTAAACACAGCCATTGTACAGAATAATTTAATTCTGAACAGTATCATAGCAGAGGCCAGATATAAATTGGGATGTTGTTCAGTGGTATTAGGGATAGGCCTATTTATCAAATTTGAGGGTCCAATTGATGCATAACTTCAAAGTCTACAGTCATGTCTTATTCTAATGGGCACTATAATTGCTCATAAAACTCCTTTTGTACAGAAAGTTTCTATAGATGACTAGTTTGAAATCAACTCAGTTCTATAAGAATGAAAAGCAACTTACGATGGCTATCTCAGAATACATAGAACATTTTTCTATGGATGATTAACTTGTTGATTTTATTTAAAAGATATTCTTTGGAACCCAGATGATAATCCTATAGTCAAATGCACTGTGTTAAGGAATATCATGGAAATCCAGGGTCCTCCTTGAAGAAAACTTCCGATAAGGGCAAAGAGGATGAGTATGGACATATTCTCCTCACAATGTCAAGTGAAATGCAAAAGATACAAACTTTCGTAATTTTAAAGTCAATATCATCTTTTTAAGTGAATTCAATTCAACAGTATTAATTATGTACACAATATATACAGGCCATTTGTGGCAGACAGATAGGGATCAAAGAACAAAATTAAGTCCTCAGACAATCGTATCACAGTGGGTAACCATTCCTGTCCCTGTTAACAGGGCTGACGTTTGTCATGTAAGGTATCTGTGGAGGTGGAGGTAGGATCATCTTAAGTTTAACATCAGTCTAGGCTACATAACTTCAAAAATCTGTGTTTGGAGGGTGTCAACATTCTCGGCTTTGAGAAAAGTTAGTTTGAGAGTCAAGAATGAGAATTCAGTAACTGACCAAGAAGAGTCCAACGAAGGTATATTTTCCCCTGATATGATGAACTTAACACATGTTCTGGGTCTGAATGTGACAGGATTTGGTTTAGGCGTTGTGGACCTTTGCTTCTAGACTTGGAAGCTAGAAGCCACAGTGTACAGTTAAAGCTTCAGTTCAGATCTGGTCTGTTAAGTGCCACTTTGTCTACTGTTATATTTTCTTTTTTTAATCAAGCAAACTTAATTTTATGAAAATGCAGTCCTAAGCAATCAGGGAAAATCTGTGGAGTGGAATGGTCTTTCTAATAACTGTGGAGAGTTAAGAGGTTTTGGTTTGGGTCAAGTTGATAGCAGAAGAAGGTTACTGTATTTAAGAAAGAGTGATGTGAAGAGAGCACTGAAGGACAGAGCACTCCCAAAAGGACAGGAATTGTGGGTTCATAGGTCACACAAGAGGACATTTAAATGCAGGAGGCTAAGAAGACACTGAGTGAATGTACTTCCAATAATAATTTCAGTAATATCAAGTATTCAAAGCAAACTGGACAGATGTGCCAGGGTTTTAATCATGACTGTCATAGGATGTGTTTTACTCTTTTCTGGGGTACATAAGGAATTGCTGCAGACCTCTGAAGGAAGATCGTAGTTCACAAGGAAAGCTATCGGAAGCAGAATAAGAAAAGTGATGTGTCCATCACTTTCTATTTTTTTGTTTTTCATGGTTTTTTTTTTTTTTTAGTGGAACTGAGGGTGGAACGCAAGGCCTCACTCTTGCTAGGAAGGAGTTCTACTACTTTAGCTTCCTCTCCAGCCCCATTTGTCTTTTTTGTTACACAGAAAAACAGCAACAGATACTACAAGTTTATATAGGTGACATTTCTCCCTTCAAGGAAGGACTTACTCAAACATCAGGATGGCTGAAACTGGACAGTTAGTTCATGTAAAATTAAGTACAATAAGTGACAATTGGTAGATCTTTGTCTTCAAAAACAAAAAAAAAGCAGATGTTGATAGACAAACCAACACCTGGGTATTTGCCTCATGTAAAATTGGAGTTCATCAAAATTCTTCATGATTTGTATAATACGTTCTGATGGGACTCAGAGCCCAGTGAACATAACTGGATACAACCATTCTGAATAACTTAAAAAGGGTCAATTCCTATAATTCAAACTGCAAAGTTAAAAAAATAGTATTATTCGTCTTGAAGATACCCTTGCTTAAAGGGAAATTTCCAAATTTCATTATCATATTGCATATTGCAATTCAGTTTTGTAACTGAGTGTTTTAAAAAGATTGATCTTTTTCCTTAAAATAATGGAATTCATTGGGAAGTGGATGGAACTAGAGCAAATTATGTTGAGTGAGATAAGTCAATACCGAAGGAGCAAAAGGCAAATGGTCTTCTTGATATATGAGTATTAGGTACAAACAATACAAGAGCGATGACTCAATACTCAGGAACTCCAGAAAATTGACATTAATTTAGAGATATAAATATATCCATGTAGACATAAAGTCTATGATGGGATATATATTCTATAGACATATATCGATATATTATATATATATATATTGTTATGTATGGCAAAGAAAAGCTAACTTTTATAAAGATTCCTTTCTTGAATACATGTGTGTAGAACATGACATTTGAAATATGAAGGAAATACGTAGTGTTAATAAAAACTTCTTTTTGCCAGTCCTGGGGCATGAACTCAGGGCCTGAGCACTGTCTTTGGGCTTTCTCAAGGCAAGTGCTCTACCACTAGAGCCACAGCACCACTTTCAGCCTTTTGCTATGTGTGTGATACCGAGGAATCAAACATGGGTCTTCGTGCATGCTAGGCAAGCACTCTACCACTAGGCCAAACTCCCGGCCCTAAAAACTTTATTTAAAAAAGATAGAAAAAAAGATGGGTCCTTTCCTATTAAGACACTAATGCAGGTGTTGATTGTGAAAGGATGCTTGTGAGGATATTCATTTCACATGCAAACAAAAGCAGAGTTGTACTACAGAGCTTCTCAATGCACATTAATCAGATCTTGGTACATCAATAGGCACACATCTATCATACTTGGTTATAGGGGAAGGAAAAGAGTCCAGAACTATGACATAAAAATAGAACATTGTTCTCAGGTTGAACAATGAGGAAAAATTATAAAACTCATTCTGCAACTGAGGAATAAGAGATACTCTGTTTTCTTTTGTAAATAACAAAGAGGTCTGGCTACAGACAGCTCTTATAACAACTGTCGTAGGCCCTTCTACATAACAGACATAACCACATATCCCTGTGAATTTCATAAGCCCAAATGATAAGTACATCTTTAGATGGTATCCTGAGAATACAGGTCTTTCTTTCTTTAAAGTTTTCTGGCATTCATCTTTCTTCCATTCTTCCTCATTTTTGATTTTTAAAACATTATTTATGGTATATTGCTTTCTGAAAATATAAAAGTTCATGGTTGCTTATACAAGGAACTTGTATCTACAAAAACAAAACAAACAACAACAACAAAACAGACCTAAAAAGAAAAAAAGAAGCAAAAAAGTCAACCAGCTAGTGACAAAAACAGACAGTAAAATAAGATAATTTTTCTTTTTTTTATTGGGTTAGTGGAATAAGCTTCACTTTTGTTTTCTTTTCTAATAGATAATGAAGAACTATCACACACTTCCATGGCAGAAAATGCTCCTAAAATGAATTTGGCACGTATTTATAAGTCTATTTAATTTTGGCCTTGTTATGACAATGTTCTCCAAAAAAAGGTTGAAATTCTAATTAGGTTTCCAGAACCTAATTTGTTAATTGTTTGCCATATCAGTAAGTAATCTATGTACAAAAAGAAAAGCAAAAACAAAAACAAAACAGAGAAAGATAGATAAAAATGAGAAAAGTCACAAACTGAACCCCATAGAGAAGGCTTGGTGAGCCAGACCACCAACAGATATCCTGTGTTCATCTGCTTTCCAACAGATCAGGCATCAGTGATGGACCTGCACGAGCTCTGCTCAGGTCTCAGTTTCCAGCTTTCACCACAAAGCGAGGCCCACTCTACTTGTCTAAAGTGAAAACATTCATTAAATCAAATGCTTCTGATGTGAATATCAATATTTTCTCCCTTCTTCCCTCTCTTCCTTGCCCTCCTTATCCCACCTCTCCTGCCTCTCTTACCTTCCACATACTTGGTAAAATTTTTCTCTTTTATTTCTTTAGGAAATTATGGGATGCACCAAATTCTCTACCTGATGTTTGATAAATAGTTGGTGTTCAATGTGAGCTCTTTTGCACCCTTTCCAGGTAAGAAACTTAGGTAGGGGGAAAAACAGCCAGCATGGGCAGAGGGCACACCTTCATTAATGTTCATAATGTCCATGATCCTTCCTTAGTGCAAATGCATCGAGATAGTAACAAAAGCAGAAAGCAAAGGATTCAAGGAAAGTCTAAGCTAGAAAATCCTTGATCAGGTTTCTCTTTGTGATTTGTTGTTCTTAAAGTACTATGTGAAGTTATTTCTTTTCTCTTTTTTCCCCCTTATGGTTAATCTCATGAGGTTATTATACCTGACTTTGCTAGCTGGTATATTGTATATATGCTTATCTGTTTATTTGAAATAAGGAAGGGAAAGGGGAGATAACTGGGAGGGGTAGGGGAAAGGAGAGGGGGGCAAAAACATGAGACAGGGTATCAATGTATGAGAAATAAATCACACACTACCTGATGAGTGTAACTGCAACCACTCTATATATTAACCTGACAATAAAATACAATTGAAAAATAATCCTCTATCAGTAGCAAAGCTGAACTAACACAGTAACAGATATGTTGGTGGACTACACCCTACAGCCATAATAGAAACTTATTCATGAACTTCAGGAAGACCCATAAGTATGATTTCCTTTGTACAACTATTTAAACATAATTTTATTTTTTTATTTTCCTACTCAAAACAAAAAAAACAAGCATACAAACCAGCTACTTCAAAGAGCCTAGATGTAATTAGACTCTGCCAGGTGGAATTTACTGCACTGAATGGCAGATGCCACAGACAAACACTGGCAGACTTTTCACTTTTCCACCTTGCCAGAGCATCCCAAGGGAGCAAATACCACCAAAAGATAGGCTTCTAATGATATTAAACAAGATTATGTGGTTCTAGGCACTGGTGACTCACGTTTATAATCCTAGATTCTCAGGAAGCTGAGATCTGAAGATAATGGTTCTAAGTCAGACCAGGAAAGACTCTAATTTCCAATAAATGACCCAAAAGCAGGAAGTGGTAGCATGCTACCTGAGCAAAATTGCTCAGGGACAGAGCACAGGGCCTGAGTTCAAGCCTCAAAACCCCAAACAAAAACAAAAACAGGCCAGGAGTTTGGCCTAGTGGTAGAGTGGTGCTCGGGCTCAAGTAGTAGAGCTCTAGCCTTGAGGAAAGCCCAAGGACAGTGCTTAGGCCCTGAGCTCAAGCCCAGGACTTGCAAAAAAAAAATAAAAAATAAGTGGTACTGTATCTCAACTTTGTAAAAACTGAGATATTCTAAAGACCAAATAACAATGCTATTCTACTTCCTATTTTAGAACAAAGCGTGATAGTTAGTAGAGACAGAGATCTTTTGAGGTGATTGGTTAATGAGATAAAATTTCATTAGTTGGATTGGTACATTTATTCAAAAGGATACAGAGAGATCCTCCTTCCCTTGAATCATATGAGGTCATGGTGAAAGATGACTGTCTATGAACCAGGAGGTGGATCTCAGCAGACAGCAAACCTCCAAATGTATTCACCTTCAACTTTTCAACCTCCAAAAATGGGGAAAACTGATGCCAGGCAACTCAATGCATTCTGTCATCCCAGAATGAGCAGAGAGAGATGTGGTATCAACAAAGCAAATAGAAAAATGAATTTCTTCTCTTCTGAAGGTAACATCATATTGAATTAAATACACTAAGGGACAACTGTGCTTGCTCATCTCACAGGAAATATTTAGAACACTGTGTACGATGATGAAACTCCTTTGAACAACTGTTATGCAATTTAATTTAAAAAATTAGGAAGTTGAAGCATATATGGACTAGATAATAATTGGAGAATGGTGGGAAAGTAGAGCAAATACATAATAATTTATGTATATGTGTGAGAAATGGAAGAAAGAAACCAGTTTGGGAAGGAGAAACAGAGAACGGAACATGATGAAGTGGTGATTCTGATCAAGATCCATTGTATATGAGAAGATAAGTTAAAATAAAACTATTTGATACTAATTTAAAAGTTATTGGTAGCTGGGTGCAGTTGCTCACACCTATAAACCTAACTACTCAGGAGGCTGAGATCTGAGGATTGAGGTTCAAAGCCAGCCTGTGCACTAAAGACCTTGAGACTCTTATCTCCAATTAACCACCAGAAAACCGGAAGTGGCGCTGTGACTCAAGAGTAGCCTTGAGCTAAAGAGCTCAGGGACAACACCCAGGGCCAGAGTTCAAGCCTCACAACAAAAGAAAAAAGAAAAAGAGAAGGTTATTGATCCAATGATATAAAGATTTTGGTCAGTTCTTAATCATTATTTATAACATGAAATTCACATCCTCAATATAGATGTGTAGGCAATATCTCTTATGAAACTAGTTCAAACTGATTTTGTTAGAGATATAGATAAAGGCTTTGATCCATATCATTAGGGGCCTTCACCCCCCTAACAGTCAGCTGTAACAATAGGGGCTAGTTTCATTCATTTCATATTTACATGAAGGTGTAGAGAATGTGCAATAAAATATAAAATTATAGAGGCACATTGGTTTTGAGGTGACTGCAAGGATGGTTTAAATGCTCTCTATTCAAACAAGATTTTGTTTAAAACAACTTAAAGATCTTTCCGAAAGCTCTTTTTAATTTTACTTGTATTACATATGAGTTAAGTTGAAAATGTCTCTACCAAAAGGAAATGCCATGGATTTCGTATTAAACATTGCACCAAGTCCAGGAATCAATTACATTATTCACGTTGTCATTGGGTCATGTCTGTCCTGTCCCTCTTATACTATGCTTGTCTTTATAAAAATCAAACCCAGTTACAATACATTTGCTCAAAAAGAAGCAAACAGGGACAACACTGGGAGAGCATTGTTCTACTTCAAGTTTTTGTGTGAATTTGGACTTCACAAGTTTTTCTCTGTTGGTTTTCCAATTGTAAAATAACATCTGTCTACCTCAAGTCATGGCTATGAATCACTCATTTGAAATGCTTTAGTAAAGCCCAAAATGCTTTAGCAAGTCCACATCATTATGAAGGATTACAGTGGCATTTTTACTTTCTCAGTCCTAATGAGTCAGTGTGTTTATAACATTGTGATCTCTCCTGCCATCTAACCAAATCCATGGAATACAGAGGCCATTTGTAATGGGCTTCTATTAAGTTAAGCAATATAATTTAGAGTGCTTTCTTCAAAGTACTGTTGGCAATCTAGGAAGACAGGTGGCAGACTTTCTGTGTAATGGTGGGCACCATGGGTTGATTTAATTCATTCAGTGACAATCAGGTTACTCAACCCAGTTCTTAAAGGCATCTGACTTGCTTGTATCTTGGCTTCTTCTAGAAATTTCATACTGCTTCTAGAGAAAGACATTTTTAAATTTTGAAAACGTAATCTCTTGTTCTTGTTAAATTTATTTACTTCTAATTTTGTTCTTCTCTCTGTGTTTTAAGCTCTTTTTTTAACATTAAGCTTAGTTTGATGGTGAACAGCCTATTAAAATTTCCCTCTTTTCTCTTTAGGAGAAGCACAGGTGGAATCATTGGTTGCCATACCCTTGACAAATCAATGGAGCAAATTTCCACTGTTGAACAACATCAAGAAATGACTGAGAACTAACTGACTTGGACATTTTACTGAATAGCTGGCGATAATGTCTATCTCCTACATATTATTTCATAGATTCAATCAAAGTAATAAGAACAATATATGTGATTGTTTTACAAAGATAATCAGATCAAACAAGAAATAGTTGAAATACTATCTAATGTCATTATTCCTGAGGCTAGAGGTAATGAAAGTAGAAACTGAAGATTTCATTGAGTAAGTCATGTTTAAAGTATAAAATGACATGCATTTTAACCATTCAATTCAGCTAACTGTGCTGCAAAAAGTGAAAAATAATTCAACTGGTTAGAAACTATGACCAAAGGGTTGGGATAGTGTTCTGATGGTAGAATGCTTGCTACCATGCATGAAGCTCTGGGTTCCATTCCTCAGTATAATACACACAGAAAAAGCTGGAAGTGGTGCTACGCTCAAGTGGCAGAGTACTAGCCTTGAGCAAAAATGCTCAAGGACAGTGCCCAGGCCCAGAGTTAAAAGCCCCAGGACTGGCAAATAAATAAATATAAATAAATAAATGAATAAATAAATAAATAAATAAATAAATGCCAGGTGCTAGTGGATCATACCTGTAATCCTAGCTATTCAGGAGGCTGAGATCTGAGGTTTGCAGTTGAAAGCCAGCCCAGGCACAAAAGTGCCTGAGACTCTTATCTCCAATTAACCACCAGAAAACTGGAAGTGGTGCTGTAGGTCAAAGTGGTAGAGTGCTACCCTTGAGCTGAAGAGCTCAAGAACAGCCCCCAGACACAGAGTGCAAGCTCTACAACTGACAAAATAAAAAATAAATAAAATAAATTTAAAAATCAAAACAAGAAGAATAGAAAACTTATGATGAAAATTCAGGGCCACTTGCATATGGTTGCATCTAAACTTTGTAAAACACAGTCTTAAAATATTTGGGGGGGAGGGGAGAAAGAGTGTTGCCTAGTGGTAGAGTGCTTTCCTAGCAGTCGAGTGCTTGCAAGAAGCCTTAGGTTCGATTCCTTGGTTCCACATACACAGAACAGGCCAGAAGTGGTGCTGTGGCTCAAGTGGTTGAGTGCTAGCCTTGAGAGAGCCTAAGGACAGTGCCCAGGGGCTGAGTTCAAGCCACCAGACAGGCAAAAAAAGAAATGATGACATGGGACATAGCCTCTAGATCTGGCTTCAGAGTAGCTAGGTTTATAGGCATGAGGCACTAGAAACTACTTTCAATTTGCTTATCACGTGGCATGACTTTACAAAGTTAGTTCATAATAAAGGGAAAAAAATCAGCTACATGTGCTATCAATTTTAAATAATTTTAATTTTTAAATAATCCATAATTTAAAATGTTCTAATCACCAGAGGAAGAGGCAAAAGTTGTTGTGATGTAGTGATATGTAATTTTGGTGTGTCATTTTTCTTCTTTATCATGTCACTTCCAGTTACTTCAGTTCCACTGGTTAAAAAGTTTACGCTTTGGGCTGGGAGTTTGACCTAGTGGTAGAGTGCTTGCCTAGCATGCATGAGGACCTGGGTTTGATTCCTCAGTACCACATACATTTAAAAAAAAAAAGCCAAAAATGGTGTTGTGGCTCAAGTGGTAGAGCTCTAGCCTTGAGAAAGCCCAAAGACAGTACCCAGGCCCTGAGTTCAAGACCCAGGACTGGCAAAAAAAATAGACTTTTTTTCCCTAATCATTCTTTTTCTTCTCTAAACATTGTAAATTCTCATATTTGCATTTCGGTAATCTTTTTTTTACCATATGTAAAGGCTCTTCCAATTATACTTTAAAAAATCATTAGATGTATTTTATGTATAGAAATTTGTCCAATCAACACAAAAGATTTAAGCTGGCAGAAGTTGTTCCCAAACAGTGGAAAGAAATACTTTGCCTTCTAATTAATATAATGCCTACTGGAGTGAATGGCTTCATTGTTTTCAAATCTCATTCTCAATGAAGGTAAGACAAAATAACTTTGAGATCGACTTTAATGTGACATATAAAGAAAAAAGATCTCATATTTCATAATCATTTATAAACATCATCTATCCAGTTGCTTCTGGATTATATATAGATATAAAATTTATCAATAACCAGAATTAAAGAATATGAAATAAGGTACTATGTGAAAAGTTATAAATGTAGGCACAATTTTAACCAAATATTGGTTGAATGAAATAAAATGTGTGTACATACTGAATGCACAGTTCAAATTCAGGTATATTTTTTTCAGGAAGTTTGCTTGATTATTGTATTAAATAGCCTTGAGAAAATGTATTTAATAAAACAAAGGAAAAATAATTCCAACAATGGGAAAATGATTTATTTACCTGGATCTTCTATAGTTAAGTTCTTTATTAACCACTGAACAATGTCTGACCCTAGAAAAAGAAAACAGAAAAACACAAACAGTTGTGAACCTTTAATTTACACATCTTAATTTTAAGAACTCTCCCCTTACTGGTTCTCAGGTTATCAATAAGACATTTGCTATTTGTTACAATAACAAGTTATGGCTCTTTCACATGAGGTATTAAAAATGAATACATTTCTTCAACAAGGAAAAGTTCATTTTAAGCCCATGTCTTTCACAGCACTATGCTCTGTGAAATGCACTCTTAGGATCTTTGTGATCTTCCAAGTTCATAGGCATACCAGGATTGTCTAAATACATGAGAACTTTGGCTGACTTTCACCTTTGTCTCTGGTGTTGGCAACAGCCTGGGACCCTCACTAGAATCCCTGTTGTCTTTCATTTCACTGTGGTTTGCCCCATTTTAGACCTCAGAGTTGTTCATATGACACAATCCCTGAAGAACAACCTCAGGTTTATTACATGAGTGATGGCTTAATAGTGTGTAATGAGTACAACACACAAGTAACTATGTTTTTACTACCTAGAGAAGACATGAGGAAATGTCTGAAGAAAACAATGCCTCAGGTCGATTTTAAAGTCTGTGTTTTGATGTATGAAAAAGACGAAAACTGAAGTGCTGAAAGAAACTGTAAAGTTATAAGGTAGAAAATAGAAGAAACAATTTATTGTGCCTTTCCTATATATAGGTGCTGAGAATAGTAAGTTAAAAGCAATGAATGATGGGGATGTGATTTAAGCAGAGCTAGACTTCCAGGCATAAAAAATCAGTGTTATTTTTCTGTAAGAGATATGCAAGATTTTTTCAGCAAACTGTGCTATCAAATTAGGTTTAATCAATTTGACTGGCATTGTACTATTCTATAAGTCAAATTGAAAGGCATGTGAGTGGGCCATTCCTAAAATCCCAGCCAGTACTTGAGAAGTTGAGGCAGGAAGGTAACTAGTTTGAGTCATGCCTGGACTACATAGTGAAACTTGTCTCAAACACAACAAAGAAAAACAGAGGAATGTGGAGTCAATGTTTCAGTTGGTTGTGATCTTCTGAGCCAGCGTTGAAAGGACCAGATCTTGAGGTAGGTCAGTGTCCAAGAGAAGTAAAACAGATAGAGAATTACAGATGGGAGCTGATGGATCTAACTACTCAGGAGCCTGAGATCGGAAAATTATGGTTTGAAGTGAATTGGGGCAGAAAACTCCATGAGACTATTATCTCCAACTAATCAGCAAAAGGATAAACAGCTCAGGGACAGCACCCAGGCCTTTAGTTCAAGCCCCAGGACTGACAAAAGAAAAAACAACAACAAAATAAAACTGGAAATCACTTGTTACAGACTTTGGAACTAATTAGATATGAAAATTGCAAGTAAGAACCATTAGTGAAGAAATCAATGACTCTGGGCCCAGGAGCATAGAGGAATAGGATGTTGAAAATGTGGCAAAAAGAGGAGCAGAAGGTGAGATGTTCATTGATATTAAACTTGTGGATTACCTAAAGCATTGTGAATCACTATATATACATGTAAGTTGTGTCCTCATCTCTGTGTGACTAAAATTCCAGTGTGAAAAAACGTCCCCTTTTATCCTGTCCTGGAACTAGCTGAGATGCTGCCAGCTAGAGAGCTGGAAAATTCATGACAGTACCATTGGGCAAGTGATTCTAGCTTCTGGAATTGAGAGTTCAATACTAAGATCAGAATGAACCTGATTATCAAGCTTGACAATCAAATTGTAAATGTTAAGGAAATACTCCTGCTCAGTATTGTTTTCCCCTACCCAATGCTGTCAATGGAACCTGAGGCAGGTGTATTTGAGGCATGTGCATAGAGATGCAGCCTTAGCCCTTGAGTATTTTTAGACAAAGTATATAGCTCCGTAGCTCAGGCTAGCCTGGACCACTCTATGTAATTCAGGCTGGACTACAGCTCCCAATCCTTCTGTCTCCATCGCTCATGTGTCAAGTGTAGTTAAAATCAATTTAAATATGCACATATTTAAAAATAACTTCATGTGCTGACTGTAATTCTGTATTCTACTGTAATTGTTCATATTACAGTTGTCTTTGATTGAAGGGTCCTTGAGAAGATGGTTCATCTAGGTACAAAAGGAAGATGTGTTAATATAGCTCTGAGTGTTAAGGATAGACTTAAAGACTCAAGGGTGCAGTCTTTGTGTGCCCTTTGCCTTAGTGATGGAATTTGTATGTAGTATTAACAATGTCCATAATCCAATCATCAATAAGCTGAAAAAAAGAGAATGAGTACCATGGAAGGAAAATTAAAAATTCAGGGCCAGGCACAATGGTCTGTGTCTATTGTCTAAGCACATGGAAGCTGAGGCAGAAGAGGCTCACTTGAGTGCTGGAGTAGGAGAGTGGCTTGGACTCCACAGCAAGTCCTTGTCCTTCTCCAACACCCAAGAAAGATGAAAGCACTGTGTTCACCCTTGCATTTTAAATCTTCCCTTTAAAAATAAAAAAAAAGAAAACTCTACTTTCAAATAAATATTTATGTGACTTGGCAGAGACCCAAATCTTATATATTGCCTCCAATTTTCATAGCTGATCATCTGTTTAGAGGGATATATGCGAGCTGCTACTAGAAAATTTCCATTTTTTACCAAAACTAAATGTGATGTGTGGGATTTTTTTTTTAAATTGTGAAGAACAATTGAAAACTACTTTTAGAGAAGGGTCTTTATGGCAATACTAGCGGCTGACTGTGCCTTTGCTAGGCAGGCTATGTTCCACTGGAGTCACATTCCCAGCCCTTTTAACTCTTGTTTTTTTTTTTTTTTCAATAGAGCCTCTAGTAAATATTTTGCCTAGGCCGGTCTCAAATTCTGATCTTTCCTCCAGAGTAGTTATGACTACTGGTGCCAGCTACTACTTCCCTGCCCTTCTCTTCCCCTCCCTTCCCTTCCCTTCTCCTTTGCCTTCCCTTCTCCTTTGCCTTCCCTTCTCCTTTGTCTTCCCTTCTCCTTTGCCTTCCCTTCTCCTTTGCCTTCCCTTCTCCTTTGCCTTCCTTTTCTCCTTTTTTCCTTATCCCTTCCCTCTCTTCCTTTCTCCTTCCTCTTTTACCTTCCCCTTCTGTAAGCAGACATAAACACCAATATGCTGAACTTGGATCCACACACTCTCTGCACCTCTTCTCTCCATAGCTGCTGACCCCATTCTCCACACACCCCTCCCATTCCTCAAGCCCCTGTTCTGTTTGTGGGGAGGGAAGCTCCAATGAATACTTTGCCTAAGTTCCCCTTATCTCTACGTCTCACTTTTTACTTCTGTTATTACTGGTATTGAAGATTCCCCAAATCCCATATCCATACTGTTTTTTTCTTGCATGATTATATGAATCATATTCTTTCTTCTTCTTCTCCTCATCTGACCTTCAGTTTATACATTAGCTACTCTGGGAAGCCTGTTTGGCCTATGTCCATTCCACCTTACCAGGCATTTCTCCTAGACATTCTGGCAACTTTCTTACAACACATTTTATTTACCTCCCAGAGATTTCACTGGTCTCTCTTTACTTTTGTCTGCCTTCCCCTGCACACAAACCGTTACCAGGGACTGATATGTGTTTCCTTCACCCCAACTCTTTTCTGACCTGTAAAAGTGATCAGATGTTGAAGGAACAGATACAAAAACAGCAAGACTCCCTTCTCTACATTCTGTTTTAAGAGTGCTTATGAATGGAACAGGAAGAAATCTAGTGATGCCTTTCATACTACTAATATTTCTAAAACCAATTCACTACACCACTCATACTTTAAACAATGAGATCAAACATAGCCTGGCAACCATCTGATCTTTCAACTCTGCTATACACCTGAGTGATGGAAGGACTTCCCTACCTCTGTCTTGTAGTGACATGGCTGTACCTGGCTCTGCTCTAAGCCCCTGTGACTCTATGATCACCTTCACAGACTAGTGCATACCCTCTGGTTCAAGAGCCAAAGATCAATGTGTTTAGGCCCAACCTCAACTAGAGATTCACAAAAACATTAAACATATGCATATTAAAATATTACAAATGTTTAAGTGTGACAAAGCAAGACCTTCAAGCAAGCAGAATGTTATGAATTTGTTTTGTAGTCTTTACAAAACTGAACTCTTGTCATACTTTCTGCTAAAACTGTTAAAGAAAGTTGGAGGTTTAATATCAGTGGAAGGAGTCCTGAACATTGCTAAGGAGAACATTAACCATTGCAGTGTTTCTCACTCGGGAGAATGAGTAAACTCCTTGCACTGAAAAAAGACTTTGAGAAGACCTCAGAGCCAGGCATTGGTGGATCATACCTGTAATCCCAGCTACTCAGGAGGCTGAGATCTGAAGACTGCAGTTCAAAACCAGACAAGGCAGGAAAGTTTATGAGACTATTCTCTTTAATTAACCACCAGAAAACCATAAGTGGCACTGTGGCTCAAAGTGGTAGTGTACTAGCCTTGAGCTAAAGAGCTCAGGAACAGTGCCCAGAGCCAGAGTTAAAGCCCCATCACCTGGACCACCACCAACAAAAAAAGGCCTCAGAACCAGCAATCCACAGGGCTAAATATATATAACACACACACATATGTGTGCATAATATATTATTGTACATATTCAGATTATCATATAGTTGAGTACCAGTTCCTCATAATTCAAGGCTATGATCCTAGCAAATAACAAAGCAGAAATTTAAAAGATTGGGGGTTGTAGCTATGAGATAAGCTATCTCCAAAATATTTAGCAGGACTGGGCACCAGTGGATCATGCCTATAATCCTAGCTACTCAGGAGGGTGAGGTTCATGGTTCAAAACAGGCCTGGGCAGAAAATATCCCATGAGACCCTTATCTCTAATTAACCATCAAAAGCCAGAAGTGGCCATGTGACTCAAGTGGTAGAGTGACAGCCTTGAGCATAAAAGGGTAGGGACAATGCCCAGCCCCTGAGTTCAAGCCCCACAACCGACCAAAAACACAAAAGAACCTGGAGGCATGACTCAAGAAGTAGACTGCCAGTCACCACCAAGCTAAGCAATCTTGAGGCCCTAAAGTCAAACCTCCATAGTGCAAATATATAGCACAACCAAAGAAAAAGTCTGTGATAGAAAATCCACATTTTGATGGGATAACCTTAAAAATCTCCCACTCAGAGACACTTTATATGTCTAGAAAATGATGCCCCCAAAACTGTTCTTAGTCCTGTAAAATCATATAACAAGCATATCATGTGACATAGAACAAGCACAGTGTCTCTTTGGAAGTAGGTTATGGATTTGCATCGCTAGCGAAGAAGGGAAACCTGTGAAATACAGAGATAAGCAGATTCCTGGAGCCTTTGGAAGAAATAAGAGCATCTTACTCTCCACATTTGCCCAACTCTCTTCAAATTTACCTCAGCACAGATTATCATTAAATGCTTATTGAAGGCAAGAGTCAATGTTGGTAGGCTTGGGTCCTGACAGCTCATGCCTATATTCCTAAACTATTTAGGAGGCTGTGATTTGGATGACAGAGGGTTGAGGCCAATCTAAAAAGAATACTTTGGGGGCCGGGAGTTTGGCCTAGTGGTTAAAGTGCTTGCCTAGCATGCATAAAGACCCGGGTTCGATTCCTCGGTACCACATACATAGAAAAAAGCCGGAAGTGGTGCTGAGGCTCAAGTGGTAGAGCCCTAGCCTTGAGAAAGTCCAAGGACAGTGCTCAGGCCCTGAGCTCAAGCCCAGGACTGGCAAAAAAAAAAAAAAAAAAAAAAAAAAAGAATACTTTGCTAGATTTGGTCTCCAAAACAGCCAGCAAAATAAATAATGGCTGGAAGTATTACTCAAGAGATAGAATCTGAGTTCAAACCGAATAATGAGAGAGGGAGAAAGGAGAGGGGGAGCAGGAAGAGAAACAGAAGGAATCAAAGGGATAGGAAATACTGGCCTAGTCTATAAAATATGTCTTCTAAATTTGTGGGTTCACAGGGGTTTAGCAATGGCCACCATCTGGAAATCACCAATGGGTGGTGGGTATCCTGCTGTGTCTGCTTTGGGATAGCAGCAGGGATGGAATAATGAAAGCAGTCTTTGGCTTCCAGGAAATGGTTGGATACTCGCAGAAAGATCAGAGTTATTGTTTAAAACAGAAGCATACATTTCTTAAAACTATAATTCCAGGTCACTCTATGACTATGATCTCTCATGACAAAAACTCGGTGTTCCCTAATGAGCTTTGAACAAGATAGTATACGAATGTGTTTCACACCATGAATTCCCTTGTACTCTCCACTGTGACAAACGTAAGTAATTGACAAACCTGTCACTCCATAGTCTGCATAATCTCACCTTCAAGTTCTATATACCCAGATGGAGTAAAAAACCAAAACAAAACAAAAAAAACAATTACAGAACATCCTTTCCTTTTTGGCTGTTTTGTTCCCAATCTTGCACAAAGCTTCACTATCTCAAATCTCTAAAAGTACTGAAGTCCAAAATTCATAGTAGATTCTCTTTCTGGTACTAAGTTACTAATTCCCCAGAATACATATTTTTCATTACCACTACTAGTAACCAGATACATTTTCTCCATTATAAATATGTTCCTGGTCATCGTTATCTAGACTTCTAAGAAAATTTGCTAATACCTAAGAGTAATAAAACAGACAAATTGAATTTATTTATTTTAACACTTTTGGTGGGAAAGAATAAAATGTAAATCTATAAATCAAGTAATATGGTAAGAGTTACCTAGAACTAAGGTGAGGAGCTACACTCAAGCCTCAAGGATGAATGGAGACAGACTCAGCTGTTGTCACAATTTTCTCTACCTTACTCATGTTAGTTCTTTTCTGGACATTTTATTTCTCTAAAGGTAATAATTTTTGTGGATTCCCACGCATATAGTAGATCATGAAAGTTTGTAGCTCCTAGATTTACAACTCTGCACTTAAAACCAATAAACAGTATGAGGCTGAAATCATATAGTCATACTTTCTAAGTCTTGAAGGCAGGTCTCAGCTGGGGGCCAGGATACTCAGTCCTCTGTGAGTCAAATGTCCTAAGAAAGGTCAAATCCCAACATATAAATATGGCTTTGATGAAGGAGGATAGTAACATTTCTCAGAATGAAGAGGTGCCAGGCAGACACAACAATAGGTGGAAACTACAGCTTCCTTCCAGTTTCTTCAGCTTTTATATTTCCATCAAGGAAAAAAAAATAGCAGACAAGAAGAGAGGAGACAAGGAGCTAGCTCAAAAGCACAATGTCAAATTTTGAATGAAATGAATATGCAATCCTGCCATTTTGTGAGCACAATGAATTTTGTTCTACAAAACTACTAGATTCCTAAAAAACACAGTGTGAATTCATTTTTTTGCATGTGAAGAAAGTTGTACTTCATTCACTTAAAAATAGCTGTTCAAATGAACTTTGTGATGACTATACTGTTGTGTTTTTAATATCTTCTTAAGTAAAAGATTCATTTTTCTAAAATAAAGAACTAACATCTAATTGAGTAGTGTCCTTCAATTTTATATCTCAGGGTATATTCAGTTTCAATGAAAAGTACAATTAATTTTTTCATAGGGCTTGAACTCTGGGCTCTTCAGCTCAAGGCTACTTCCCTATCCCTTGAGCCACAGCCTTACTTCCCAGTTTTTCTAGTGGTGAACTGAAGATAAGAGTCTCACGTTCTTTATTGCCCCAGCTGACTTTGGACCTCGATTGTCAGATCTCAGCCTCCTGAGTATTTAGGATTACAGGTGTGAGCCACTGCGCCCGGCTAATACAATTATTAATAATATTATTATTTTTTGGGGGGTGAGTCATGGGGCTTGAACTTGGCCTGGGCTCTGTCCCTGAGCTCTTCAGCTCAAGGCTACCGACCTACCTTTAAGTCAAGCCCCACTTCTCATTTTCTAAAGGTTAATTGGAGATAAGAATCTCAGGTCCTTTTGTGCCCAGGCTGACTTTGAACCTTGATCCTCAGATCTCAGTTTCTCTTAATTTCTAATCACAATTTGAAACTGGATCAAACTAGCAATGTAAATCACATATTCCAATCATTGACAGCTGACATTAACATTTATTAGCTAATATACCTATATTATCAATAGAAATATAATAATCAAAACAGACCTTTAGTAAACATGAGATATATTTTAAATTTAGTGCAAATCACTTTAAAATGTATAAGAAATACCATTTATTTGCATGTGTAGTTATGATGGCAAAAATTAAATTATCCAGATTACATGTGAAGTAGATATCTGGATGTTTTCCATATTGTTGTTCTGAAAAGAGAATTACAGAAGATATTAAACATTATAAATACAACCTGAATCTACAAATTAAAGGGACAGAAGGGGAGCCAGTAATGGTGGCTCATACTTGTAATCCTAACTACGCAGATATTGAAATCTCCTTCACATGGAGAAAAAAAAATCTCAATGAGTTGTATTAGCAAGGTTTCTCCTGGTTGTTTTTGTTTGTTTGTTTGCTTGCTTGCTTTTGTATCCCTATTGGGGATTACAGTAGGGACCAATTTAATTTATATTCCTAGCATTTTAACTCAAGAATGATCCTACCAATTTCAATCACAACTCCACTTTTGGTTAATCAGAGAAAAGAGTTTCAGGAACTTCAACTGCCTAGGCTGTCTTTAAACTGCAATCCTCAAATCTCAGCTTCCTGAGTTTTTAGGATTACAGGAATGAATTACAAGTGCCTGGCATTTGATGCAAGATTAGGATATTCTGTGCTGGATTTAAAAAAACAAACAAACACTTCCCATAGATGTCATCTACAAAAGAGCTTGTGTGTTCAGATTTTAGAGTAACAGGTTAACTGACTGCAAGTTTCAGTGATGGAGTCCCAGATGAGTAAAGCAATGAAACTTTATATCATATAGCGAGATGGTAGATAGACAGACAGACAGACAGACAGACAGATCTATAGATAGCCTCTCCTCTTCCTGGCACAGGATCTTTGGCAAACTTATTG